>NC_135237.1:510528748-510870176 GCF_051348905.1 Ranitomeya variabilis
CGTCTTTTAGCGTGTGACAGCTGCCAATCATAAAGATCCGCTAAAAAACCCGCTATAAAAGTAAATCAAAACCCCCTTCATCACCGTTTTAGTTAGGGAAAAATAAAATTAAAAAAATGTATTATTTCCATTTTCCCATTAGGGTTAGGGCTAGGATTAGGGCTAGGGTTAGGGTTGGGGTTAGGGTTGGGGCTAGGGTTAGGGTTGTGGCTAGGGTTAGGGTTGGGGCTAAGGTTAGGGCTAGAGTTGGGGCTAGGGTTAGGGCTACAGTTAGGGTTGGGGCTAAAGTTAGGGTAAGGGCTGGGGCTAGAGTTAGGGTTAGGGTTGGGGCTAAAGCTAGGGTTAGGGCTACAGTTAGGGTTGGGGCTAAAGGTAGGGGTAGGGTTGGGGCTAAAGTTAGGGTTGGGGCTAAAGTTAGGGTTAGGGCTACAGTTAGGGTTGGGGCTAAAGTTAGGGTTAGGATTTACGGTTGGGAATAAGGTTAGGGGTGTGTCAGGGTTGGGGGTGTGGTTAGGATTATGGTTGGGATTAGGATTAGGGGTGTGTTGGAGTTAGGGGTGTGGTTAGGGTTGGGATTAGGGTTAGGGGTAAGGGGAGTGGTTGGGGTTAGGGGTGTGGTTGGGATTAGGGGTGTGTTTGGGTTAGGGTATCAGTTACAATTGGGGGTTTCCACTGTTAAGGCACATCAGGGCTCTCCAAACGCGACATGGCGTCCAATCTCAATTCCAGCCAATTCTGCGTTGAAAAAGTAAAACAGTGCTCCTTCCCTTCTGAGCTCTCCCGTGCACCCAAACAGGGGTTTACCCCAAAATATAGGGTATCAGCGTACTCAGGACAAATTGCACAACAACTTTTGGTGTCCAATTTCTTCTCTTACCCTTGGGAAAATAAAAATTTGGGGGCTAAAAAAACATTTTTGTGGAAAAAAAATGATTTTTTATTTTCACGGCTCTGCGTTATAAACTGTAGTTAAACACTTTGGGGTTCAAAGCTCTCACAACAGCTCTAGATAAGTTCCTTAAGGGGTCTACTTTCCAAAATAATGTCACTTGTGGGGGGTTTCAATGTTTAGGCCCATCAGGGGCTCTCCGAACGCAACATGGCGTCCCATCTCAATTCCAGTCAATTTTGCATTGAAAAGTCAAATGGCGCTCCTTCCCTTCCGAGCTCTGCTATGCGCCCAAACAGTGGTTTACCCCCACATATGAGGTATCGGCGTACTCAGGACAAATTGTACAACAATTTTTGGGGTCTATTTTCTCCTGTTACCCTTGGTAAAAAACAAACAAATTGGAGCTGAAGTAAATGTTTTGTGAAAAAAAGTTAAATGTTCATATTTTTTAACCCCTTCATGACCGTGGGATTTTTCGTTTTTCCGTGTTCGTTTTTCACTCCCCTCCTTCCCAGAGCCATAACTTTTTCATTTTTCCGTCAATTTGGCCATGTGAGGGCTTATTTTTTGCGGGACGAGTTGTACTTTTGAATGACATCATTGGTTTTACCATCTTGTGTACTAGAAAATGGGAAAAAAATTCCAAGTGCGGTGAAATTGCAAAAAAAGTGCAATCCCACACTTGTTTTTTGCTTGGCTTTTTTGCTAGGTTCACTAAATGCTAAAACTGACCTGCCATTCCAAACTTTGCTAAAAAAAATAAATAATAAAATTGTGCCATTTTCCGATACTCGTAGCGTCTCCATTTTTCATGATCTGGGTTCACTTGAGGGCCTATTTTTTGGTGCCGAGCTGGCATTTTTAATGATTCCAATTCGGTGCACATACATTCTTTTGATCGCCCATTATTGCATTTTAATGCAATGTCGCGGTGACCAAAAAAACATAATTCTGGCGTTTCGATTTTTTTTCTCATTACGCCGTTTAGCGATCAGGTTAATGCTTTTTTTTATTGATAGATCGGGCGATTCTGAACGTGGCGATACCAAATATGTGTAGATTTGATTTTTTTTTTATTGATTTATTTTGATTGGGGCGAAAGGGGGGTGATTTAAACTTTTATATTTTTTATATATTTTTCACATTTTTTTTAACTTTTTTTTTTTCACTTTTGCCATGCTTCAGTAGCCTCCATGGGAGGCTAGAAGCAGGCACAGCACGATCGCCTCTGCTACATAGCAGCGATCTGCTGTTCGCTGCTATGTAGCAGAAAATCAGGTGTGCTGTGAGCGCCAACCACAGGGTGGCGCTCACAGCTACCGGCGATCAGTAAACATAGAGGTCTCAAGGACCTCTATGGTTACTGTCCTGACACATCGCCAACCCCCGATCATGTGACGGGGGTCGGCGATGACGTCATTTCCGGCCGCCCGGCCGGATGCGGTAGTTAAATGCCGCTGTCTGCGTTTGACAGTGGCATTTAACTAGTTAATAGCGGCGGGTAAATCGTGATTTCACTCGCCACTATTGCGGGCACATGTCAGCTGTTCAAAACAGCTGACATGTCCCGGCTTTGATGCGGGCTCACCGCGGAGCCCTGTATCAAAGCAGGGGAGCCAACATCGGACGGGATAGTACATCTGATGTCGGTAAGGGGTTAAACATTCCAAAAATTCCAGTGAAACACCTGAAGGGTTAATAAACTTCTTGAATGTAGTTTTGAGCACCTTGAGGGCCGCAGTTTTTAGAATGGTGTCACACTTGGTTATTTTCTATCATATAGACCCCTCAAAATTACTTCAAATGTGATGTGGTCCCTAAAAAAAAATGGTGTTGTAAAAATGAGAAATTGCTGGTCAACTTTTAACCCTTATAACTCCCTAACAAAAAGAAATATTGGTTCCAAAATTGTGCTGATGTAAAGTAGACATGTGGGAAATGTTACTTATTAAGTATTTTTTGTGACATATCTCTGTGATTTAAGGGCATAAAAATTCAAAGTTGGAAAATTGCAAAATTTTCAACATTTTCGCCAAATTTCCGTTTTTAAAAAAAATAAATAAATAAACGCAGGTAATATCAAAGAAATGTTACCACTGTCATGAAGCCCAATATGTCACGAAAAAACAGTGTCAGAATCACCGGGATCCGTTGAAGCGTTCCAGAGTTATAACCTCATAAAGGGACAGTGGTCAGAATTGTAAAAATTGGCCCGGTCCATAACGTGCAAACCACCCTTGGGGCTTAAGGGGTTAAAAATGTTACGGAACTTACTAAGTAATGCTGAAGAAGGAGCTGGTGGTGATGGCTGCAAAGGAAGGATTGAGACCATGTTAAAATTCAACCCAAAGTAGGGAGAAGAAAACATATTTTAATAAGATTCCTTCATAAGTTTCCTCTGGTAAGTGGGTCTCATTCTCATTTTTTGCCAGTTGGAAAACTCTACTCCATAATGCAAGTGCATGCACAATTTTTGCAATTACAGTATTTGGACTATAGTAGTATGTACCCAATGGAGCAGGTTGTCATTACTTGTTCGGAGTATACTATTATTTATGTTTAGAGTACTGTTGATTCTATGGTCCTGTACATGAGAAGGGGTTCACACAAAATACAAACCTAAATTAGAGTGAGCATACTATGACAGACTAGTACAGAGGAGAGAGGACCCTGCCCTTGTGTGCTTACGGTCTACAGGGTAATGGGTAATGGGGAAGGAGACAGTAGGTTGGCGGATTGCGGCAGCTTCGGTGGGTTATCGAAAGCTGTATGCTTTCTTGTAGCGATGGGTTTTCAAGTTCCGTCTGAAAGTTCCAAATGTGGCGGATAATTGGACATGTTGGGTCACAGAATTCCAGAGGATGGAAGATAGTCTTGCAGGTGATTAGGTGAGAAATGTACGAGTGTGGAGGAAAGAAGGCGGTCTTGGGAGGACCAGGGATTAGGAGTGGGAAGAAATCAGGACATTAGTTCATAAAAATATGGAGTAGACAGATTATGGATGGCTTTTTGCTGTTAGTGTTAGTATTTTTGTAACTGGATTATGGGGAATTGGGATCTAATGAAGGGATAGTAAGGAGAGAGATGGATTAGTTGAGCTGCAGAGTTAGGCTATGTTCACACGATGCGGTTTTTGCTGCGGATCCGCAGCGGATTTGCAGCTGCGGATCCGCAGCTGTTTTCCATGCAGGGTACAGTACAATGTTACCCTATGGAAAACAAAAACCGCTGTGCCCACTTTGCTTTTTTCCGCTGGAAAATCCGCGCTGATTTTCTGCGGAAAAAAGTAGCATGTCAATTCTTTGTGCGGATTCCGCAGCCGTTTTCCACCAGCACCAATAGGAAACTGCAGTTGGAAAACCGCAGTGGAATCCGCAGTAGAAACCGCACAAAAAACCGCAGTGAAAATCACCGCGGTTTTGCACTGCGGGTTTTGCAAATCCGCTGCGGAAAAATCCGCAGTGGAATCTGCAAGGTGTGAACAAGCCCTTAGGGCTCACTCGCACTGCCGTATAAAATGGCCAAGTGCTATCTGATTTTTTATCGGATAGCACTTGGCTCAATGTTATACTACTGGGCAGTGCAGATCTCCAATATTCCAATATTTGGATTATGTGCAAACCATACAAATCTATGGGTGCGTGTGAGACATTTAACTGCGCTCGGATGTTATCCAAGTGCAGTTTAATATACACACACAGAGATAATAGCATAATTGGTCCAATTCTCTCGCAAGAGAGAGTATACAGCAGAGTGAGAGTACACCTAAGATGGACTGGAGAGGTGCAAGAGTGTTATCAGCGAGGCCACAGACAAGGATGTTGCAGTAGTTGACACGTAGATTATGAGGGCATGGAGTCACATTTTTGTAGATACAGTGTTGAGGAAAGGTCGGATTCTGAAAATATTTTTGATTTGGACGTGGTAAGAGCTTGGATGTGCGGTTTGAAGGACAGGGCAGAGTCAAGGGTTACTCCGAGGCAGCGGACGTCTGGTACATTTATTGTGATAGATATATCAGGTAGGGGTGTAATGTGGGATAGAGGGAACATGATGAGTTCAGTTTTGTCCACATTTAGGTTTAGGAAATGCGATGAGAAGAAGGATACGCCTGATAGACATTATCGATTTGCCCTGAAAATGTCCGTCTCTGCTACGTGTCAATAGAGTATGGATTGGCTTTTTTAATGGATCCTACAGTTCCAGGAAAGTTACATCAAACTGTAAAAATTCACCCTGACTATTCATGTTAAATGTAATCACGAACATGACAGAAATAAGAACCAATGGAACTTGTGTGGGAGCCGAGCTGCAAGTGACTGAATTTACCCATTTGTATGCAATGTGTTTCACCTGATACAATTTAATAGCCCATTAAACTAAAGGCAAAACTAAATGTGACCGTTCCAACACCTGACACATGGCTGAGATGGTAAACAGATGTAAAAAACTAGCCTAAATAAATTGGACACAGCCACGGTCCCTTCCCTTATAAAAGCACATGTGGTCAGTAGGATCCGTAGATCAGCACCTGCGTTGCCAATTTATGCAACTTCCCGTAGGGAAATGATATTAGTTTGGGACGTAACATTTTTTCTTGAACTCAAAAACACATTTATACGGAACAGTAAATTACGGCCGTAAGGTTTTTAATTATTTCTAGCAAAAGATACTCCACGTCGATTATTCACAGAGCTGACAAATAGCAAAATTCATGACAGTGTTCATCAGGAGTTATGCTGGCTGGAAACACACTAGCAATTTAAAAATTGGTCCGATTTTGATGCAGGAGAGCCGGACGAGTGCAATGCAATTGTGATGCAAGTGTCATGCGTTTTTTGTGCGAGTACAATCCGATTTCTCACACCTAGCATCCGATTCACATCCGAATGCAATGTGATTTTAACATGAGCATTTACATAGAGAAATTCTCTAAGTCATTTACACATCATTTTAAAATGAAGTATTCATCAAAATATACTATATATTTATATATATATATATATATATATATATATATATATATATATATATATATAGTGGTGTGACTGGTGGTCACGTGGTTAATGGGAGGTATGTATCACAGGGATGGATGCTGTTATGATCCTTAGTGGCTGAGGATCACAGAGCTGACTAGCTAAGTTACTGAACATAGAACGAGCTCTAGGGAGGTGGTGACTGGACTGACCGCAATCCTGATCCTAACCGAACACACTAAAGGTAGCCGGTGAACGTGCCTGAATTCCTAGACGTCACGACACAGCCTGAGAAACTAACTACCCCTAGAGAGAAAGCAAGACCTCACTTGCCTCAGAGAAAAAACCCCAAAGATATAGAAAGCCCCCAACAAATAATAACGGTGAGGTAAGGGGAAAATACAAACGTAGAAATGAAACAGATTCAGCAAATGAGGCCCGCTAGTACTAGATAGCAGAAGACAGATAGGAAACTGTGCGGTCAGTAAAAAACCCTACAAAATATCCACGCTGAGAATTCAAGAACCCCCACACCAACTAACGGTGTGAGGGAAGAAACTCAGCCCCCTAGAGCTACCAGCAAGCGAGGAAATCACATATTAGCAAGCTGGACAAGGACAGATAATTAACCAAGAAACATATTGAACACTGATGATCAAAAAATAAACAAACAGAAACTTAGCTTCTCTTGGAGAGACTGAAAACGAAGGTAGTCAGGAGAGATCAAAATAGCACTGAATACATTGACAGCAGGCAACAACTGAAAGTCCAGGTGAGCTAAATAGGAAACCAACTAGCAGATAACGAGACAGCTGATCCCAGCCACAGACCTGCAGAATGACAAAAAGAGCCACCAGAGGGAGCCCAAAGATAGCACTCACACAGTACCACTTGTGACCACAAGAGGGAGCCCAAAAACAGAGTTCACAACAGTACCCCCCCCCTTGAGGAGGGGTCACCGAACCCTCATCAAAACCCCCAGGGCGATCAGGATGAGCAACATGGAAGGCATGAACCAAATCGGCCGCATGAACATCAGAGGCGACAACCCAGGAATTATCCTCCTGATCATAGCCCTTCCACTTAACCAAATACTGAAGCCTCCGTCTAGAAATACGAGAATCCAAGATCTTCTCCACCACGTACTCCAATTCGCCCTCAACCAGCACCGGAGCAGGAGGCTCAACAGAAGGAACCATAGGCACCACATACCTCCGCAACAAAGACCTATGGAACACATTATGAATGGCAAACGACGCTGGGAGGTCCAAACGAAATGACACAGGGTTAAGGATTTCCAAAATCTTATAAGGACCGATGAAGCGAGGCTTGAACTTAGGAGAGGAGACCTTCATAGGAACATACCGAGAAGACAACCACACCAAATCCCCAACACGAAGTCGGGGACCCACACCGCGACGGCGGTTGGCAAAGCGCTGAGCCTTCTCCTGTGACAACTTCAAATTGTCCACCACATGGTTCCAAATCTGCTGCAACCTATCCACCACAGAATCCACCCCAGGACAGTCAGACGGCTCCACCTGACCCGAGGAAAAACGAGGATGAAAGCCAGAATTACAAAAAAAAGGTGAAACCAAAGTAGCAGAACTAGCCTGATTATTAAGGGCAAACTCGGCCAATGGCAAAAAAGTAACCCAATCATCCTGATCAGCAGAAACAAAACATCTTAAATAAGTTTCCAAGGTCTGATTAGTTCGCTTGGTTTGGCCATTCGTCTGAGGATGGAAGGCAGACGAAAAAGACAAATCAATGCCCATCTTAGCACAAAAGATCCGCCAAAATCTGGACACAAACTGGGATCCTCTGTCAGACACAATATTTTCAGGGATGCCGTGCAAGCGAACCACATTCTGAAAAAATAGAGGAACCAAATCGGAAAAGGAAGGCAACTTAGGCAAGGGCACCAAATGGACCATTTTAGAAAAACGATCACACACCACCCAGATGACAGACATTCTCTGAAAGACTGGAAGATCCGAAATAAAATCCATGGAAATGTGCGTCCAAGGCCTCTTCGGGACAGGCAAAGGCAAAAGCAAACCGCTGGCACGAGAACAGCAAGGCTTAGCCCGAGCACAAATCCCACAGGACTGCACAAAGGAACGCACATCCCGCGACAAGGAAGGCCACCAGAAGGATCTAGCCACCAAATCTCTGGTACCAAAAATCCCAGGATGACCTGCCAACACCGAAGAATGAACCTCGGAAATAACTCTGCTGGTCCATCTATCTGGGACAAACAGTCTCTCTGGTGGGCAACGGTCAGGTCTATCCGTCTGAAATTCCTGCAGCACTCGTCGCAAATCTGGAGAAATGGCAGACAAAATCACTCCCTCTCTGAGGATACCAGCCGGCTCTGAAACTCCCGGAGAGTCAGGCACAAAACTCCTAGAAAGAGCATCAGCCTTCACGTTCTTCGAACCAGGCAGGTACGAGACCACGAAATCGAAACGGGAGAAAAACAACGACCAACGAGCCTGTCTAGGATTCAGCCGCTTGGCAGACTCGAGATAAATCAGATTTTTGTGATCAGTCAAGACCACCACACGATGCTTAGCTCCCTCGAGCCAATGTCGCCACTCCTCAAATGCCCACTTCATAGCCAAAAACTCCCGATTACCAACATCATAATTCCGCTCGGCAGGCGAGAACTTTCTTGAAAAGAAAGCACAATGCTTCATCACAGAGCAATCAGAGCTTCTCTGCGACAAAACAGCCCCTGCTCCAATCTCAGAAGCATCAACCTCGACCTGAAAAGGAAGAGAGATATCAGGCTGACATAAAACTGGAGCCGAAGAAAACCGGCGCTTCAGCACCTGAAAGGCTTCCACGGCCGCAGGAGACCAATTAGTCACATCAGAACCCTTCTTGGTCAAATCCGTCAAGGGTTTAACCACGCCAGAAAAATTAGCAATGAAGCGACGGTAAAAATTAGCAAAACCCATTTTGACGTCTATGACTTTGCCGCTCAATTCTGGTCAGACTTCTGTCACATTGCATAGACTCAGGTCTCTGTTCAGAAAACACCGCCAGACGGTGCGCAGATTTGCGCTCCCGCAAACGCCGATCAATCTGAATGGCCAAAGCCATTGAGTCACTCAGACTAGCAGGTGTGGGGAACCCCACCATAACATTCTTAATGGCTTAAGAAAGACCTTCTCTGAAATTTGCAGCCAGGGCACACTCATTCCATTGAGTAAGCACCGACCATTTCCTAAATTTTTGACAATACACCTCTGCTTCATCCTGTCCCTGACAGAGGGCCAGCAAAGCCTTTTCAGCCTGGTTCTCAAGATTAGGTTCCTCATAAAGCAGTCCAAGCGCCAGAAAAAAAGCATCCACATTCAGCAATGCAGGATCTCCTGGTGCCAGGGAGAAAGCCCAATCTTGAGGGTCGCCCCGTAACAAAGAGATAACAATTTTAACTTGCTGAGCGGAATCACCAGAGGAACGAGGTCTCAAGGAAAGAAATAATTTACAATTATTCTTAAAATTCAGAAACCTAGATCTATCTCCAGAAAACAACTCAAGAATAGGTATTTTTGGCTCTGACATAGGACTGTGAACAACAAAATCCTGAATGCTTTGCACCCTTGCAGCAAGATGATCCACACTAGAAGTCAGACTCTGAATATCCATGTCTGCAGCTGAACTCAAAGCCACCCAGAGATTAAGGGGATGAGAGAAGCTGGACAGACTGCAGCAAAAGGAGAAAAAAAAAATTGCACTCAGGACTTCTCTTATCCCACTTCTGCGATGCATTAAACACTTTTTGTCCTGCTGTACTGTTATGATCCTTAGTGGCTGAGGATCACAGAGCTGACTAGCTAAGTTACTGAACATAGAACGAGCTCTAGGGAGGTGGTAACTGGACTGACCGCAATCCTGATCCTAACCGAACACACTAAAGGTAGCCGGTGAACGTGCCTGAATTCCTAGACGTCACGACACAGCCTGAGAAACTAACTACCCCTAGAGAGAAAGCAAGACCTCACTTGCCTCAGAGAAATAACCCCAAAGATATAGAAAGCCCCCAACAAATAATAACGGTGAGGTAAGGGGAAAATACAAACGTAGAAATGAAACAGATTCAGCAAATGAGGCCCGCTAGTACTAGATAGCAGAAGACAGATAGGAAACTGTGTGGTCAGTAAAAAACCCTACAAAATATCCACGCTGAGAATTCAAGAACCCCCACACCAACTAACGGTGTGAGGGGAGAAACTCAGCCCCCTAGAGCTACCAGCAAGCAAGGAAATTACATATTAGCAAGCTGGACAAGGACAGATAATTAACCAAGAAACATATTGAACACTGATGATCAAAAAATAAACAAACAGAAACTTAGCTTCTCTTGGAGAGACTGAAAACGAAGGTAGTCAGGAGAGATCAAAATAGCACTGAATACATTGACAGCAGGCAACAACTGAAAGTCCAGGTGAGCTAAATAGGAAACCAACTAGCAGATAACGAGACAGCTGATCCCAGCCACAGACCTGCAGAATGACAAAAAGAGCCACCAGAGGGAGCCCAAAGATAGCACTCACACAGTACCACTTGTGACCACAAGAGGGAGCCCAAAAACAGAGTTCACAACAGTACCCCCCCTTGAGGAGGGGTCACCAAACCCTCATCAAAACCCCCAGGGCGATCAGGATGAGCAACATGGAAGGCATGAACCAAATCGGCCGCATGAACATCAGAGGCGACAACCCAGGAATTATCCTCCTGACCATAGCCCTTCCACTTAACCAAATACTGAAGCCTCCGTCTAGAAATACGAGAATCCAAGATCTTCTCCACCACGTACTCCAATTCGCCCTCAACCAGCACCAGAGCAGGAGGCTCAACAGAAGGAACCACAGGCACCACATACCTCCGCAACAAAGACCTATGGAACACATTATGAATGGCAAACGACGCTGGGAGGTCCAAACGAAATGACACAGGGTTAAGGATTTCCAAAATCTTATAAGGACCGATGAAGCGAGGCTTGAACTTAGGAGAGGAGACCTTCATAGGAACATACCGAGAAGACAACCACACCAAATCCCCAACACGAAGTCGGGGACCCACACCGCGACGGCGGTTGGCAAAGCGCTGAGCCTTCTCCTGTGACAACTTCAAATTGTCCACCACATGGTTCCAAATCTGCTGCAACCTATCCACCACAGAATCCACCCCAGGACAGTCAGACGGCTCCACCTGACCCAAGGAAAAACGAGGATGAAAGCCAGAATTACAAAAAAAAGGCGAAACCAAAGTAGCAGAACTAGCCTGATTATTAAGGGCAAACTCGGCCAATGGCAAAAAAGTAACCCAATCATCCTGATCAGCAGAAACAAAACATCTTAAATAAGTTTCCAAGGTCTGATTAGTTCGCTCGGCTTGGCCATTCGTCTGAGGATGGAAGGCAGACGAAAAAGACAAATCAATGCCCATCTTAGCACAAAAGATCCGCCAAAATCTGGACACAAACTGGGATCCTCTGTCAGACACAATATTTTCAGGGATGCCGTGCAAGCGAACCACATTCTGAAAAAATAGAGGAACCAAATCGGAGGAGGAAGGCAACTTAGGCAAGGGCACCAAATGGACGATTTTAGAAAAGCGATCACACACCACCCAGATGACAGACATTCTCTGAAAGACTGGAAGATCCGAAATAAAATCCATGGAAATGTGCGTCCAAGGCCTCTTCGGGACAGGCAAAGGCAAAAGCAAACCGCTGGCACGAGAACAGCAAGGCTTAGCCCGAGCACAAATCCCACAGGACTGCACAAAGGAACGCACATCCCGCGACAAGGAAGGCCACCAGAAGGATCTAGCCACCAAATCTCTGGTACCAAAAATCCCAGGATGACCTGCCAACACCGAAGAATGAACCTCGGAAATAACTCTGCTGGTCCATCTATCTGGGACAAACAGTCTCTCTGGTGGGCCACGGTCAGGTCTATCCGTCTGAAATTCCTGCAGCACTCGTCGCAAATCTGGAGAAATGGCAGACAAAATCACTCCCTCTCTGAGGATACCAGTCGGCTCTGAAACTCCCGGAGAGTCAGGCACAAAACTCCTAGAAAGAGCATCAGCCTTCACGTTCTTCGAACCAGGCAGGTACGAGACCACGAAATCGAAACGGGAGAAAAACAACGACCAACGAGCCTGTCTAGGATTCAGCCGCTTGGCAGACTCGAGATAAATCAGATTTTTGTGATCAGTCAAGACCACCACACGATGCTTAGCTCCCTCGAGCCAATGTCGCCACTCCTCAAATGCCCACTTCATAGCCAACAACTCCCGATTACCAACATCATAATTCCGCTCGGCAGGCGAGAACTTTCTTGAAAAGAAAGCACAAGGCTTCATCACAGAGCAATCAGAGCTTCTCTGCGACAAAACAGCCCCTGCTCCAATCTCAGAAGCATCAACCTCGACCTGAAAAGGAAGAGAGATATCAGGCTGACATAAAACTGGAGCCGAAGAAAACCGGCGCTTCAGCTCCTGAAAGGCTTCCACGGCCGCAGGAGATCAATTAGTCACATCAGAACCCTTCTTGGTCAAATCCGTCAAGGGTTTAACCACGCCAGAAAAATTAGCAATGAAGCGACGGTAAGAATTAGCAAAACCCATTTTGACGTCTATGACTTTGCCGCTCAATTCTGGTCAGAATTCTGTCACACTGCATAGACTCAGGTCTCTGTTCAGAAAACACCGCCAGACGGTGCGCAGATTTGCGCTCCCGCAAACGCCGATCAATCTGAATGGCCAAAGCCATTGAGTCACTCAGACTAGCTTAAGAAAGACCTTCTCTGAAATTTGCAGCCAGGGCACACTCATTCCATTGAGTAAGCACCGACCATTTCCTAAATTTTTGACAATACACCTCTGCTTCATCCTGTCCCTGACAGAGGGCCAGCAAAGCCTTTTCAGCCTGGTTCTCAAGATTAGGTTCCTCATAAAGCAGTCCAAGCGCCAGAAAAAACGCATCCACATTCAGCAATGCAGGATCTCCTGGTGCCAGGGAGAAAGCCCAATCTTGAGGGTCGCCCCGTAACAAGGAGATAACAATTTTAACTTGCTGAGCGGAATCACCAGAGGAACGAGGTCTCAAGGAAAGAAATAATTTACAATTATTCTTAAAATTCAGAAACCTAGATCTATCTCCAGAAAACAACTCAGGAATAGGTATTTTTGGCTCTGACATAGGACTGTGAACAACAAAATCCTGAATGCTTTGCACCCTTGCAGCAAGATGATCCACACTAGAAGTCAGACTCTGAATATCCATGTCTGCAGCTGAACTCAAAGCCACCCAGAGATTAAGGGGATGAGAGAAGCTGGACAGACTGCAGCAAAAGGAGAAAAAAAAATTGCACTCAGGACTTCTCTTATCCCACTTCTGCGATGCATTAAACACTTTTTGTCCTGCTGTACTGTTATGATCCTTAGTGGCTGAGGATCACAGAGCTGACTAGCTAAGTTACTGAACATAGAACGAGCTCTAGGGAGGTGGTAACTGGACTGACCGCAATCCTGATCCTAACCGAACACACTAAAGGTAGCCGGTGAACGTGCCTGAATTCCTAGACGTCACGACACAGCCTGAGAAACTAACTACCCCTAGAGAGAAAGCAAGACCTCACTTGCCTCAGAGAAAAAACCCCAAAGATATAGAAAGCCCCCAACAAATAATAACGGTGAGGTAAGGGGAAAATACAAACGTAGAAATGAAACAGATTCAGCAAATGAGGCCCGCTAGTACTAGATAGCAGAAGACAGATAGGAAACTGTGCGGTCAGTAAAAAACCCTACAAAATATCCACGCTGAGAATTCAAGAACCCCCACACCAACTAACGGTGTGAGGGGAGAAACTCAGCCCCCTAGAGCTACCAGCAAGCGAGGAAATTACATATTAGCAAGCTGGACAAGGACAGATAATTAACCAAGAAACATATTGAACACTGATGATCAAAAAATAAACAAACAGAAACTTAGCTTCTCTTGGAGAGACTGAAAACGAAGGTAGTCAGGAGAGATCAAAATAGCACTGAATACATTGACAGCAGGCAACAACTGAAAGTCCAGGTGAGCTAAATAGGAAACCAACTAGCAGATAACGAGACAGCTGATCCCAGCCACAGACCTGCAGAATGACAAAAAGAGCCACCAGAGGGAGCCCAAAGATAGCACTCACACAGTACCACTTGTGACCACAAGAGGGAGCCCAAAAACAGAGTTCACAACAGTACCCCCCCCCTTGAGGAGGGGTCACCGAACCCTCATCAAAACCCCCAGGGCGATCAGGATGAGCAACATGGAAGGCATGAACCAAATCGGCCGCATGAACATCAGAGGCGACAACCCAGGAATTATCCTCCTGACCATAGCCCTTCCACTTAACCAAATACTGAAGCCTCCGTCTAGAAATACGAGAATCCAAGATCTTCTCCACCACGTACTCCAATTCGCCCTCAACCAGCACCGGAGCAGGAGGCTCAACAGAAGGAACCACAGGCACCACATACCTCCGCAACAAAGACCTATGGAACACATTATGAATGGCAAACGACGCTGGGAGGTCCAAACGAAATGACACAGGGTTAAGGATTTCCAAAATCTTATAAGGACCGATGAAGCGAGGCTTGAACTTAGGAGAGGAGACCTTCATAGGAACATACCGAGAAGACAACCACACCAAATCCCCAACACGAAGTCGGGGACCCACACCGCGACGGCGGTTGGCAAAGCGCTGAGCCTTCTCCTGTGACAACTTCAAATTGTCCACCACATGGTTCCAAATCTGCTGCAACCTATCCACCACAGAATCCACCCCAGGACAGTCAGACGGCTCCACCTGACCCAAGGAAAAACGAGGATGAAAGCCAGAATTACAAAAAAAAGGCGAAACCAAAGTAGCAGAACTAGCCCGATTATTAAGGGCAAACTCGGCCAATGGCAAAAAAGTAACCCAATCATCCTGATCAGCAGAAACAAAACATCTTAAATAAGTTTCCAAGGTCTGATTAGTTCGCTCGGCTTAGCCATTCGTCTGAGGATGGAAGGCAGACGAAAAAGACAAATCAATGCCCATCTTAGCACAAAAGATCCGCCAAAATCTGGACACAAACTGGGATCCTCTGTCAGACACAATATTTTCAGGGATGCCGTGCAAGCGAACCACATTCTGAAAAAATAGAGGAACCAAATCGGAGGAGGAAGGCAACTTAGGCAAGGGCACCAAATGGACGATTTTAGAAAAGCGATCACACACCACCCAGATGACAGACATTCTCTGAAAGACTGGAAGATCCGAAATAAAATCCATGGAAATGTGCGTCCAAGGCCTCTTCGGGACAGGCAAAGGCAAAAGCAAACCGCTGGCACGAGAACAGCAAGGCTTAGCCCGAGCACAAATCCCACAGGACTGCACAAAGGAACGCACATCCCGCGACAAGGAAGGCCACCAGAAGGATCTAGCCACCAAATCTCTGGTACCAAAAATCCCAGGATGACCTGCCAACACCGAAGAATGAACCTCGGAAATAACTCTGCTGGTCCATCTATCTGGGACAAACAGTCTCTCTGGTGGGCAACGGTCAGGTCTATCCGCCTGAAATTCCTGCAGCACTCGTCGCAAATCTGGAGAAATGGCAGACAAAATCACTCCCTCTCTGAGGATACCAGCCGGCTCTGAAACTCCCGGAGAGTCAGGCACAAAACTCCTAGAAAGAGCATCAGCCTTCACGTTCTTCGAACCAGGCAGGTACGAGACCACGAAATCGAAACGGGAGAAAAACAACGACCAACGAGCCTGTCTAGGATTCAGCCGCTTGGCAGACTCGAGATAAATCAGATTTTTGTGATCAGTCAAGACCACCACACGATGCTTAGCTCCCTCGAGCCAATGTCGCCACTCCTCAAATGCCCACTTCATAGCCAACAACTCCCGATTACCAACATCATAATTCCGCTCGGCAGGCGAGAACTTTCTTGAAAAGAAAGCACAAGGCTTCATCACAGAGCAATCAGAGCTTCTCTGCGACAAAACAGCCCCTGCTCCAATCTCAGAAGCATCAACCTCGACCTGAAAAGGAAGAGAGATATCAGGCTGACATAAAACTGGAGCCGAAGAAAACCGGCGCTTCAGCTCCTGAAAGGCTTCCACGGCCGCAGGAGATCAATTAGTCACATCAGAACCCTTCTTGGTCAAATCCGTCAAGGGTTTAACCACGCCAGAAAAATTAGCAATGAAGCGACGGTAAAAATTAGCAAAACCCATTTTGACGTCTATGACTTTGCCGCTCAATTCTGGTCAGAATTCTGTCACATTGCATAGACTCAGGTCTCTGTTCAGAAAACACCACCAGACGGTGCGCAGATTTGCGCTCCCGCAAACGCCGATCAATCTGAATGGCCAAAGCCATTGAGTCACTCAGACTAGCTTAAGAAAGACCTTCTCTGAAATTTGCAGCCAGGGCACACTCATTCCATTGAGTAAGCACCGACCATTTCCTAAATTTTTGACAATACACCTCTGCTTCATCCTGTCCCTGACAGAGGGCCAGCAAAGCCTTTTCAGCCTGGTTCTCAAGAATAGGTTCCTCATAAAGCAGTCCAAGCGCCAGAAAAAACGCATCCACATTCAGCAATGCAGGATCTCCTGGTGCCAGGGAGAAAGCCCAATCTTGAGGGTCGCCCCGTAACAAGGAGATAACAATTTTAACTTGCTGAGCGGAATCACCAGAGGAACGAGGTCTCAAGGAAAGAAATAATTTACAATTATTCTTAAAATTCAGAAACCTAGATCTATCTCCAGAAAACAACTCAGGAATAGGTATTTTTGGCTCTGACATAGGACTATGAACAACAAAATCCTGAATGCTTTGCACACTTGCAGCAAGATGATCCACACTAGAAGTCAGACTCTGAATATCCATGTCTGCAGCTGAACTCAAAGCCACCCAGAGATTAAGGGGATGAGAGAAGCTGGACAGACTGCAGCAAAAGGAGAAAAAAAAATGCACTCAGAACTTCTCTTATCCCACTTCTGCGATGCATTAAACACTTTTTGTCCTGCTGTACTGTTATGATCCTTAGTGGCTGAGGATCACAGAGCTGACTAGCTAAGTTACTGAACATAGAACGAGCTCTAGGGAGGTGTTAACTGGACTGACCGCAATCCTGATCCTAACCGAACACACTAAAGGTAGCCGGTGAACGTGCCTGAATTCCTAGACGTCACGACACAGCCTGAGAAACTAACTACCCCTAGAGAGAAAGCAAGACCTCACTTGCCTCAGAGAAATAACCCCAAAGATATAGAAAGCCCCCAACAAATAATAACGGTGAGGTAAGGGGAAAATACAAACGTAGAAATGAAACAGATTCAGCAAATGAGGCCCGCTAGTACTAGATAGCAGAAGACAGATAGGAAACTGTGCGGTCAGTAAAAAACCCTACAAAATATCCACGCTGAGAATTCAAGAACCCCCACACCAACTAACGGTGTGAGGGGAGAAACTCAGCCCCCTAGAGCTACCAGCAAGCGAGGAAATCACATATTAGCAAGCTGGACAAGGACAGATAATTAACCAAGAAACATATTGAACACTGATGATCAAAAAATAAACAAACAGAAACTTAGCTTCTATTGGAGAGACTGAAAACGAAGGTAGTCAGGAGAGATCAAAATAGCACTGAATACATTGGCAGCAGGCAACAACTGAAAGTCCAGGTGAGCTAAATAGGAAACCAACTAGCAGATAACGAGACAGCTGATCCCAGCCACAGACCTGCAGAATGACAAAAAGAGCCACCAGAGGGAGCCCAAAGATAGCACTCTGTTATGACCCCAATGGCGAGGGTCTCAGAGATATCAGCAAGTCTGCAAAGTACAAAAATCCAGCTCATAGGGCAGTGGTAACTGGGTTGACCATATATCTACTCCTAACGCCAACCCTAGAAGTAGCCAGGGAACATGCCTACGTTGGTCGCTAGATGTCTCGCGCCAGCCGGAGAGCTAACTACCCCTAGAAGAGGAAAACAAAGACCTCTCTTGCCTCCAGAGAAAGGACCCCAAAAGTAGGATACAAGCCCCCCACAAATAATAACGGTGAGGTAAGAGGAAATGACAAACACAGAGATGAACTAGGTTTAGCACAGAGAGGCCCACTTACTAATAGCAGAATATAGTAAGATAACTTATATGGTCAACAAAAACCCTATCAAAAATCCACGCTGGAGATTCAAGAACCCCCGAACCGTCTAACGGCCCGGGGGGAGAACACCAGCCGCCCTAGAGCTTCCAGCAAGGTCAGGATACAGATAATATACAAGCTGGACAA
Source organism: Ranitomeya variabilis (assembly GCF_051348905.1). NCBI lineage: Eukaryota > Metazoa > Chordata > Amphibia > Anura > Dendrobatidae > Ranitomeya > Ranitomeya variabilis. The sequence continues at coordinate 510,546,983 of NC_135237.1, forward strand.
AAAATGCAAACAATAACGAATTGCAAAAAGCAAAAAAGCAGACTTAGCTTAATCAAGCAGGAACCAGGATCAGTAGACAAGAGCACTACAGATTAGCTCTGATATCAACGTTGCCAGGCATTGAACTGAAGGTCCAGGGAGCTTATATAGCAACACCCCTGACCTAACGACCCAGGTGAGCATAAAAGGAATGACTGACAAACCCAGAGTCAAATCACTAGTAGCCACTAGAGGGAGCCAAAAAGTAAATTCACAACAGTACCCCCCCCTTAATGAGGGGTCACCGAACCCTCACCAAGACCACCAGGGCGATCAGGATGAGCGGCGTGAAAGGCACGAACTAAATCGGCCGCATGCACATCAGAGGCGACCACCCAGGAATTATCCTCCTGACCATAGCCCTTCCACTTGACCAGGTACTGAAGCCTCCGCCTGGAGAGACGAGAATCTAAGATCTTCTCCACCACGTACTCCAACTCGCCCTCAACCAACACCGGAGCAGGAGGCTCAGCAGAAGGAACCACAGGCACAACGTACCGCCGCAACAAGGACCTATGAAATGCGTTGTGAATGGCAAACGACACCGGAAGATCCAGGCGAAAGGATACAGGATTAAGGATCTCTAATATCTTGTAAGGACCAATGAATCGAGGCTTAAATTTGGGAGAGGAGACCTTCATAGGAACAAATCGAGAAGACAGCCATACCAAATCCCCAACACGAAGTCGGGGACCCACACCGCGGCGGCGGTTGGCAAAACGCTGAGCCTTCTCCTGTGACAACTTCAAGTTGTCCACCACATGATTCCAGATCCGCTGCAACCTATCCATCACAGAATCCACCCCAGGACAGTCAGACGGCTCCACATGTCCCGAGGAAAAACGAGGGTGGAAACCAGAGTTGCAGAAAAATGGCGAAACCAAGGTGGCAGAACTAGCCCGATTATTAAGGGCAAATTCAGCCAACGGCAAGAAGGTCACCCAATCATCCTGATCAGAAGAGACAAAACACCTCAAATACGCCTCCAGAGTCTGATTAGTTCGTTCCGTTTGTCCGTTAGTCTGTGGATGAAAAGTGGACGAAAACGACAAATCTATGCCCATCCTACCACAAAAGGATCGCCAGAACCTGGAAACAAACTGGGATCCTCTGTCCGACACAATATTCTCAGGAATGCCGTGCAAACGAACCACGTTCTGGAAGAACACAGGAACCAGATCAGAAGAGGAAGGCAGTTTGGGCAAAGGAACCAGATGGACCATCTTGGAGAAACGATCACATATCACCCAGATGACAGACATGCCCTGAGACACCGGAAGATCCGAAATGAAATCCATAGAGATGTGTGTCCAAGGTCTCTTCGGGACAGGCAAGGGCAAGAGCAACCCGCTGGCACGAGAACAGCAAGGCTTAGCTCGAGCACAAGTACCACAGGACTGCACAAATGACCGCACATCTCTTGACAAGGAAGGCCACCAAAAGGACCTGGCCACCAGATCTCTGGTGCCAAAAATTCCCGGGTGCCCTGCCAACACTGAGGAATGAACCTCGGAAATGACTCTGCTGGTCCATTTAGCAGGCACAAACAATCTGTCAGGTGGACAAGAGTCAGGCCTACCAGCCTGAAATCTCTGCAACACACGTCGCAGATCTGGAGAAATAGCTGACAGGATAACTCCTTCCTTAAGAATACCCACAGGTTCAGCGACTCCAGGAGCATCAGGCACAAAGCTCCTAGACAGAGCATCGGCCTTCACATTCTTAGAACCTGGTAAATACGAAACCACAAAGTCAAAACGGGAGAAAAACAATGACCAGCGGGCCTGTCTAGGATTCAGGCGTTTAGCAGACTCGAGGTACATCAGATTTTTGTGATCAGTCAAGACCACCACACGATGCTTAGCACCCTCGAGCCAATGACGCCACTCCTCAAATGCCCACTTCATGGCCAACAACTCCCGATTGCCCACATCATAATTTCGCTCTGCCGGCGAAAACTTCCTAGAGAAAAAGGCACAAGGTCTCATAGTAGAGCAACCAGGGCCTCTCTGCGACAAAACGGCCCCTGCCCCAATCTCCGAAGCATCCACTTCAACCTGAAAGGGAAGTGAGACATCAGGCTGGCACAAAACAGGCGCTGAAGTAAACCGGCGCTTCAACTCCTGGAAAGCCTCCACGGCAGCAGGAGCCCAGTTAGCCACATCAGAGCCTTTCTTGGTCATATCCGTCAATGGTTTAACAACGCTAGAAAAATTAGCGATAAAACGACGGTAGAAGTTAGCAAAACCCAAGAACTTCTGAAGACTCTTAACTGACGAGGGTTGAGTCCAATCATGAATAGCTCGAACCTTGACTGGGTCCATCTCCACAGCAGAAGGGGAAAAAATGAACCCTAAAAAGGGAACCTTCTGTACACCAAAGAGACACTTTGAGCCTTTAACAAACAAAGAATTTTCACGCAAAATCTTGAAAACCATCCTGACCTGTTCCACATGCGAGTCCCAATCATCAGAAAAAACCAGAATATCATCCAGATAAACGATCAAAAATTTATCCAGATACTTCCGGAAAATGTCATGCATAAAGGACTGAAAAACTGAAGGTGCATTAGAGAGCCCAAATGGCATCACCAAGTACTCAAAATGACCTTCGGGCGTATTGAATGTGGTTTTCCATTCATCTCCTTGCTTAATGCGCACAAGGTTGTAGGCACCACGAAGGTCTATCTTGGTGAACCACTTGGCACCTTTAATCCGGGCAAACAAGTCTGACAACAACGGCAAAGGATACTGAAATTTGACAGTGATCTTATTCAAAAGCCGATAGTCAATACAAGGCCTCAAAGATCCGTCCTTTTTAGCCACAAAAAAGAATCCCGCACCAAGAGGGGAAGAAGAAGGACGGATATGCCCCTTCTCCAGAGACTCCTTGATATATGAACGCATCGCGGTATGTTCAGGTACCGACAGATTAAACAGTCTTCCCTTAGGAAACTTACTGCCTGGAATCAAATCTATTGCACAGTCACATTCCCTATGAGGAGGCAATGCACTTGACCTAGACTCGCTGAAGACATCCTGATAATCAGACAAATACGCCGGAACTTCCGAAGGCGTAGAAGTAGCAATAGACACGGGCAGGGAATCTCCATGAATTCCATGACAGCCCCAACTTGACACTGACATTGCCTTCCAGTCCAAGACTGGATTATGGGTCTGTAACCATGGCAACCCCAAAACAACCAAATCATGCATCTTATGCAGAACAAGAAAACGTATCACCTCCCGATGTTCAGGAGTCATGCACATGGTAACCTGTGTCCAAAACTGCAGCTTATTTTCTGCCAATGGCGTAGCGTCAATACCCCTAAGAGGGATAGGATTTTCTAATGGCTCAAGAACAAAACCGCAACGCTTGGCAAATGACAGATCCATAAGACTCAGGGCAGCACCTGAATCTACAAACGCCACGACAGGATACGATGACAGTGAGCAAATCAAAGTTACAGGTAGAATGAACTTAGGTTGCAAATTACCAATGGCGACAGGACTAACAACCTTAGTAAGACGCTTAGAGCATGCTGAGATAACATGTGCAGAATCACCACAGTAGTAACACAAGCCATTCTGGCGTCTATGAATTTTCCGCTCATTTCTAGTCAGGATTCTATCACATTGCATTAAATCAGGTGCCTGTTCAGATAACACCATGAGGGAATTTGCGGTTTTGCGCTCCCGCAACCGCCGGTCAATTTGAATCGCCAGGGCCATGGAATCATTCAGACCTGTGGGAATGGGAAAACCCACCATCACATTCTTAATGGCTTCAGAAAGGCCATTTCTAAAATTTGCAGCCAATGCACACTCGTTCCACTGGGTCAGCACGGACCATTTCCGAAATTTTTGGCAATACACCTCAGCCTCGTCCTGGCCCTGAGACATAGCCAGCAAGGCTTTTTCTGCCTGAATCTCAAGATTGGGTTCCTCATAAAGCAAACCGAGCGCCAGAAAAAACGCATCAATATCAGCCAATGCCGGATCTCCTGGCGCCAGCGAGAAAGCCCAATCCTGAGGGTCGCCCCGTAAAAAAGAAATAACAATTTTCACTTGCTGAGCGGAGTCTCCAGAGGAACAGGGTCTCAGGGACAAAAACAATTTACAATTATTCCTGAAATTTCTAAACTTAAATCGGTCTCTGGAAAACAGTTCAGGAATCGGTATCTTAGGTTCTGACATAGGATTTCTGGTAACATAATCTTGTATGCCCTGCACACGAGCAGCAAGCTGGTCCACACTTGTAATCAAGGTCTGGACATTCATGTCTGCAGCAATCACAAGCCACTCAAAGGTAAAGGGGAAAAGAAAAAAAAAAAAATGAGAGAGAGAAAAAAAACTCAGAACTTTCTTTCTTATAATCCCACTTCTGCAATGCATTTAACATTTAGTACTGGCCTGGCAAACTGTTATGACCCCAATGGCGAGGGTCTCAGAGATATCAGCAAGTCTGCAAAGTACAAAAATCCAGCTCATAGGGCAGTGGTAACTGGGTTGACCATATATCTACTCCTAACGCCAACCCTAGAAGTAGCCGGGGAACATGCCTACGTTGGTCGCTAGATGTCTCGCGCCAGCCGGAGAGCTAACTACCCCTAGAAGAGGAAAACAAAGACCTCTCTTGCCTCCAGAGAAAGGACCCCAAAAGTAGGATACAAACCCCCCACAAATAATAACGGTGAGGTAAGAGGAAATGACAAACACAGAGATGAACTAGGTTTAGCACAGAGAGGCCCACTTACTAATAGCAGAATATAGTAAGATAACTTATATGGTCAACAAAAACCCTATCACAAATCCACGCTGGAGATTCAAGAACCCCCGAACCGTCTAACGGCCCGGGGGGAGAACACCAGCTGCCCTAGAGCTTCCAGCAAGGTCAGGATACAGATAATATACAAGCTGGACAAAAAATGCAAACAATAACGAATTGCAAAAAGAATAAAGCAGACTTAGCTTAATCAAGCAGGAACCAGGATCAGTAGACAAGAGCACTACAGATTAGCTCTGATATCAACGTTGCCAGGCATTGAACTGAAGGTCCAGGGAGCTTATATAGCAACACCCCTGACCTAACGACCCAGGTGAGCATAAAAGGAATGACTGACAAACCCAGAGTCAAATCACTAGTAGCCACTAGAGGGAGCCAAAAAGTAAATTCACAACAGTACCCCCCCCTTAATGAGGGGTCACCGAACCCTCACCAAGACCACCAGGGCGATCAGGATGAGCGGCGTGAAAGGCACGAACTAAATCGGCCGCATGCACATCAGAGGCGACCACCCAGGAATTATCCTCCTGACCATAGCCCTTCCACTTGACCAGGTACTGAAGCCTCCGCCTGGAGAGACGAGAATCTAAGATCTTCTCCACCACGTACTCCAACTCGCCCTCAACCAACACCGGAGCAGGAGGCTCAGCAGAAGGAACCACAGGCACAACGTACCGCCGCAACAAGGACCTATGAAATGCGTTGTGAATGGCAAACGACACCGGAAGATCCAGGCGAAAGGATACAGGATTAAGGATCTCTAATATCTTGTAAGGACCAATGAATCGAGGCTTAAATTTGGGAGAGGAGACCTTCATAGGAACAAATCGAGAAGACAGCCATACCAAATCCCCAACACGAAGTCGGGGACCCACACCGCGGCGGCGGTTGGCAAAACGCTGAGCCTTCTCCTGTGACAACTTCAAGTTGTCCACCACATGATTCCAGATCCGCTGCAACCTATCCATCACAGAATCCACCCCAGGACAGTCAGAAGGCTCCACATGTCCCGAGGAAAAACGAGGGTGGAAACCAGAGTTGCAGAAAAATGGCGAAACCAAGGTGGCAGAACTAGCCCGATTATTAAGGGCAAATTCAGCCAACGGCAAGAAGGTCACCCAATCATCCTGATCAGAAGAGACAAAACACCTCAAATACGCCTCCAGAGTCTGATTAGTTCGTTCCGTTTGTCCGTTAGTCTGTGGATGAAAAGTGGACGAAAACGACAAATCTATGCCCATCCTACCACAAAAGGATCGCCAGAACCTGGAAACAAACTGGGATCCTCTGTCCGACACAATATTCTCAGGAATGCCGTGCAAACGAACCACGTTCTGGAAGAACACAGGAACCAGATCAGAAGAGGAAGGCAGTTTGGGCAAAGGAACCAGATGGACCATCTTGGAGAAACGATCACATATCACCCAGATGACAGACATGCCCTGAGACACCGGAAGATCCGAAATGAAATCCATAGAGATGTGTGTCCAAGGTCTCTTCGGGACAGGCAAGGGCAAGAGCAACCCGCTGGCACGAGAACAGCAAGGCTTAGCTCGAGCACAAGTACCACAGGACTGCACAAATGACCGCACATCTCTTGACAAGGAAGGCCACCAAAAGGACCTGGCCACCAGATCTCTGGTGCCAAAAATTCCCGGGTGCCCTGCCAACACTGAGGAATGAACCTCGGAAATGACTCTGCTGGTCCATTTAGCAGGCACAAACAATCTGTCAGGTGGACAAGAGTCAGGCCTACCAGCCTGAAATCTCTGCAACACACGTCGCAGATCTGGAGAAATAGCTGACAGGATAACTCCTTCCTTAAGAATACCCACAGGTTCAGCGACTCCAGGAGCATCAGGCACAAAGCTCCTAGACAGAGCATCGGCCTTCACATTCTTAGAACCTGGTAAATACGAAACCACAAAGTCAAAACGGGAGAAAAACAATGACCAGCGGGCCTGTCTAGGATTCAGGCGTTTAGCAGACTCGAGGTACATCAGATTTTTGTGATCAGTCAAGACCACCACACGATGCTTAGCACCCTCGAGCCAATGACGCCACTCCTCAAATGCCCACTTCATGGCCAACAACTCCCGATTGCCCACATCATAATTTCGCTCTGCCGGCGAAAACTTCCTAGAGAAAAAGGCACAAGGTCTCATAGTAGAGCAACCAGGGCCTCTCTGCGACAAAACGGCCCCTGCCCCAATCTCCGAAGCATCCACTTCAACCTGAAAGGGAAGTGAGACATCAGGCTGGCACAAAACAGGCGCTGAAGTAAACCGGCGCTTCAACTCCTGGAAAGCCTCCACGGCAGCAGGAGCCCAGTTAGCCACATCAGAGCCTTTCTTGGTCATATCCGTCAACGGTTTAACAACGCTAGAAAAATTAGCGATAAAACGACGGTAGAAGTTAGCAAAACCCAAGAACTTCTGAAGACTCTTAACTGACGAGGGTTGAGTCCAATCATGAATAGCTCGAACCTTGACTGGGTCCATCTCCACAGCAGAAGGGGAAAAAATGAACCCTAAAAAGGGAACCTTCTGTACACCAAAGAGACACTTTGAGCCTTTAACAAACAAAGAATTTTCACGCAAAATCTTGAAAACCATCCTGACCTGTTCCACATGCGAGTCCCAATCATCAGAAAAAAACAGAATATCATCCAGATAAACGATCAAAAATTTATCCAGATACTTCCGGAAAATGTCATGCATAAAGGACTGAAAAACTGAAGGTGCATTAGAGAGCCCAAATGGCATCACCAAGTACTCAAAATGACCTTCGGGCGTATTGAATGCGGTTTTCCATTCATCTCCTTGCTTAATGCGCACAAGGTTGTACGCACCACGAAGGTCTATCTTGGTGAACCACTTGGCACCTTTAATCCGGGCAAACAAGTCTGACAACAACGGCAAAGGATACTGAAATTTGACAGTGATCTTATTCAAAAGCCGATAGTCAATACAAGGCCTCAAAGATCCGTCCTTTTTAGCCACAAAAAAGAATCCCGCACCAAGAGGGGAAGAAGAAGGACGGATATGCCCCTTCTCCAGAGACTCCTTGATATATGAACGCATCGCGGTATGTTCAGGTACCGACAGATTAAACAGTCTTCCCTTAGGAAACTTACTGCCTGGAATCAAATCTATTGCACAGTCACATTCCCTATGAGGAGGCAATGCACTTGACCTAGACTCGCTGAAGACATCCTGATAATCAGACAAATACGCCGGAACTTCCGAAGGCGTAGAAGTAGCAATAGACACGGGCAGGGAATCTCCATGAATTCCATGACAGCCCCAACTTGACACTGACATTGCCTTCCAGTCCAAGACTGGATTATGGGTCTGTAACCATGGCAACCCCAAAACAACCAAATCATGCATCTTATGCAGAACAAGAAAACGTATCACCTCCCGATGTTCAGGAGTCATGCACATGGTAACCTGTGTCCAAAACTGCGGCTTATTTTCTGCCAATGGCGTAGCGTCAATACCCCTAAGAGGGATAGGATTTTCTAATGGCTCAAGAACAAAACCGCAACGCTTGGCAAATGACAGATCCATAAGACTCAGGGCAGCACCTGAATCTACAAACGCCACGACAGGATACGATGACAGTGAGCAAATCAAAGTTACAGATAGAATGAACTTAGGTTGCAAATTACCAATGGCGACAGGACTAACAACCTTAGTAAGACGCTTAGAGCATGCTGAGATAACATGTGCAGAATCACCACAGTAGTAACACAAGCCATTCTGGCGTCTATGAATTTTCCGCTCATTTCTAGTCAGGATTCTATCACATTGCATTAAATCAGGTGCCTGTTCAGATAACACCATGAGGGAATTTGCGGTTTTGCGCTCCCGCAACCGCCGGTCAATTTGAATCGCCAGGGCCATGGAATCATTCAGACCTGTGGGAATGGGAAAACCCACCATCACATTCTTAATGGCTTCAGAAAGGCCATTTCTAAAATTTGCAGCCAATGCACACTCGTTCCACTGGGTCAGCACGGACCATTTCCGAAATTTTTGGCAATACACCTCAGCCTCGTCCTGGCCCTGAGACATAGCCAGCAAGGCTTTTTCTGCCTGAATCTCAAGATTGGGTTCCTCATAAAGCAAACCGAGCGCCAGAAAAAACGCATCAATATCAGCCAATGCCGGATCTCCTGGTGCCAGCGAGAAAGCCCAATCCTGAGGGTCGCCCCGTAAAAAAGAAATAACAATTTTCACTTGCTGAGCGGAGTCTCCAGAGGAACAGGGTCTCAGGGACAAAAACAATTTACAATTATTCCTGAAATTTCTAAACTTAAATCGGTCTCTGGAAAACAGTTCAGGAATCGGTATCTTAGGTTCTGACATAGGATTTCTGGTAACATAATCTTGTATGCCCTGCACACGAGCAGCAAGCTGGTCCACACTTGTAATCAAGGTCTGGACATTCATGTCTGCAGCAATCACAAGCCACTCAAAGGTAAAGGGGAAAAGAAAAAAAAAAAATGAGAGAGAGAAAAAAAAACTCAGAACTTTCTTTCTTATAATCCCACTTCTGCAATGCATTTAACATTTAGTACTGGCCTGGCAAACTGTTATGACCCCAATGGCGAGGGTCTCAGAGATATCAGCAAGTCTGCAAAGTACAAAAATCCAGCTCATAGGGCAGTGGTAACTGGGTTGACCATATATCTACTCCTAACGCCAACCCTAGAAGTAGCCGGGGAACATGCCTACGTTGGTCGCTAGATGTCTCGCGCCAGCCGGAGAGCTAACTACCCCTAGAAGAGGAAAACAAAGACCTCTCTTGCCTCCAGAGAAAGGACCCCAAAAGTAGGATACAAGCCCCCCACAAATAATAACGGTGAGGTAAGAGGAAATGACAAACACAGAGATGAACTAGGTTTAGCACAGAGAGGCCCACTTACTAATAGCAGAATATAGTAAGATAACTTATATGGTCAACAAAAACCCTATCAAAAATCCACGCTGGAGATTCAAGAACCCCCGAACCGTCTAACGGCCCGGGGGGAGAACACCAGCCGCCCTAGAGCTTCCAGCAAGGTCAGGATACAGATAATATACAAGCTGGACAAAAAATGCAAACAATATTGAATTGCAAAAAGCAAAAAAGCAGACTTAGCTTAATCAAACAGGAACCAGGATCAGTAGACAAGAGCACTACAGATTAGCTCTGATATCAACGTTGCCAGGCATTGAACTGAAGGTCCAGGGAGCTTATATAGCAACACCCCTGACCTAACGACCCAGGTGAGCATAAAAGGAATGACTGACAAACCCAGAGTCAAATCACTAGTAGCCACTAGAGGGAGCCAAAAAGTAAATTCACAACAGCACTCACACAGTACCACTTGTGACCACAAGAGGGAGCCCAAAAACAGAGTTCACAACAGGATGCTCCCTGCGATGTAACCCGGAGTGTTTCTGCACATAAAGCAATAAGGAGTTGCTTAGTATATTTGAGTCCGGTTACGGGTAGCTATGAGAGATGGGAGGGTCTGGCTACCCATATACCTCACCCCTGGGTAAGGGGCATAACCATACCTATCTGTGTTTCAGGACCTGTGGTGATGTCACAACCACATGTCTAATCATGTGATGGGTTCCTGGGTGTGGTTTCAGGCTATCTAATGGAGGTGTGTTTGGCACATGGGAGTGCGTATTTGGGAGTCTGTCAGGGTGGACACACTTCAATGTGTCCTGGCTGGACACTGCAGAGTGGCCTGTGTGTTGGACGGTTCCAAGTGGGGACAGACGTCCTGAACAGCACACAGAGACCATATCTAGGCTGGAGAGCTGGCGTGCTGGACATAGCACAGTCTGTGTGCCCACAGACCTGAGAGAGCGCAGCTCTACTATGGACATTGAGGATTCATCTGTCTGACGTAAGACTGTTTACCTGTTGTTTATGTTGCTATGTGGTTTATGGAGCAATAAACCCTGTGAACTTTTAATAGAACATGTCTCCTGAGTGTCACCCACCGCACCTGAGCGAGTACAATCCTTACAATTGGTGTTTCAAATGCGGGCAAAGATCCAAGGAGCACATGTTGCAGCGCTGGCTGGTCTGAGCCAGAAGAGTGGACGGTCTTGACAACCGTGAGTAAATACTGACCGGGGTAAGTAAGAACTGTTGTTTATGGGATACCTATGAGGAGAAGAGGGATCCGGGAACCCGTGTGGCCGGCAGGTAACAGACAGGAGTCTGTGTTATTCTGACCGGGGTCAGTGAGAATTGTTGTTTGTGGGATACCTTCGAGAAGAGGGTTCCAGGAACCTGTGTGGCCGCCACCAACAGGTAACGGACAGGAGTCCGTGTGATACTGACCGGGGTCAGTGAGAGACTGTGTTTTTTATAAAGCACGTGTGCAGGTGCTTGCTGTGGACCGGCGAGTCCATGTATTTCTTTTTTTCCTTCTCTGATCAACTTGCTGTGGCTCGGCGAGGCCACGAAGACTGAAGGCGTCTGGCGGTAACTCGGCAGGGTTACGAAGTTTGCTGTGGATCGGCGGGTCCACGAAGTCTGCGGTGGTTACGTGCAGTGCAGTTGCAGCAAGAGGTTCTGCAGCAGCTGGAGTTGCGGTGGCAGCAGCAGCAGTTTGTGATCAGCAGCTGAAGGTGCCGGTGGTTTGTGTCTGCAGCGGGAGCTGTGGTAGCACCAGTAGGAACTGGTGAAGTGTCGGAAAAGACATTGCTGGACCAGGTGGTGCAGACTCTTAAAGGGCCAGTGCCGACCTAAAGAGACATATACTGTGGAACTGTTGGGGCTTGAAACTACTGGGGGGAAGTCCACGGGGTGTACCCCAGAGTGGGGTGGTGTCCCTTGGTTACCTCAGTTGACAGGTCTGGGGAACAGCAGTGTTTGTGTTTTGTGTATTCTGAGTGCGGCATAGACTTCCCGTTTGGTGACAGCCCCCAGGTGTGTACTGTTATGTTACACCGTGAAGGAGTATCTGGACTGCTGGACTCAAAGAGTCAGGTGACTCTGACAGGAACTCCTCTCGTTTTCTATCTAACCGAGAAAAAGGTCAATGTACCCTGCATTCATGGGGTCACTGTTGATTATACTGTGGACAGAGTGATCATTGATATGTCCAAAAATGTAGAGTGCCAAGGTGGCGGTATAACACCAGACTTGTTCTACCCCTTTGAGATGGGCCGGGACTTTGTGATCTTTGAGGACATATGGGAAGTTGACAAAGTGTGGGGTTGTTCAGAGGAGAGACGGAGTGGTCATATTGAAGCAGCAGGCTGTGGGGATTCCTGTTAATGGGATGTGTAAAGAGGAAGTAGCGCCACCTAAAGTCAATAGTCCAGAGTTACGGGTGACCGGAAGAAAGTGTGGGTCTGACACCTGTTTATGTGGGGACTAGTTGTTCCAGGATGACAGGGTGAGAGGGGGTGACTCCTATTCAGACTTTGACTCAAACGCAAGGGGAAAAGAGTGCAGTAAGGGGGAGCCAAGTAAAAATGACACATCTTCACCTCATCGTGGGGGCCGCAGAAAGACATGGTCACGTGCAGATCACGTTATCGTCCCTGATGAGGGGGTTACTTGGTCTCTGACAAACCCTAGCACTGAGGTAGTTAGTGACGGGCTGGGGTTGGAACAGACCTGTAGTAGACCCACATCTGCAATGCCTGGAAAGAGTGAAGTGGCTCAGTATGATGAAGGCTCCAGAGTACCTGATGCTAAAAAGATGGAGAACTCTGGAGTTACCAAGAGTCAAGAGGTATCTAAGAGTAAACAGACAGAGAGCCCTGCAGAGGCCATTGAGGTGGATGCAGAAACAGATGGAACTCTGAAGAGGCAGAGTGTGGGTGGGCAAGAGACCCCATCTGAAAGTTTAATTAAAGAACTGGTGGTGCGACATGTGCTAGCCATAAGAGAGCAGGACCATAACATAGAGCTGCTTAAAGAAACAGTCGAACAAGAAAGGGTACTGAGGCAAGCAATTGAGCACAGAGTGGGTGACCTAGAGAAGGAAGTTTCTGAGCTCAGATGTCACCTATCAGCGTGTCAAAACATGAACAAGGCCATACTGAAAGATATGGAGGTGTTCAGAGAGGCCCAAGAGAATAATCAGCAGGAGCTTCTCCAGAAAGAGGATGAGCGTCACTGCTTAGTAGAAGAGCAAGATAAAGTTCTCCGAGAGCTCAAGAGAAAGGAGACTAATCAACAGCTCCAGAAATCCATGGATGACCGGGAAATCGAACTGTTGCACTCTCCCGATCTGATCGCTATGAATGAGAGTGAGCTGGAGAGGCTGAACAAAGAAGGGGCCTGTTGTGAATTTACTTTTTGGCTCCCTCTAGTGGCTACTAGTGATTTGACTCTGGGTTTGTCAGTCATTCCTTTTATGCTCACCTGGGTCGTTAGGTCAGGGGTGTTGCTATATAAGCTCCCTGGACCTTCAGTTCAATGCCTGGCAACGTTGATATCAGAGCTAATCTGTAGTGCTCTTGTCTACTGATCCTGGTTCCTGCTTGATTAAGCTAAGTCTGCTTTTTTGCTTTTTGCAATTCGTTATTGTTTGCATTTTTTGTCCAGCTTGTATATTATCTGTATCCTGACCTTGCTGGAAGCTCTAGGGCGGCTGGTGTTCTCCCCCCGGGCCGTTAGACGGTTTGGGGGTTCTTGAATCTCCAGCGTGGATTTTTGATAGGGTTTTTGTTGACCATATAAGTTATCTTACTATATTCTGCTATTAGTAAGTGGGCCTCTCTATGCTAAACCTAGTTCATCTCTGTGTTTGTCATTTCCTCTTACCTCACCGTTATTATTTGTGGGGGGCTTGTATCCTACTTTTGGGGTCCTTTCTCTGGAGGCAAGAGAGGTCTTTGTTTTCCTCTTCTAGGGGTAGTTAGCTCTCCGGCTGGCGCGAGACATCTAGCGACCAACGTAGGCATGTTCCCCGGCTACTTCTAGGGTTGGCGTTAGGAGTAGATATATGGTCAACCCAGTTACCACTGCCCTATGAGCTGGATTTTTGTACTTTGCAGACTTGCTGATATCTCTGAGACCCTCGCCATTGGGGTCATAACAGTTTGCCAGGCCAGTACTAAATGTTAAATGCATTGCAGAAGTGGGATTATAAGAAAGAAAGTTCTGAGTTTTTTTTCTCTCTCTCATTTTTTTTTTTTTTCTTTTCCCCTTTACCTTTGAGTGGCTTGTGATTGCTGCAGACATGAATGTCCAGACCTTGATTACAAGTGTGGACCAGCTTGCTGCTCGTGTGCAGGGCATACAAGATTATGTTACCAGAAATCCTATGTCAGAACCTAAGATACCGATTCCTGAACTGTTTTCCGGAGACCGATTTAAGTTTAGAAATTTCAGGAATAATTGTAAATTGTTTTTGTCCCTGAGACCCTGTTCCTCTGGAGACTCCGCTCAGCAAGTGAAAATTGTTATTTCTTTTTTACGGGGCGACCCTCAGGATTGGGCTTTCTCGCTGGCGCCAGGAGATCCGGCATTGGCTGATATTGATGCGTTTTTTCTGGCGCTCGGTTTGCTTTATGAGGAACCCAATCTTGAGATTCAGGCAGAAAAAGCCTTGCTGGCTATGTCTCAGGGCCAGGACGAGGCTGAGGTGTATTGCCAAAAATTTCGGAAATGGTCCATGCTGACCCAGTGGAACGAGTGTGCATTGGCTGCAAATTTTAGAAATGGCCTTTCTGAAGCCATTAAGAATGTGATGGTGGGTTTTCCCATTCCCACAGGTCTGAATGATTCCATGGCCCTGGCGATTCAAATTGACCGGCGGTTGCGGGAGCGCAAAACCGCAAATTCCCTCATGGTGTTATCTGAACAGGCACCTGATTTAATGCAATGTGATAGAATCCTGACTAGAAATGAGCGGAAAATTCATAGACGCCAGAATGGCTTGTGTTACTACTGTGGTGATTCTGCACATGTTATCTCAGCATGCTCTAAGCGTCTTACTAAGGTTGTTAGTCCTGTCGCCATTGGTAATTTGCAACCTAAGTTCATTCTATCTGTAACTTTGATTTGCTCACTGTCATCGTATCCTGTCGTGGCGTTTGTAGATTCAGGTGCTGCCCTGAGTCTTATGGATCTGTCATTTGCCAAGCGTTGCGGTTTTGTTCTTGAGCCATTAGAAAATCCTATCCCTCTTAGGGGTATTGACGCTACGCCATTGGCAGAAAATAAGCCGCAGTTTTGGACACAGGTTACCATGTGCATGACTCCTGAACATCGGGAGGTGATACGTTTTCTTGTTCTGCATAAGATGCATGATTTGGTTGTTTTGGGGTTGCCATGGTTACAGACCCATAATCCAGTCTTGGACTGGAAGGCAATGTCAGTGTCAAGTTGGGGCTGTCATGGAATTCATGGAGATTCCCTGCCCGTGTCTATTGCTACTTCTACGCCTTCGGAAGTTCCGGCGTATTTGTCTGATTATCAGGATGTCTTCAGCGAGTCTAGGTCAAGTGCATTGCCTCCTCATAGGGAATGTGACTGTGCAATAGATTTGATTCCAGGCAGTAAGTTTCCTAAGGGAAGACTGTTTAATCTGTCGGTACCTGAACATACCGCGATGCGTTCATATATCAAGGAGTCTCTGGAGAAGGGGCATATCCGTCCTTCTTCTTCCCCTCTTGGTGCGGGATTCTTTTTTGTGGCTAAAAAGGACGGATCTTTGAGGCCTTGTATTGACTATCGGCTTTTGAATAAGATCACTGTCAAATTTCAGTATCCTTTGCCGTTGTTGTCAGACTTGTTTGCCCGGATTAAAGGTGCCAAGTGGTTCACCAAGATAGACCTTCGTGGTGCGTACAACCTTGTGCGCATTAAGCAAGGAGATGAATGGAAAACCGCATTCAATACGCCCGAAGGTCATTTTGAGTACTTGGTGATGCCATTTGGGCTCTCTAATGCACCTTCAGTTTTTCAGTCCTTTATGCATGACATTTTCCGGAAGTATCTGGATAAATTTTTGATCGTTTATCTGGATGATATTCTGTTTTTTTCTGATGATTGGGACTCGCATGTGGAACAGGTCAGGATGGTTTTCAAGATTTTGCGTGAAAATTCTTTGTTTGTTAAAGGCTCAAAGTGTCTCTTTGGTGTACAGAAGGTTCCCTTTTTAGGGTTCATTTTTTCCCCTTCTGCTGTGGAGATGGACCCAGTCAAGGTTCGAGCTATTCATGATTGGACTCAACCCTCGTCAGTTAAGAGTCTTCAGAAGTTCTTGGGTTTTGCTAACTTCTACCGTCGTTTTATCGCTAATTTTTCTAGCGTTGTTAAACCGTTGACGGATATGACCAAGAAAGGCTCTGATGTGGCTAACTGGGCTCCTGCTGCCGTGGAGGCTTTCCAGGAGTTGAAGCGCCGGTTTACTTCAGCGCCTGTTTTGTGCCAGCCTGATGTCTCACTTCCCTTTCAGGTTGAAGTGGATGCTTCGGAGATTGGGGCAGGGGCCGTTTTGTCGCAGAGAGGCCCTGGTTGCTCTACTATGAGACCTTGTGCCTTTTTCTCTAGGAAGTTTTCGCCGGCAGAGCGAAATTATGATGTGGGCAATCGGGAGTTGTTGGCCATGAAGTGGGCATTTGAGGAGTGGCGTCATTGGCTCGAGGGTGCTAAGCATCGTGTGGTGGTCTTGACTGATCACAAAAATCTGATGTACCTCGAGTCTGCTAAACGCCTGAATCCTAGACAGGCCCGCTGGTCATTGTTTTTCTCCCGTTTTGACTTTGTGGTTTCGTATTTACCAGGTTCTAAGAATGTGAAGGCCGATGCTCTGTCTAGGAGCTTTGTGCCTGATGCTCCTGGAGTCGCTGAACCTGTGGGTATTCTTAAGGAAGGAGTTATCCTGTCAGCTATTTCTCCAGATCTGCGACGTGTGTTGCAGAGATTTCAGGCTGGTAGGCCTGACTCTTGTCCACCTGACAGATTGTTTGTGCCTGCTAAATGGACCAGCAGAGTCATTTCCGAGGTTCATTCCTCAGTGTTGGCAGGGCACCCGGGAATTTTTGGCACCAGAGATCTGGTGGCCAGGTCCTTTTGGTGGCCTTCCTTGTCAAGAGATGTGCGGTCATTTGTGCAGTCCTGTGGTACTTGTGCTCGAGCTAAGCCTTGCTGTTCTCGTGCCAGCGGGTTGCTCTTGCCCTTGCCTGTCCCGAAGAGACCTTGGACACACATCTCTATGGATTTCATTTCAGATCTTCCGGTGTCTCAGGGCATGTCTGTCATCTGGGTGATATGTGATCGTTTCTCCAAGATGGTCCATCTGGTTCCTTTGCCCAAACTGCCTTCCTCTTCTGATCTGGTTCCTGTGTTCTTCCAGAACGTGGTTCGTTGCACGGCATTCCTGAGAATATTGTGTCGGACAGAGGATCCCAGTTTGTTTCCAGGTTCTGGCGATCCTTTTGTGGTAGGATGGGCATAGATTTGTCGTTTTCGTCCGCTTTTCATCCACAGACTAACGGACAAACGGAACGAACTAATCAGACTCTGGAGGCGTATTTGAGGTGTTTTGTCTCTTCTGATCAGGATGATTGGGTGACCTTCTTGCCGTTGGCTGAATTTGCCCTTAATAATCGGGCTAGTTCTGCCACCTTGGTTTCGCCATTTTTCTGCAACTCTGATTTCCACCCTCGTTTTTCCTCGGGACATGTGGAGCCTTCTGACTGTCCTGGGGTGGATTCTGTGGTGGATAGGTTGCAGCGGATCTGGAATCATGTGGTGGACAACTTGAAGTTGTCACAGGAGAAGGCTCAGCGTTTTGCCAACCGCCGCCGCGGTGTGGGTCCCCGACTTCGTGTTGGGGATTTGGTATGGCTGTCTTCTCGATTTGTTCCTATGAAGGTCTCCTCTCCCAAATTTAAGCCTCGATTCATTGGTCCTTACAAGATATTGGAGATCCTTAATCCTGTATCCTTTCGCCTGGATCTTCCGGTGTTGTTTGCCATTCACAACGTATTTCATAGGTCCTTGTTGCGGCGGTACGTTGTGCCTGTGGTTCCTTCTGCTGAGCCTCCTGCTCCGGTGTTGGTTGAGGGCGAGTTGGAGTACGTGGTGGAGAAGATCTTAGATTCTCGTCTCTCCAGGCGGAGGCTTCAGTACCTGGTCAAGTGGAAGGGCTATGGTCAGGAGGATAATTCCTGGGTGGTCGCCTCTGATGTGCATGCGGCCGATTTAGTTCGTGCCTTTCACGCCGCTCATCCTGATCGCCCTGGTGGTCTTGGTGAGGGTTCGGTGACCCCTCACTAAGGGGGGGGTACTGTTGTGAATTTACTTTTTGGCTCCCTCTAGTGGCTACTAGTGATTTGACTCTGGGTTTGTCAGTCATTCCTTTTATGCTCACCTGGGTCGTTAGGTCAGGGGTGTTGCTATATAAGCTCCCTGGACCTTCAGTTCAATGCCTGGCAACGTTGATATCAGAGCTAATCTGTAGTGCTCTTGTCTACTGATCCTGGTTCCTGCTTGATTAAGCTAAGTCTGCTTTTTTGCTTTTTGCAATTCGTTATTGTTTGCATTTTTTGTCCAGCTTGTATATTATCTGTATCCTGACCTTGCTGGAAGCTCTAGGGCGGCTGGTGTTCTCCCCCCGGGCCGTTAGACGGTTCGGGGGTTCTTGAATCTCCAGCGTGGATTTTTGATAGGGTTTTTGTTGACCATATAAGTTATCTTACTATATTCTGCTATTAGTAAGTGGGCCTCTCTGTGCTAAACCTAGTTCATCTCTGTGTTTGTCATTTCCTCTTACCTCACCGTTATTATTTGTGGGGGGCTTGTATCCTACTTTTGGGGTCCTTTCTCTGGAGGCAAGAGAGGTCTTTGTTTTCCTCTTCTAGGGGTAGTTAGCTCTCCGGCTGGCGCGAGACATCTAGCGACCAACGTAGGCATGTTCCCCGGCTACTTCTAGGGTTGGCGTTAGGAGTAGATATATGGTCAACCCAGTTACCACTGCCCTATGAGCTGGATTTTTGTACTTTGCAGACTTGCTGATATCTCTGAGACCCTCGCCATTGGGGTCATAACAGGGGCCTCCACGGAGGAAGAAATCCAGCAAGGGAAGTGCCACGCAGATGGCCGAACAAAGGACATCGAGGTCTTGGAAAACTGCGCTGATGCTAAGGACAAGGAGGTCCAACGATATGACCAAGAAGGTGAGTTTTTGATCTTCAAGTGCGTAATAGATATACCCGAAGACATGCAAGAAGCGTGTGCCAGTGAGGAGGTGCATGAAGCGTTTAAAAAGGCGGTCGAAGCATGTAGGGTGCACTGGGCGCCTGAGACTCATCAACTGGTCATACTTTCGACTTGGGAAGTCACAGTGAAGTGGGTGGCTGTCCTGAGAGAGATGCATCTACAATGCCTCGGCACAAAACAAATGATCACGTTGAAGAATGAGGAAGCCGTCCGACGTCTGGAGCTAGCGAGAGAAGCTCAAAATCGGCTCGGCTTGGTGGAAGACATCATTCTGGTACCCAGAAATTTGGTGGGAAAAGTCATCGGAAGGCTTCGGCAAGTGATGCAGGAGATTGTAAATAGATCCGGTGAGAAGAGACTGAGGGTTCTTGGTGATGACAAGGCCCAGGTCGTGGGTGAAGATGGGATGGTTCCATTCCTTGTTGTCGGATCCATCGAGAGTCTTGAAAATATCCGGATGCTCCTGGGGTATCGCATGGGTTGCCTAAAAGAAGATGAGCAGCTGAGACGTGAGAGGGAGCAGATCGATATAGAACTACAGGAAATGGCAAACAGATTGCCTCAACTTTCAACTCGTGGTATAGAGAGGCGAAGAAGTTTGCATAAGACCGGAAGTCCTCAAGCTGAAGCTAACAGAGGACATAGAGAAAAATGTATGGATTGCTCTCCAAGCAATAAAGACCATGGGAGAAGGTGGCCTGATGAAACAGGTAGAAGCAGTGATGTCTCAGTTAGCTCAGGGCTAAGTGACCTAAGTGGGAGACCCTGTAGTGGACGAAATGACAAAGAGTCAGACCAGACAGGACGTATGGGTACAAGGGGATTATGCCTACGTACTGACCGATGGAGGCGGGGAAAGCCTAATAGATTGTTGACGCTGAAACATGAGGCGACAAAGTCTGATAGCACATTGTTCACAGACAGGGATGTGGTGACAGTGACGGACTATGTCTCAGGAGCTGATGCTCAAAACCAATTGGGAAGGCCCTCTTGACGGGTTAAGCAAGATTATGTGGGTGCCCTGTCTCGAGGCTCTCGGTTTAGGACAAGTGTTCCACCCCACAAGTTTGAACAGAGGGGGGAATATGTGTTGTGACTGGTGGTCACGTGGTTAATGGGAGGTATGTATCACAGGGATGGATGCTCCCTGCGATGTAACCCGGAGTGTTTTTGCACATAAAGCAATAAGGAGTTGCTTAGTATATTTGGGTCCGGGTTACGGGCAGCTATGAGAGATGGGTGGGTCTGGCTACCCATATACCTCACCCCTAGGTAAGGGGCATAACCATACCTATCTGTGTTTCAGGACCTGTGGTGATGTCACAACCACATGTCTAATCATGTGATGGGTTCCTGGGTGTGGTTTCAGGCTATCTAATGGAGGTGTGTTTGGCACATGGGAGTGCGTGTTTGGGAGTCTGTCAGGGTGGACACACTTCAATGTGTCCTGGCTGGACACTGCAGAGTGGCTTGTGTGTTGGACGGTTCCAAGTGGGGACAGATGTCCTGAACAGCACTGTTGTGAATTCTGCTCTTGGGCTCCCTCCGGTGGTTATAAGTGGTAGCGCTGCTGTCTTTGGATCACAGCATTCATCAGGTGTGTCCACTTATTGCAATTCTGACTGGGCTATTTAGTCTTGCTTGACCCTTTAGTCAGTGCCAGTTGTCCATTGTTCCTGGAGGATTCACATCCCAGCCTGGTCTCTCCTGCTTTGCTGTTCATTTCAACAAGATAAGTTCTGGCTTGTTTTTTGCAGTCCACATGCTGCGGGCCTTATAGTTCAGTTCATTTCCATGTTTTGTCTTGTCCAGCTTGGTCTGTTTAAGGATTTGTTCAGCCAAGCTGGTATCTCTGGAGATGCAGATATACCCTCCATATCTTTAGTTAGATGTGGAGATTTTGTATTTTCTGTGGTGGATATTTTCTAGTGTTTTAATACTGACCGCATAGTACTCTGTCCTATCCTTTCTATTTAGCTAGAGCGGCCTCCTTTGCTAAATCCTGATTTCAGTCTGTGTATGTTATTTCCCTCTCCTCTCACAGTCAATATTTGTGGGGGGCTGTCTATCCTTTGGGGATTTTCTCTGAGGCAAGATAGTTTTCCCTTTTCTATCTCTAGGGGTATTTAGTCCTCCGGCTGTGTCGAGGTGTCTAGGGAGTGTTAGGTACATCCCACGGCTACTTCTAGTTGCGGTGTTAAGTTCAGGGTCTGCGGTCAGTACAGGTACCACCTTCTCTAGAGTACGTCTCATGCTGCTCCTAGGCCACCAGATCATAACACAGCACACAGAGACCATATCTAGGCTGGAGAGCCTGCGTGCTGGACATAGAGGATTCATCTGTCTGACGTAAGACTGTTTACCTGTTGTTCATGATGCTATGTGGTTTATGGAGCAATAAACCCTGTGAACTTTTAATGGAACGTGTCTCCTGAGTGTCACCCGCCGCACCTGAGCGAGTACAATCCTTACAATATATATACAGTGTATATATATATATATATATATATATATATATATATATATATATATAAATATATATATATATATATATATATATATATATATATACACACTGCTCGAAAAAAGAAAGGGAACACTTAAACAACAAAAGAATATAACTCCAAGTAAATCAAACTTCTGTGAAATCAAACTATCCTCTTAGGAAGTAACACTGTTTGACAATCAATTTCACATGCTGTTGTGCAAATGGAATAGACAGCAGATGGAAATTATTGGCAATTATCAAGACACCCTCAATAAAGGAGTGGTTCTGCAGGTGGGAACCATAGACCACATCTCAGTACCAATGTTTTCAGTACCAATGTTTTCGCATGAGACGGACTCTATAACCCAAACAAGTGGCTCAGGTAGTGCAGCTCATCCAGGATGGCACATCAATGGGAGCTGTGGCAAGAAGGTTTGCTGTGTCTGTCAGCGTAGTGTCCAGGGGCTGGAGGCGCTACCAGGAGACAGGCCACTACACCAGGAGATGTTGAGGGGGCTGTAGGAGGGCAACAACCCAACAGCAGAACCAGAGCCCTACAAAATGACCTCCAGCAGGCCACAAATGTGCATGTGTCTGCACAAACGGTTAGAAACTTACCCCATGAGGATGGTCTGAGTGCCCGATGTCCAAAGATGGGGGCTGAGCTCACAGCCCAACACCGTGCAGGATGCTTGGCATTTGCCACAGAACACCAGGATTGGCCAAATTCGCCACTGGCGCCCTGTGCTCTTCACAGATGAAAGTAGGTTCACACTGAACACATGTGACAGATGTGACAGACTCTGGAGACGCCGTGGAGAGCAATCTGCTGCCTGCAACATAGTTCAGCATGACCGGTTTGGCAGTGGGTCAGTAATGGTGTGGGGTGCCATTTCCTTGGAGGGCCGTACAGCCCTCCATGTGCTCGCCAGAGGTAGCCTGACTGCCATTAGGTACCGAGATGAGATCCTCAGACTCCTTGTGAGACCATATGCTGGTGCGGTTGGCCCTGAGTTCCTCCTAATGCAGGACAATGCAAGATGAAGGCATTGAAGCTATGGACTGGCCCGCCCGTTCCCCAGACCTGAATCCGATTGAGCACATCTGGGACATCATGTCTCGCTCCATCCACCAACGTCACGTTGCACCACAGACTGTCCAGGAGTTGGCGGATGCTTTAGTCCAGGTCTGGGGGGAGATCCCTCAGGAGACCATCCGCCACCTCATCAGGAGCATGCCCAGGCGTTGTACAGTAAGGAGGTCATACAGGCACGTGGAGGCCATACACAACACTGAGCATCTTTTCCTTGTCATGAGGCATTTCCACTGAAGTTGGATCAGCCTGTAAATTGATTTTCCACTTTGATTTTGAGTATCATTCCAAATCCAGACCTCCATGGGATTTTCATTTTGATTTACATTGATAATTGTTATGTGGTATTTTAGTGTTCCCTTTATTTTTTTGAGCAGTGTATATAATAGATAGATAGTTAGACGCTTGACAAAGACCAAGATGTGAGGTCACAACGTTGCACCACTTGGTGCTGGATTAAAGCCCACAATTTTTTCTTGAACTGGAGTGCTGCCTGATTTTTTTCCATTTATATTTTGCATTGGACAACCGCATTATTCAGGAAGTATTGCACCCGAAATCTGCTCAAGTTTGGGCTGCAATCTGTCTTTTCTAGATAGATAGAATAAAAACCGTCAAATGATCTGCTGACATCAGGAAATCCTTACGGTTTTGCAAAAAAAATGATACGAATCTGCAATGTGTGCACAGGCCCTTATGGTCTTCTTTATCAGGCTAGATACAGACCATAAAGGTGTAAACGTTGCTTCTACTTGGTCACATGTTTATGGAGGAATAAATAGTATTTTACTTTTTCTATAACTTCTGATGAGCGCTGTCATGAATTTTGCTATTTGACTCCCAGAATGGATTCTTTTTTTTACTTTGTCGCTGTCACTATTGAGTGTGCCAAGACCAGACTGTCCATCTAGCCTTTCCCGGCAAATGCCAGATGGGCTGCTCCAACAGTGAATCGCTTGGGTGAGCAGAAAAAACTATGGCAAAGTTGAGTGACATTGGCCTCCTGCTCCACCAATCCCTATGGCAGGACCCAGACTGTAACAGGCACGCGGACTACTAGAGGATGGGGTTACTCAGAGGATGTCAGGTGGCGCACAGACATTACTTCCCAATGCTGACTGCACTGGACTGTCAGCAGCCGGGCGATCACATAGACTGGCAGGCTTTTCCTCTGAGAAGGGGGTTATCTTATGATGGACTTTTAGTACCTATTATTGTACCTGTACCTGGACCCAATGGATGATCCCTGACATTGTGGTGCCTTATCTGTCCAGGCAAATCAATACACGAAAACAAACATACTGTATGTGCCAGATAAGATGTGGACTTTGTTGTGGATGGGAAGTTGAATCCACGCAAAGACCCTTTACATACTAATTTTTATAACGTCCTTTAAATGACTCTAAGAAAAGTTAATACAAAGGGCCCGATTCATCAAAGTGATTACATCAGAATTCTACAGTAAATCACTATATGTAAGTCACAATATTTTTGCACAATTCATGACAAGCTGTGGCTTGTACCAGAAATCTTACTGTGAGGCTCACATTGTGAGGTGGATCCACTAAGCCCCGGGTCTGGGTGGGCACACAGATAATAGGCGTTGGTGCAGCTGGCAGGAAGGTAAGTAGGTAGCGAGGACTTGGCACATGCAGGAAACTTAGGACCAGTAGTACAGGTGCAATGGAACAAAGCAAAGATGATTGCAGTATCAGAGCGATTGAGCACAAATGGTGGAGAACACCAAACTCCAAATACTAGAGTCATATTCCTAAAATATGGTTGTGTGTCCTAATGAGTGTTAAACTGGGAGATAACCTCACTGAGTAATGGCGGGCAATCTGCAGAATCCAAAGAGCAGCACAACAGAGGGCAGCAGACCGAGGTGAAAGAAGCAGAGCCAGGGATACCCGGGATAAGTTTTTAACACTTGAGTAAGACTTGTGGAGAGGAATATAGAGGCACATGTCATGTTTAAGATGAACCTGATTCATTAAGTGACGTTCACCTTTAATTGAATAAGGCGCCTTTCACCCCTGAATGGCCCCTCATCAAGGCTGATGTGAACAATACTGGACTTGATGAACTGGGCCAAAGTTTTGCTGTCATTTTATCATTGTCATCCTGGACATGTGATGATAGGTGTTGGTGTCTGCCACATAACAACCCCTACACCTTCTGTGTCCATCATAAGACAAGGACACACACATTTTTATCCCCGGGAAGTAAATAATAACAGCAAGCAGACATCTTTAGAACCATGAGCGGTTAGCAACAGGGCTGCAAGTGATTGGAGAAAGTGATCAACGAACATGCTCAGAAAATGTCTTATGCGAGCATGGTCGGGTGTTATCCGAGCATCTGGGCATGCTTGTATATTATGTTCGAGTCCCTGCGGCTGCATGTTTTGCGGCTGTTAGACAGCCTGAACACATGTGGGGATTGCCTAATAAACAGACAATCCCCTTATGTGTTCAGGCTGTCTAAGAGCCACAAATCATGCAACCGCACGGACTCAAACATAATATACGAGCATGTGTTCTACATGAAAAAGGAGCTCTATACTCACAAAATAAATCAAGTGAGACCACCTATTTTGAATTAAATCAGAATATATAAATTTTATTAGCCTCACACACATATATAGTACACAAAATTAGATTCAAAGTAGATTATTGGACGAATGTGCAAAATGGAGCAAGAAAAAAGACAAAGTACATGGTAATTACTGGAGCATCAACCCTAAAGGCAGGTCACAAGATTTTTGCCTCAATTATGAAATGGCTCAGGACCTGCTAGCCAAACAGAAAACAGACATCAAAAAGTCACAGCCGTGTCACGGCCCCCCGCTGAAGATGTCTGCAACGCGAAACGCGCGTTGGGGCTGCGACGTGTGCACGGTCTGGTGTACATCATCCTCCCACATGGGTAAGCAATGATCGAACCTACCGCTGCTGCTCTGCACTATTGCACTTTCTGCACTGGCACTTTTTTAAGGCGCTAGAGTGACCGTTTTGTAGCTATGAGTGGGCAGACGTCTACAGATATCCGGAGTTTACATCCGGTCTGTGACTTTTTGATGTCTGTTTTCTGTTTGGCTGGCAGGTCCTGAGCCATTTCATAATTGAGGCAACAATCTTGTGACCTGCCTTTAGGCTTGATGCTCCAGTAATTACCGTGTACTTTGTCTTTTTTCTTGCTCCTTTTTCCCATTTTGCACATTCGTCCAAAAATCTACTTTGAATCTAATTTTGTGTACTATATATGTGTGTGAGGCTAATAAAATTTATATATTCTGATTTAATTCAAAATAGGTGGTCTCACTTGATTTATTTCGTGAGTATAGAGCTCCTTTTTCATGTAGGACATATGCTTCTTGGGAGCTGCTCATTTTGCTTAATGCAATTCTGAGTTATTTATGTATATCCGCTATGTCAGATGTTGTTAATTATAATATACGAGCATGCCCAGATGCTGGGATAACACCCGACCATGATCGGATAAGACGCTATCCGAGAATGTTCGCTCATCACTAATTGGAGAACATGACTCTTCCAGAAAAGGTATCACTTGCCCATGGGTTGTGTTTGATTTTGCAGTTCAGCTCCATTCTGTTCATAAAAGACAAAATAATCAGGACTGGACTATTCTTTATAAAGACAATTATAGAAAGCGAATCTGTATATACCGTAAATTATGTTATAATGCGGGTATGATTTAGTCTTGCTAAAGAGGCAAGCAGCCCGCTACCACAGAGAAAATTGACAATATTGCTTTTAAGCCGTGCGGCATTGTATTAACACATGTTGACTTTCTCATATAAAGAACGATCATTTTTAACATTCAAGGCGAAATGGAAATCTTTATAAACAAGACAACTAAACCTCCGTGGTGTGGGCACAATACTGAAATATTAATAGGAAATCGTTTCCATTTCTACCGCACTTCTGGAATTCCAACGTCTTTATGTAGAGATTAATGGCAGATAGTTTCTTGTGCAATTAAGGAGATGGATCTTACAATTTATGAATCAAGATTGCAATCATTACAATTCCCATGGGGGCATGACTAAGTAGACCACCCACATTTATTGCACATGGCAGGATTCGAGAAAATATACAGCTGACAAGTGATTTGAATAACAAAACCTCCAGATTACAATAAAATGCCGAGCAATCAGGAAGAGGTGGCAGAGCTACAAGGCCGCGCCATGACTTACTGCTCCGATGCCATCTTCGGCAATTAAGGAAAAATTTATAGGAATTCATTAGCCTCCTCTAAATGCAGACAATTAGTAATACGATATTTTTATGTACTCGTAAATAATCATTTACTGCTGTTCTGAAAGCAGCCGACACAACTTGGCTAGTTTGATGATTGAGGAACAAACAAAGGGGAAAATTCATCAAAACTGAGGATTTATGCGCCAATTTTTATTACAAGTCTGCTGGAGCAACATACCCCAAATTCATTGACGGGAATGTGTCATTGAAAAGTGACTTATTGCTTAAATCAGCCTTTTGTGTTAATTTTTTTCATATCATGATCTTTATTTAAAAAAAAAAAGTCATTTTATGATTTTTATGCTGACCACTGAGATTATTTTTGCCTCACACATCTTGTCTTTACAAAAAGAGTTTTCAGCAGGCTCATTATCATCAGAGGCAGGATTAAAATGCCAGGTACACAAAGCTGATAACACAGGATCCTCCAAAAACAATACAGCAGGGAAAATAAGTAATTGATACGCTGCCATTTTACCATCTGCAAAGAATGGAGCGGTCTGTAATTTTTATCATAGGTACACATCAATTGTGAGAGACAAAATCTTTAAAAAAAAAATCACCCAGAAAATCACATGGTATGATTTTTACATAATGAATGTGATTTTCTGGTCTTTATTTTTAGATTCTGTCTCTCATGGTTGAAGTGTACCTGATGATAAAAATTACAGACCTCTCCATTCTTTGTAGGTGGGAAAACTTGCAAAATTGGCAGTGTATCATATACTTATTTTCCCCACTGTAGGTGATGTCACATCTCACCCAACTTTCACAATGACATTTGCACGTGCTCATTAGCTGCTTTAGTACAAATGTAGGGTCGGCATCTGATCATTGTGGCTAATGTACATGTGTTGTTTCCTGAAAGAATAGGAAGCTAGAGTATAAAAAAGTATGGCACTTAAAGGATTTCTAATTTGTATTTCATAAAAGATTGTGATATGGAAAAAAAACAATGGTTAAAAAAATAAAAAAATGACATTAAAACAAAAACTTGATTATAGGAAATTTTTCTGATGACAATTCCCTTTAAGGCACCACTACAGTGTTTTGTTTTTTATTAAATTTCAGCATTGGAGAGGAGCCTGTAACATAAGGTCTCTTACCTTGGTATTACACTTACTAGCCGCCATCTTCAGCTCTTCCCAGTGTCACTCTGGTCCAGTGCCACCATTTGTGACTGTAACTTGTGACTAACCGAAAGTCAGAGGTAACAGTCACAAGCTCTCAGTGTAAGTCTATGAGACCCTCATTCTGACCTCATTTTGGCCAAGGCCTTGCTGAAAAAAGTAACACAAAAGGGACAAAAAAATAACATCAAAAGTGATTATTACATCCCGATTACCCAAAAAACAGTGGTGGGGGATTGATGGTCTGGTTTGGTTGACCTAATGGATCATATCAGTGGTGCTGTCAAATCTATTTAAGTCTTTCATAAAAGGTTACTGAAATCGTGGCATGGTAAAAATTCAATAGTGGCATGGTGAAAATTGGCAAGGCTATAGTATAGCAGTATTATTTATTCTTGCTAAATTAGTATTATTCTATAACAGTAGAGGGGTATTTATTCATGATGTGGAAATAACTGGTCAAGGTATGATGGTATTATTTATATGATATGCCATATGGTTCCAAAGATATGGGCGTTTTTATTTTGTGCAAATTTGTATGGTCTTATGTGTGGCCCATAGGATTCTCTAGGGCCGTGTCTTTAGGCTGCTCTGCATAATTACCCTGTGAGCAATGCCCTTATGGTATAAACCATAAAAAGTAGCATAAATAGACCCACATATCTTGGGCCATATGGCGGTTGAAAAAAAACAGAAAAAAACACAGATTACTGAGAGCAGGAATAAAATAAGAACTAACTGCTCACTTTTGACCAGGTGGCAGGTCATCTTTAAGAGAGGGGCTACAGCAGGACAAGTGTCTATAGGGACAAATGTTGTGCAAAACATCCTATCTGTCCCCAACAAGTCCTGTTATCACAATATTATCAGCACTACAGCCTCATTCACATACGTATGATTTTTTTTCCATGTCCAAAAAGCGGGGATAACGGAGAGAGGTAAGAGGAAGTCTGAGCGGGGATAACGGAGAGAGAGAAGAGGAGATCTGAATGGGGATAACAGAGAGGTAAGAGAAGGTCTGAGCGGGGATAACGGAAAGAGGTAAGAGGAGGTCTGAGCGGGGATAACAGAGAGAGTAAAAGGAGATTTGAGGGGGGTAACGGAGAGAGAGAAGAGGAGGTCTGAGAGGGGATAACAGAGAGAGGTAGGAGGAGGTCTGAGCGGGGATAACAGAGAGAGAGAAGAGGAGGTCTGAATGGGGATAACAGAGAGAGTAAAAGGAGGTCTGAGGGGGTAACAGAGAGAGAGAAGAGGAGGTCTGAGAGGGGATAACAGAGAGAGGTAAGAGGAGGTCTGAGCGGGGATAACGGAGAGAGAGAAGAGGAGGTCTGAATGGGGATAACAGAGGTAAGAGGAGGTCTGAGCGGGGATAACGGAGAGAGGTAAGAGGAGGTCTGAGCGGGGATAACAGAGAGAGTAAAAGGATGTCTGAGAGGGGATAACAGAGAGCGGTAAGAGAAGGTCTGAGCGGGGATAACAGAGAGAGGTAAGAGGAGGTCTGGGCGGGGATAACGGAGAGAGAGAAGAGGAGGTCTGAGCAGGGATAACAGAGAGAGGTAGGAGGAGGTCTGAGCGGGGATAACGGAGAGAGAGAAGAGGAGGTCTGAATGGGGATAACAGAGAGGTAAGAGGAGGTCTGAGCGGGGATAACGGAGAGAGATAAGAGGAGGTCTGAGCGGGGATAACAGAGAGAGTAAAAGGAGATCTGAGGGGGGTAACGGAGAGAGAGAGAAGAGGAGGTCTGAGAGGGGATAACAGAGAGAGGTAAGAGGAGGTCTGAGCGGGGATAACAGAGAGAAGAGGAGGTCTGAATGGGGATAACAGAGAGAGGTAAGAGGAGGTCTGAGCGGGGATAACGGAGAGAGAGAAGAGGAGGTCTGAATGGGGATAACAGAGAGAGGTAAGAGGAGGTCTGAGCGGGGATAACGGAGAGAGAGAAGAGGAGGTCTGAATGGGGATAACAGAGAGGTAAGAGGAAGTCTGAGCGGGGATAACGGAGAGAGGTAAGAGGAGGTCTGAGCGGGGATAACAGAGAGAGTAAAAGGAGGTCTGAGAGGGGATAACAGAGCTGTAAGAGAAGGTCTGAGCGGGGATAAAAGATAGAGGTAAGAGGAGGTCTGGGCGGGGATAACGGAGAGAGAAGAGGAGGTCTGAGCGGGGATAACAGAGAGAGGTAGGAGGAGGTCTGAGTGGGGATAATGGAAAGAGTTAAGAGGAGGTATGAGCAGGGATAACAGAGAGAGTAAAAGGAAGTCTGAGCGGGGATAACGTAGAGAGAGAAGAGGAGGTCTGAGCAGGGATAACGGAGAGAGAGAAGAGGAGGTCTGATCAGGGATAACAGGGAGAGGTAAGAGGAGGTCTGAGTGGGGATAACAGAGACAGGTAAAAGGAGGTCTGAGTGGGGATAATGGAGAGAGGTAAGAGGAAGTCTGAGCAAGGATAATGGAGAGAGTTAAGAGAAGGTCTGAGAGGGGATAACGGAGAGAGCTAATAGGAGGTCTGAGCAGAGACAACAGAGAGTGGTAAGAGGAGGTGTGAGCAGGGATAACGGAAAAAGGTAAGAGGAGGTCTTAGCGGAGATAACAGGGAAAGATAGGAGAAGGTCTGAGCAGGGATAACGGAAAGAGGTAAGAGGAGGTCTGAATGTGGATAACGGAGAGAGGTAAGAGGAGGACTGAGCAGGGATAAGAGAGAGAGGTAAGGAGGTCTGAGCGGGGATAACAGAGAGAGATAAGAGGAGGATTGAAGGGGGATAACGGACAGAGGTAAGAGGTCTGAGCAGGGATAACAGGGAGAGGTAAGAGGAGGTCTGAGTGGGGATAATGGAGAGAGGTAAGAGGAGGTCTGAGCAAGAATAACAGGGAGAGGTAAGAGGAGGTCTGAGTAGGGATAATGGAAAGAGGTAAGAGGAGGTCTCAGCAGGGATAACGGAGAGAGGTAAGAGGAGGTCTGAGCAGGGATAATGGAAAAAGGTAAGAGGAGGTCTTAGCAGAGATTACAGGGAAAGATAGGAGAAGGTCTGAGCAGGGATAACGGAAAGAGGTAAGAGGAGGTCTGAATGGGGATAACGGAGAGAGGTAAGAGGAGGACTGAGAAGGGATAACAGAAAGAGGTAAGAGGAGGTCTGAGCGGGGATAACGGAAAAAGGTAAGAGGAGGTCTGAGCGGGGATAACAGAGAGAGTTAAGAGAAGGTCTGAGTGGGGATAATGGAAAGAGGTAAGAGGAGGTCTGAGCGGGGACAACAGAGAGAGGTAAGAGGAGATCTGAGCAGGGATAATGGAGAGAGGTAAGAGGAGGTCTAAGCGGTGATAACAGAGAGAGAAGAGGAGGCCTGAGCGGGGATAACGGAGAGAGCTAAGAGGAGGTCTGAGCAGAGATAACAGGGAGAGGTAAGAGGAGGTCTGAGAGGGGATAACAGAAAAAGGTAAGAGGAGGTCTGAGCAGAGATGACAGGGAGATGTAAGAGGAGGTCTGAGCGAGGATAAAGGAGAGATAAGAGAAGGTCTAAGCAGGGATAATGGAGAGAGGTAAGAGGAGGTCTGAGCAGGGAAAACAGAGTGGTAAGAGAAGGTCTGAGAGGGGATAACAGAGAGAGGTAAGAGGAGGTCTGAGCAGGGATACTGGAGAGAGGTAAGAGGAGTTCTGAGCGAGGACAACAAGGTGGTAAGAGAAGGTCTGAGAGGGGATAACAAAGAGAGGTAAGAGGAGGTCTGAGCAGGGATAATGGAGAGAGGTAAGAGGAGGTGAGAGTGGGCATAACAGAGAGATGTAAGAGGAGGTTTGAACAGGGATAACAGAGAGAGGTAAGAGGAGGTCTGAACTGGGATAATGGAGAGAGGTAAGAGGACGTCTGAATGGGATAACTGAGAGAGGTAAGAAGAGGTCTGAGCAGGGATAATGGAGAGAAGAGGAGGTCTGAGCTGGGATAATGGAGAGAGGTAATAGGAGGTTTGAATGGGGATAAGGGAGAGAGGTAAGAAGAGGTCTGAGCGGGGATAACGGAGAGAAGTAAGAGGAGGTCTGAGCGGGGATAACGGAGAGGAGTAAGAGGAGGTCTGAGTGGGGATAACGGAGAGAGGTAAGAGGAGGTCTGAGTGGGGATAACGGAGAGGAGTAAAGAGGAGGTCTGAATGGGGATAAGGGAGGGAGGTAAGAGGAGGTCTGAGCGGGGATAACGGAGAGCAGTAAGAGGAGGTCTGAGCGGGGATAACGGAGAGAGGTAAGAGGAGGTCTGAGTGGGGATAACGGAGAGGAGTAAAGAGGAGGTCTGAATGGGGATAAGGGAGGGAGGTAAGAGGAGGTCTGAGCAGGGATAACGGAGAGAGGTAAGAGGAGGTCTGAGCGGGGATAACGGAGAGAGGTAAGAGGAGGTCTGAGCAGGGATAACGGAGAGAGGTAAGAGGAGGTCTGAGCGGGGATAACGGAGAGAGGTAAGAGGAGGTCTGAATGGGGATAAGGGAGAGAGGTAAGAGGAGGTCTGAGAAGGGATAACGGAAACCTGAGCTGACAGCTTGTAGAGCCAGTGATCGGGTGACCGGACTGCTGCCCAGCTCTATCTGTAATATGACAGATTATAACTTTTGTTTAGTGAATAAGGAAGAAAGACATTTCTGTGCTGACTATGGTTGCCGACTTGATTTTTAGTTTTTTTCTGGACAAGTTATCAAAAAATCAAGGAAAGACAATATTGTTTACGGACACATTATAAAACCATAATAAATCATTATTATTATAAGTAGTGCTTAGTGCAAAAGCTCGTTACTTGAGTTTGCCTAGTGTGCTTGGGTATGCATTGTGTAACGCAGGTGCTGGAGTTACATGTTCAAGTCCCCGCAGCCGCATGTTTGACGGCTGTTAGAGAGCTACAAAACATAGGGGGATTGCTTGACAAACACAGAATCCCCGCATGCCACCAAACATGCGGCCGCGGGGACTCGAACATGTCACTTGAGCACCCGCGATACTCGGTGCATACCCGATCACCCTAGGAAATCTCAAGAAACGAGCACTTGCGCTCATCACAAATTATAAGCGATTCATGTCTACAGGCCATAATTCTGATATGACGAGATCAACTGAATTCACTGTAAACTATAAAATGGTGATAATTACAGTCAAAATAATCTGTAGAAGTTTCTTTAAAAAATCACGGACACTTTACATTTCTTTTACGGATAAGGGCAAAAAGTACTATATTTTTACAGACTGTCCGGAAATTTCTTGGTGCAGATATTTGAAGAAAAAGTCTTTCACGGGGGTATTTCCTATATAAGAGCACTGTGAAGTCTCCATTTTTCACTAAGAGTTCACTAGAAGTCTGGATATTGATGGCGTCCATTTCGGAATAATTAGTGCATACTTAATTAAAAGAAATCTATTTTTAGTGAGGACTATGGTCACGTATGCTGCGGCACATTGGGAGAACATTAATTTTCATCGAATGTGTGTTTTCTATGATTTAATTGATAATATTGTGTGGAAGCCGTAGCCTAGGAAACACTTTTATAACTCCTCGATGGTTCTTAGATTCCCTGCGGCGCCCGTACTCGGTGGGTGTGCCCCATTTGTGTCAGTGTTCTTGACTAATTTGCAATAATGAATAAATGTATAATCTGAGGTAATCAACCACTGGGATTTGGGGAAACGTGTGTTTTGTATTTACAAGGCTCAGTAACTACGACAGATCCTCCGCATGGAAAATGTCACTCATCCTACAATGCAGCAGTGGCAATGTCTTAGCAACAAGAATTACAGAGAATCTGTTGGTTCTTGTGAAAAATGAAGTACATTGCAAGACTAATTAAAATGAGTCTAACGAGAGATGTATCAGCCAAAGAAGAGAGCACAGATCTGTTCGGGATTTCTCCTGCCAGAGAGCTAAGTGCTTTGGATGGCATAATGATTAACTCTGCCGCTCTGTAAGACTGGGGCATGGGCTTGCGTTCAACCATCTGCATGGGATTTATATGTTTTTCCCTTGTGTTCACATGGTATTCTTGTAGCAAATTTACTTTCTTCTCAGAATCCAGAAACATAGTGACAAGTTAACTGACTTCCTCGTAAAGTGGCCCTAGGGTGCTATCATGTGTCTGTACTGCAGGATTAGATTGAAAGCTCTACTGGGACAGCAGAGATGACCAAATAGCACTAGACAGCACAATATATGGACTTATACATCTGTAAACTTCTCTGCACATCTACAAAACTAATTTTTGTTCTCATCAGTCTTACATTCCATACGGACTCTTTATACTCATATAAAAAGTGTGGTCCTTTCCAAGTAGAAAACATTTTAATATGGGGTTACAGTAGAATCTTTTACAGGGACAAGTTACTTTATAGGGTATGTGCACAAGATGTTTTTTTAAAGGAGACATTTGGAAGGGATCTGCACCCAAAAATTGCTTAAAAAAAGCCTGGGGTCTAAGGGGTAACGTTTATCCTTATGGACAGTGACAAGCCAAGCCTGGCATGTCAGTGTGTGGAGACTTATAAAGCCATGTATGCTCCTCTGGGAAATTAAATATGCAAATTGTCTTTTCAGAGAGATAGAGGACTAGAACTCGGAGTTCTATTCGTCTAGTTCTAGTCCTCTAGAGTTCTAGCCCTCTTGTTCTAATTATCTATTTCTAGTTCTCTAGAGTTCTAGTCCTCTCGTTCTAGTTCTCTATTTCTAGTCCTCTAGTTCTAGGCCTCTCGTTCTAGTTCGCTATTTCTAGTCCTCTAGAATTCTAGTCCTCTAGTTCTAATTCTCTAGTTCTATTCCTCTAGTTATAGTCCTCTAGAGTTCTAGCCCTCTTGTTCTAATTCTCTATTTCTAGTTCTCTAGAGTTCTAGTCCTCTCGTTCTAGTTCTCCATTTCTAGTCCTCTAGTTCTAGCCCTCTCTTTCTAGTTCTCTATTTCTAGTCCTCTAGTTCTAGCCCTCTAGTTCTAATTCTCTAGTTCTAGTCCTCTAGTTCTAGCCCTCTAGTTCTAGTCCCCTAGCTCTAGTCCTCTAGAGTTCTAGTCCTCTAGCTCTAGTCCTCTTCTTCCCTGAAGAAACAATTTGCATGTTAAAAAAGCTTGAAACATATCTTTCTAGTCATTTCTAAATGACTTTGTTGTTCATATGTTCAGGCTTTAGAATAATTTTCTTTAATTTCAGGTTTCCAAAAACACCACAAATTAAAAAGAAGCAACAGACCATTCTTTAGGCGTTTTCCACTATGGAGCTGCTGCATACTCTGAGACTAAAGTCCAGTCGATGCAAGGAAAGCATCATGACTCACCGCCTACAAAAAAGGTACGTGCCAACCCTCAGCAGGCAAGGTTATGCTTACAGTATTTTGGGACAAGCACAGAGTCGTATTGATGGAGTTCCTAGCAAAGGGTACCATGATCACTGGGGCATATGCTTCACTGCTGTGGAAATTGTGGGAGGCCGTCAAAGCCAAGAGACGTAGCATGCCCACCAAAGGTGTCCACCTTCTGCAAGACAATACACCAGTTCACAACTCACATGTTGCCCAAATGGCTTTGAAACTCTACGGCATCCTCCTTATTCACCAGACCTCGCACCATCGGACTTCCACCTCTTTCCAACAATGAATTTATTTTTGAAGGGCAAGCATATTCCAGATTATGAGACTCTGAGTTCCAAAGTCACAACGTTTTTTGCTTTTGGAGCAACCTGTTGACTTCTACAAGCGAGGTGTTTACAGTTGCGTAAAGAGATGGGAGATGTATGTCACTAGGTGGCACCTATGTAGACAAGGACTAATAACTGTGCCAAGTTTCATTGCTCTCAGTCCACAGGAAGTGGGTCAGGGGAAATCTTTAAAGGGACACTGTCACCCCCTCCAGCCGTTATAAACTAAAAGCGCCACCTTGTGCAGCAGTAATGCTGCAGTCTAACAAGGTGACTCTTTTAGTTTTTGTTGCTGATATTCCCACAATAAAGGTATTTATAATTTTGCTCAAATACCTATCTTTGTACCTGGAGGTAGGTCTGAAGGCTCCTCTTTGAAGCGCCCAACTGCCGTCAGTCATTTCTTCTAAGGCGATTGTCGCCGCCCCCTCAGCACTGTTTTCATCCGAAATCCGGCACCTGCGCTCTGCTCTTCTGCCTGGAGCAGGCGCATAGAGCATTGGCCGTCCTAGCTCTGATGCCAGGTTCCGGTCTGCGCCTGTGCGGGCAGTGCGGCCACCCTGTTACTGAATCCCCGCCCCGCCTTGTGTTATGCATTATGCACAGTGCTGGGCTGGGATTCCTGGGCATGCGCACTGCGCTTGTCCGATGCTCTCCCAGGTCCCCCGCCGTGTGCATTAGGCTTACAACATACAAACACAGACACCAAGACAAACCACACACCAGCTTGCCGGAATATACAGGTATCCTTGCCGGCGTTTGGAACAGCTGCACAGAACAACGCTGGAAGGCGGGGGACCTGGGGGAGCGTCTGACAAGCGCAGTGCGCAAGCCCAGGAATCCCAGCCCCGCACTGTGCATAATGCATAACACAGTGCGGGGCGGGGATTCAGTAACAGGGTGGCCGCACAGGCGCAGACAGGAACCCGGCATCAGAGCTAGGACGGCCAATGCTCTATGCGCCTGCTCCAGGCAGAAGAGCAGAGCGCAGGCGCCGGATTTCGGACGAAAACAGTGCTGACGGGGCGGCGACAATCGCCCCAGAAGAGATGACTGACGGCAGTTGGGCGCTTCAAAGAGGAGGCTTCAGACCTGCCTCCAGGTCAGGTACAAAGATAGGTATTTGAGCAAAATTATAAATACCTTTATTGTGGGAATATCAGCAACAAAAACTAAAAGAGTCACCTTGTTAGACTGCAGCATTACTGCTGCACAAGATGGCTCTTTTAGTTTATAAGCTGGAGGGGGTGACAGTGTCCCTTTAATGAACGCCCCTTGTACTAAGGTAAAAAAAAAAACTCACCAAATACCCAACGTGTGCACGTGGCCTAACAAAAAAAACTCTGTGTGCACATAGCCTTATCATGTTGTGCACTATGAAGGTTTTATTCTAGTACTAGTTGTAAAGGTTTTCTTTCAAAAAGTGCAGAGTCCATCATTTTTAACTGAGGACTTTCCACAAAAAAAGATATTTAAAGTCAGAGTGTATCTCCTGCAAGCAGAAACCAATAAAATACAGGGCAAAGGCAGAGTATATAGTACAATGTTGGAGCAGACAAGAAAGTTCTCAGGAGAGTCCGTAAGTCAAGGACAGATAAGCTGGCAATAGATGGCCAAGCGAAGAGTTAGAGTCTGATGGGTATACGGACAGCACACGGATTGTACACCGATGTCATTTATGTGCTGTACATGTTTTCGTGAACCCATAGACTTTTATTGGCACTTTTCGTCTGTGATGCCAGAGAAAAATGGACAAGTCACCATGAGTTTTGCAAGGGCACACAGTCCATGAAAAAACACAGGCATATGAACAGCACCAAAGGTTATAAGGGATATGAAAATAAACGGAAACCACACGTACGTGTAACACGAACGTCTGAATTACGCCTAACAAAAGCCAAACCTGGCACTTAGACATGGCCTCATAGAACCCATTCATACAATAAAAACACAAAACGCTTTAATTGTGGATAAAAATGGCCGTGTAGTTTATTTAGGGTTACATAAATTAATTAATCACCAATAAATAAACTCCATCTAATATATAAAGCTGAATGTGTGTGTGTGTGTATGTATGTATGTATGTATGTATGTCCGGGATTGGCATCTGAACCGTAGCAGCTACAGCCACAAAATTTTGCACAGTCACACGTCTGGACCCCGAGAGCGTCATAGGCTATGTTGTGAGGTGAAATTTTAACCCCGCGCTTTCCAATTCACCAAACAATTTTGCCCCTATCTACATAATGGGGAAAAAGTGAAAGGAAAAGTGTTGGAGGCGTCGCAGCTACAGGCACAAAATTTTGCACAGTCACACGTCTGGACCCTGAGAGCGTCAAAGCTATATTGTGAGGTGAAATTTTAACCCCGCGCTTTCCAAGTCACCAAACAATTTTGCCCCTATCTACATAATGGGGAAAAAATGAAAGGAAAAGTGTTGGAGGCAAATTAACAGCTGCCAGATGTGAACAAGGGGGACTTAAAGAATGACAGCGATGGCACCAAAGAGTATATACTGTACAGTTGCTAAGGTGGGGCCCCAACATGGGATAATCACACCACCACGGGGATATGAACACACACACAAAATGCGCCACACACTACCACGTGCTCGAACACATATACCACCCTCAGTGCACATTTCACCACACATACACCAACCTCGCCACATAAAAGTAGAAACACAAAAGTCGCCGCTCAAAACTCGCCACGCGCAAAACTCTCCACATGCAAAACTCGCCACACGTGCAAAACTCGCCACACGCAAAACTTGCACACGCAGAAAAATTGCCACACGCAGAAAAATTGCCACATGCACAAAAGTTGCAACACATGCAAAAGTTGCCTCACACAAAACTTGCACATACTCAAAAGGCACCACACATAAAACTCGCCACGCGCAAAACTCGCCATGCGCAAAACTTGCTGCACACAACTTGCTACACTAACCTGTCACATGCAACTCGACACACAAAAAGTTGCTACACGCATGTCGCCACACAAAACTCATCTCACAAAAGTCCCTACATGCATGTCGCCACACGCAACTCAACACACACAACTTGACACACGAAACTCGCCCTAAAACACACACAAGTCTGGTATCCTTCAAAAATAAAAATCTGATTAATAAGCAGACAAACTACAAGAGCAACAAATGTACCATATAGGAATCCGGCAGCTGTCAGTCACATGACCAGTCTATTATGTGTATGTGTGAGCTAATATATACTGCCAGGGGGTGGGCTTACTGTTGGCTGGGGATTTATCAGGCTGCCATTTTAGCTTACAAATACTGAGGTAAAAATACTGACCAAATAACGTGTGAACGAGGGCTAATACAGGAGGAGATGGCATACAGCTATATACTATATACAGGAGATGACACACAGGTATATACTATTTACAGGGGAGATGACACACAGGTATATACTATATACAGGAGGAGATGACACACAGATATATACTATATACAGGAGAGATGACACACAGGTATATACTATATAGAGGAGGAGATGACATACAGGTACATACTACATACAGGAGGAGATGACATACAGGTATATACTATATACAGGAGGAGATGACACACAGGTATATACTATATACAGGAGCAGATTACCTACAGGTATATAGTATATACAGGAGGAGATGACACAGGTATATGCTATGTATAGGAGGAGATGACATACAGGTATATACTATATACAGGAGATGACACACAGATATATACTATATATAGGTGAGATGACACACAGGTATATACTATATACAGGAGATTACATACAGGTATATCTAATATATAAAGCTGAATGTGTGTATGTATGTATGTGTGTATGTCCGGGATTGGCATCTGTACCGTCGCAGCTACAGCCACAAAATTTTGCACAGTCACACGTCTGGACCCCGAGAGCGTCATAGGCTATGTTGTGAGGTGAAATTTTAACCCCGCGCGTTCCAATTCACCAAACAATTTTGCTCCTATCTACATAATGGGGAAAAAGTGAAGGGAAAAGTGTTGGAGGAAAATTGACAGCTGCCAGATGTGAACAATGAGGACTTAAAGAATGAGAGCGATGGCGACAAAGAGTATATACCGTACAGTTGCTAAGGTGGGGCCCCGACATGGGATACTCACCACACACGGGGATATGAACACAAACACAAAATGCGCCACACACTACCACGTGCTTGAACACATATACCACCCTCAGCACACATTTCACCACACACACACACCAACCTCGCCACATAAAAGTCGAAACACAAAAGTCACCACTCAAAACTCGCTACATGCAAAACTCGCCATATGCAAAACTAGGCTCACGCAAAACTCGCCACACGTGCAAAACTCACCTCATGGAAAACTCACCTCATGCAAAACTTGCACACACAGAAAAATTGCCACATGTACAAAAGTTGCACCACATGCAAAAGTTGCCTCACACAAAACTTGCACATACTCAAAATGCACCACACATAAAACTCGCCACGCGCAAAACTCGCCATGCACAAATCTTGCTGCACACAACTTGCTACACTAACCTGTCACATGCAACTCAACACACAAAATGTTGCTACACGCATGTCGCCACACAAAACTCATCTCACAAAAGTCGCTACATGCATGTCGCCACACGCAACTCAACACACACAACTTGACACATAAAACTCGCCCTAAAACACACACAAGTCTGGTATTGTCCTTCAAAAATAAAAATCTGATTAATAAGCAAACTACAAGAGCAACAAATGTACCATATAGGAAATACGGCAGCTGTCAGTCACATGACCTGTCTATTATGTGTATGTGTGAGCTAATATATACTGCCAGGGGGGAGGGCTTCCTGTTGGCTGGGGATTTATCAGGCTGCCAATAGCAACCAATCACAGCTCAGCTTCTATTTTGCTACAGTTAATTAACCTGAGCTCTGATTGGTTAATATAGGCAACAAAGACATTCTCAGTATAACAAAGCTAATATATGTTGTGAAATGCTTCTATTTGCTTAGTTTTTGCCTTTTAATAATTACATTTCTATCTATTTGTTTTGTGGTTTTTGTGTGCAGAATAAATTTTTGTTAACACATTCTATTTTGCTAACAGCAGTCATTAACCCGGGCGAAGCCGGGTAGTACAGCTAGTAAATTATAAAACCAAAGTACCAAACTTTTCCAATAAACCAATCCACCCAGACATGGGTGATTTTCCCACAATTAAACTACACGACAGTAAAATTACAAAAATTCAGGGGAGGGAGGGTGGGGTCTTTATTTTCTTCCGCTGACAGAATGACCAGATACCACAAAACAGGTGTTTATATATTCAAAAAAAGAGCGGCAAAGCTGCTAACAGCCAATAGAAAACCGTTACAATAGCTGCCAAACATACCAGAAAAAACTGGATAAAACCAGTGTCACACTTTCAGAGATGACTGACCTGACCTTTATTTGACCTTTCTTCTGACAGAAAGTCATATTAAATGACAGGGTCCATGAGGCCATGAGACCCCCGCTATATTTCTTTCAGGTTTACGCGGGGGGGCTAACATTACAGGAGGGGACAAAAGCCGAGCACAAGATAAGACACAGAAATATGCAAAGTTGAAACAGAAAAGAGCCCTTTCTATGGATGCTGTATGTTCACAAAGATATTTTGTTCTTATTGTTCCACTGCATTTAAAGGGAACCTGTCACCCCCAAAATGGCTGGTGAGGTAAGCTCACCGGCATCAGGGGCTTATCTACAGCATTCTGTAATGCTGTAGATAAGCCCCCGATGTTACCTGAAAGAGGAGAAAAAGACGTTAGATTATACTCACCCAGGGGTGGTCCCGGTGCGGTCTGGTCAAATGGGTGTCTCAGGTCCGCTCCGGCGCCTCCCATCTTCATTCCATGACGTCCTCTTCGGGTCTTTACG
The DNA here is from genome assembly GCF_051348905.1 of Ranitomeya variabilis. Lineage (NCBI taxonomy): Eukaryota > Metazoa > Chordata > Amphibia > Anura > Dendrobatidae > Ranitomeya > Ranitomeya variabilis. Next base: position 510,588,553 of record NC_135237.1, read on the forward strand.
CCGTGGCTCCGGCGCAGGCGTACTTTGTCTGCCCTGTTCAGGGCAGAGCAAAGTACTGCAGTGCGCAGGCGCCGGGCCTCTCTGACCTTTCCGGTGCCTGCGCACTGCAGTACTTTGCTCTGCCCTCAACAGGGCAGACAAAGTACGCCTGCGCCGGAGCCACGGCGTAAATACCCGAAGAGGACATCATGGAATGAAGATGGGAGGCGCCGGAGCGGACCGGAGACACCCATCCGACCTGACCGCACCGGGACCACCCCTGGGTGAGTATAATCTAACGTCTTTTTCTCCTCTTTCAGGTAACATCGGGGGCTTATCTACAGCATTACAGAATGCTGTAGATAAGCCCCTGATGCCAGTGAGCTTACCTCACCAGCCATTTTGGGGGTGACAGGTTCCCTTTAAAAGGAAAAATGAAGCAGCTTTGCTAATCATAAATTACAAATCTCCTAACATTTAGTGTCTACATCTCTAAGGCTGCCTTCACACATCCATTTCCAGTTTTATATACAAGTGCTTCTCACTAAATTAGAATATCATCAAAAAGTTAATTTATTTCAGTTCTTCAATACAAAAAGTGAAACTTGTATATTATAGAGTCATTACAAACAGAGTGATCTATTTCAAGTGTTTATTTCTGTTTATGTTGATGATTATGGCTTACAGCCAATGAAAACCCCAAAGTCATTATCTCAGTAAATTAGAATAATTAAGAAAAAAACAGCTGCAAAGGCTTCCTAAGCGTGTAAAAAGGTCCCTTAGTCTGTTTCAGTAGGTTCCACAATCATGGGGAAGACTGCTGACATGACAAATGTCCAGAAGGCAGTCATTGACACACTCCACAAGGAGGGGAAGCCACAAAAGGTCATTGCTAAAGAAGCTGGCTGTTCACAGAGTGCTGTATCCAAGCATATTAATGGAAAGTTGAGTGGAAGGAAAAAGTGTGGTAGAACTTGCACAAGCAACCAGGAGAACAACAGCCTTGAAAGGATTGTTAAGAAAGGCCATTGAAACATTTTGGGGAGATTCACAAGGAGTGGACTGCTGCTGGAGTCATTGCTTCAAGAGCCACCACACAGACGTATCCAGGACATGGGCTATAAGTGTCGCATTCCTTGTGTCAAGCCACTCGTGACCAAAAGAGAACGCCAGAAGTGTCTTACCTGGGCCAAGGAGAAAAAGAACTTGGACTGATGCTCAGTGATCCAAGGTGCTGTTTTCAGATGAAAGTAAATTTTAAATTTCATTTGGAAATCAAGGTCCCAGAGTCTGGAGGAAGAGTGGAGAGGCCACAATCCAAGCTGCTTGAGGTCTAGTGTGAAGTCTCCACAATCAGTGATGGTTTGGGGAGCCATGTCATCTGCTGGTGTATGTCCACTGTGTTTTATGGAGACCAATGTCGGCGCAACCATCTACCAGGAAATTTTAGAGCATTTCATGCTTCCCTCTGCCGACAAGCTTTTTGGAGATGAAAATTTCATTCTCCAGCAGGACTTGGCACCTGTCCACACTGCCAAAAGTACCAATACCTGGTGTACAAACAACAGTATCACTGTGGTTGAATGACCAGCAAACTCTTCTACCCTTACCCCTATAGAGAATCTATAGGATGTGGTTAGGAGGAAGATGAGAGACACCAGACCCAACAATGCAGATGAGCTGAAGGCTGCTATCAAAGCAACCTGGGCTTCCATAACACCTCAGCAGTGCCACAGGCTGATCGCCTCCATGCCACACCGCATTGATGCAGTAATTAATGCAAAAGGAGCCCCGACCAAGTATTGAGTGCATTTACTGAACATACATTTCAGTAGGCTAACATTTCAGATTTTACAATCATTTTTCAAGCTGGTGTTATAAAGTATTCTAATTTACTGAGATAATGACTTTTGGGTTTTCATTGGCTGTAAGCCATAATCATCAACATTAACAGAAATAAACACTAGAAATAGATCACTCTTTAATGACTATATAATATATGAGTTTCACTTTGTTGCATTGAAGAGCTGAAATAAAATAACTTTGTGATTATATTTTAATTTAGTGAGAAGCACTAGACTAAAAGCACTGTAGAATGCTGTAGATAAGCCCCTAATGGCGATGGCTGCAACTTATATGCGAAAAATGAGGTGACAGATTCCCTTTAATTGGTTCCTACGGGTCTGTGTGCTGTCCGAGAAAAAAAATGTACAGCACACAGACTTAACACAGAGATGTGCAAGTCCAGCATTATACAGACGTGTGAATGTTCATAGTAACAGTACAAACAACTCCTGTAGTCACATCGTATTCATCTGTTATCTATTTCAATGGAAATTTGCTGAATGTAAGGAACATGACTGCAGTTTTAGGCTACTTTCACACTAGTCCGTCGGTACGGGCCGTCGCAAACTGTCGGCCCGACGTACCGACGGACAGTGTGTTAAGTAGCACAACGGGGGCAGCGGATGCAGTTTTTCAACGCATCCGCTGCCCCATTGTAATGTCCGGGGAGGAGGAGGTGGAGTTCCGGCCGCGCATGCGCGGTCGGAAATGGCGGACACGACGCACAAAAAAACGTTACATGTAACTTTTTTTGTGCCGACGGTCCGCCAAAACACGACGCATCCATCGCATGACGGATGCGACGTGTGGCCATACATCGCAATGCGTCGCTAATGTAAGTCTATGGGGAAAAAACGCATCCTGCAGACAACTTTGCAGGATGCGTTTTTTCTCCTAAACGACGCATTGCGACGTACAGCAAACAACGCTAGTGTGAAAGAGACCTAAGACTACATAATCTGATTGTAGTCTGTTACCATGGAGAAACGTAGGTCTGCAAAGGAACTGTAGATACAAAATGATGATTGCACTTTAACCTTTTTTTTCTTACAGAATGTTTTGCAATACCAAGTTTATTTTTTTGCAATCTAAAAAAAAATGATGTTTAGTTACCTAAAAAAATCTTTACAAAAAATAGTAACCAGCGTCATGCCAGAAATTAAATAGACAGCACTAATGGGGAAAATGTAAGAAACCTGCTTGTCAAACATTTGAGATCACGCTGAAGTTCTTAGAGATCACGTTCATGGTGGCATTGAGGTTTCATTACTTAATAAAAACGAGATGTTTATCCGAATTTTTTATTTCAATAAAAGAGAAGAAAATTATTTTAAGACATCTCCGTGTACGGAAGGTCAAAAACATAAAAGTGTGGTATTTGGTATTTAAGAGCTGGGAACTTAACAGCTGCATTAAATCAGGCTTAAAAAGCACTTTGTCCCATGTTTTATACGTCTGCAGTAAAAATTACAGGAATACTTCACATGACACCAATGTAACTATAGATTTCTGAGTAAAAGAACTGAAACGGCCGGCTCCGACACCATCGTACCGAGAGCCCAGTCCTAGAATGGAGACCTTGTTTATTCTAAAAATTGTCTCTCTTGAGGTCAAAAAGTCGGAACCCAAAAATTATTATTCAGACGGCTATAAAAAAAGCTATAAATTATCTGGTGGAACTTGAAAAAAAGAAATAAACAGCATGACTGGGTAATAGGATAATCCATCCAGGGCAACGATCCAGGAATGGGGCACTTGCTTTTCCGCTAATACATCAATTCTTCCTAAAACCCTTTTGTGTTACCAATTTTTCTAGTCAATGAAGTGTTCAGTGCCAGGGTGAGTAGCTGTAAATTTACTCATACATTTTCAGGAGGAATAAGAGGGCAACAGTACACAGTATCCCAGTACAGCTTTAATAATAATAATAATAATAATTTTATTTATATAGCGCCAACATATTCAGGAGCGCTTTACATTATAGAGAAGACTTGTACAGGCAATAGACATTACAGCATAACAATAAACACAGTTCAAAACAGATACCGAGAGGAATGAGGGCCCTGCTCGCAAGCTTACAAACTATGAGGAAAAGGGGAGACACGAGAGGTGGATGGTAACAATTACTGTACATACTCGAGTATAAGCCGACCCGAGTATAAGCCGACCCCCCTAATTTTGCCACAAAAAACTGGGAAAACTTATTGACTCGAGTATAAGCCTAGGGTGGAAAATACAGCAGCTACCGGTGAATTTCAAAAATAAAAATAGATGCTCCATACCGTTCATTATTGCCCCAAAGGAGGTTCCATATAAAGCTGTGCCATATATAATGCTCCATACCATTGATTATTGCCCCATAGATGATCCATATATAGCTGTGCCATATACAATGCTATGCACCATTCATTATGGCCCCATAGATGTTCCTTATAAAGCTGTGCCACATATAATGCTCTGCACCGTTCATTATGGTCCCATAAGTGCTCCTTATAAAGCTGTGCCATATGCTCTGCACCGTTCATTATAGCCCCATAGATGCTCCTTATAAAGCTGTGCCATATATGCTCTATAGCGTTCATTATGGCCCCATAGGTGCTCCATTTAAAGCTGTGCCATATATGCTCTATAGCGTTCATTATGGCCCCATAGATGCTCCACATAAAGCTGTGCCATATATAATGCTCTGCACCGTTCATTATGGCCCCATAGATGCTCCATATAAAGCTGTGCCATATATGCTCTGCACTCGAGTATATACGGTACTTTCGTTGTTCGGACCAGCCATAGTGTAAGGCTCGGGTGTTCCTGTAAAGCTGCATGAACCGGTTATCAGCCTAGGTATGTAACAGTACAGACACAGAGGGCTATTATATGCATAAAGCATGTGAGAACATGATGCGAGCAACCTGGCTATGGTAAAAATGTTGAATGGGCAACACAGGGATAGTTAGGTTAATGCGTTGAGGCGGTAGGCCAGTCTGAACAAGTGCGTTTTTAAGGCACGCTTAAAACTGTGGGGATTGGGGATTAATTGTATTAACCAGGGTAGTACATTCCAAAGAATTGGCGCAGCACGAGAAAAGTCTTGGCATTATAATAATGCAAAAATTTTTATTACGGTACAAAAAAAGATAAGGGATTGCAATAGGTTTTCTGGTTCCTACTTGTTCTTTTACGTCTGTCAGAGGCCAAAAGACCAAAAAGGCTTCCGCAGACAGACTTGGCACAAGCCACTCCGTCCGGCAGATGCCAGATGAACCATTTAACCCATGAAAAGACATCTGGTCTTATAACAGGAAACAGGGTCCACTGGATTGTTTCCAAGGAAGGTCTGCTGTCCGGTGGAGCAAACAAGACAAGAGAGTGGTCTGGTAGGTGGGACAAAACCAAGAGGGCAGAGAAGGTACAAAATCATAAGGCAAAAGAAATGCCAATAAACAAGCCAAAGTAAAATAAAAACAAGAAACACATATACTAGACAGGAGAAAAGACCAAGACCTCAACCAGAGGAGCATAAGGCTATATCTGTCAGCTTCCAGCGGGAAGCTTAAGTAGGGTGTGGTGCTTGCCAATTGGCTGGAGCAGGGAGCTGATAACTCCAGCCTGACAGCACGCAGCCAGGCTGCCAAACTGGACAGCACTGCAGGTCAACATAGAACAGAATTTAAAAAAAAACATCTCAGAAAATCATTACAATAGATTATTGTACTTTTTTCCATTTTTACGCAGGTTGCATCCAGGCCCTTCAGTGTTGGTTTGGTGTATTGGGGTGTCTGTCCTTGCGGGGTGCACTTATATAGTGCTGGACAGACCGTGTGATCTAACAGTATGGTCTTCATTAATAGGCTGTAATCCAGACACTATGCATCACACTGGTGTCCCATGCAAGATCCATCTTGGTCCATATTTAATACTCCACAGCCACCCCCTCCATGAATTGGTAGGTTTTTGAGTGGCTCTCTGAGCCAGTATTTTGCACCTGTGCTGCCCCCCGCCTTTATCATGGGGGTTTGCTGCATCCTGCTAGCGTATTAGTAATCTGACTGTTGGTTAGGCTGTATCTTTTTTCTGTGATGTTTTTTACAGCACTGCCGGTCCCAGCCACCCTAATCTAAAGTGTTCCTCTTTTTTTGTACTGCAATCGCTCTGTGCCGGCAAAGAACGCCGCCGGGCACAAGAGGCAGGTAGGTAGTAACCGGGCACATTTTTTTTTGTACAAAGTCCCGGAAATCCCTTCTACGAAAGCATCTGAGCAAGTGAAACTATCGGTACAGCTGTTGCATGTTTCTCTACTGCACTTTATCCTGTATGAAACTTATTTAGATAAATGGGTCTCGTGGATGGAAATAATCCTGGTGAGTGCCATGAATATTCTTCTATATGAAATAACCATTGCTGCTGATGTCTATGCGCCAAACTGGAATTAGGAGTCTAAAATTAGACCTAGTGGTCAGTGTGAACATTTTAAGATTTCTTTTTTTAAAATACAGAGATATGAAAAAAAACAAACATTAAATTTGTAACCCTTTTACGACCTAAGACTTATTTATACGTCATAGGTCATGTGTCTGCACTCCATACAGGCTTCGGCAATGATCCCGCATGTTTTCCGACATATGTAATCTGATTTTGTCAGCTGACATGTGCCCCGAACAGCTGCAGGTGGAATCACGATCCACCCGCGGCTGTTAACATGTCAAATGCCGCTGTCAATCTTCGAAAGCGGCATTTAACATGGCCGAGACGGAAGCGCGTCACTAACTCAACCAATCAGTGCCTGTGTCACATGAGGGCAGGGCGACGATGGGTTGGTCTGATGGAGACCTCCGTGGTTGTCATTGCTGCATTGCTGTGAGCTCCATGTATGACTAGGCTAATAATAATGTTATTTCAGTGCTGGGAACAGACATATTTTGCAGAAAATGCTTAGATGAATTTAAATAAGATACTAATATATAGACCATACCTTGTGTATTGCCGCCTCTATGTACAGTATCATGGTATAATTAGTTATGGTTTCATTTCTGCAACATCTGAATATAGTTATAACAAGAGAAATATCAGTCGCTCAGACAGCGAGGAGCTCCAGTTACTTATGATAAAAGAGTTCTGCAATGTAATGAAGCGTCCTCAATGACCCGAGTCCAACTTTGCATTTTCATTTTTTTTTTTCAGAAAGATGTAAATACCATCTTCAGACATGGAATAAAAAAAGCTATAAAATAGAATCCATGAAAAACATCCTAGAGGGATGCATGACAGAGCTGTGTATCAAACCTAAGAAATAAATGTAGACAGAGGAAGCTGGGGAAAAAAGGAAAAAGCAGAAATCCTTTAAAATGATCTGTGATGCTTGACTTCTTTGTTCTGTTAAAAACCCGATTTAAGATGTGAACCTTCAATAAATATTCTGATATGTAGGTTGAGCAATGGAGTGCTTTGAGCTGCGAAGACAAGGCAGGATAAAAGTGTGTGGGGGCCGTCTTGTTCACTTACGTACATCGTAAAATGGAAAAACAAGTTCACAGCTTAAAGGGAACCGGTCGTATCTAGAATTGCTATTTATACCTGTAGGTATAGTGTGTAAGGTGGCAGTTGGATAGGTCCTGGACAGGAGGTATGTGTCACCGAGGTGGCAAGCCTTGGTGATGTAGGACTTGAGAGGTGTTCTTTAATGGGTCCGGGTTTTTGGAATGGCTAAAAAGCTGGGTGGGACTGGCTGTTCACTTTCATCCAGGTCCAAGATTTGGAACGCACTATAAAAACTAGTTCATCGGCCTCTTTTAGTGCTGGGAGTTGAGGTGGAAACACCTTATACATACTGGACATCTCTGCAAGAGACGGCCTAGGTTTGCAATGCCTGTTTTCACATATATTGTGTTCCTTTGTTTATTTTGCTCCTTTGTGCTGAGGCACATTTATTTTCTGTTTGTATTGCACAGATATATGGACTGAAATAAATCTATTTCGCTTAGATGAAAAGTCTTTGTGCCTACCTGAAACCACTGCCAAAGACTGGAATCCCTGAAAGCGGTAATCTGCAGGGAAAGAGCATTTAAACCCCATTGTTTTCGTCTTACTGGAGCAGTGGCTGCAGGGAGAAAATAAAGTTTTATGCCCCCAGTAGCCGCTCACTTCCAATCATTAAGGCACTGCAGGGAGTGGTTATAGCCACCACTCACTGCACAATGATTGATCTGATCGCTCCCCAGCACTTTGATTGACAACCAGCTCTGCAGAGTGTGTGTGCAGCATTTGTGTGCAGACAATACTGTTGATCAATGTGTCGGGGAGTGATTATAAGCTCACTTTATAGTTACCGGTGACTGTAGCTGATCTCTGCATCACCCCGATGGCTGGAAGCCCCAATTTTCTCTATGCTGCTGTTCCTGCTCCAGTAAGGGGGCTACACAGGATTTCTAACACTATATAGCAGCAGATAAACTCTATATCTGCAGGTAAATAACATTTCTAGATGTAACAGGTTCCTTTTAAAGGCTCTGAAGTTCACACTTCCCTTTGAGAAAGCAATCACGCATAACGTGCGTCGGGGCAGCGTGGTGGGTCCATCATTTCCTCCATATCATCGGTAAGCGATGCCTTTGGCCCTAATTCTCATACCACTATTGATTAGATTTTAGGATATGGGTACTTAGGTGTAACAGACACAGAGATTGCTGCATCCCAATGGATCTTTCTGGTATTTACTCTATGCATTATCATAAAAACAGAACTTGATGTGGTGTATGCTTTATCTGTGTACTCTATTGGATAATGATGTGCTTTCACAATTTTTTCCTCCTTATTAGACCTTTATGGAAACAGTGTTTATTTTTAAATAAATATTTATTTTATACCATTTGATTGGTGGTTTGTCGCTACCTCAACAGTGGCCTAATTTTGTGTTTATATAGACTCAAACTTGTCAAGAAAGTTGAAAGATCCTCTCTCAGGATGATGGGGCAGAAAAGGCTTAAAAATCTTGGACAAGACCTACACTGTGTGCAGAATTATTAGGCAAGTGAGTACATCATCATTTTTATGCATATGTTCCAACTGCAAAGCTGTATAAACTTGAATGGAGGCCTAAGGATACAATGCCCTTTATCAAGGTTTGCAAAATTATTAAGCAGCTTGTGTTCTTCAGGCAAATTGGACCAAAAATGGATTTAACTGACTCTGAGATGACAAAAATTGTGAAAAGTGTTACATCGGGATGCAGCACTTTTGGAATTGCTAAGATATTGATGCGCGATCACAGAACCAACAAAAGTTTTATTACAAATAGTCAACAGTATTGTAAAACTTTGCTGAGGCAAAGATGTGAGAAGAATCAAACGTAAAGTGACCATGACTATCCTCCAGTACTGTATTCCAGAATGACCTTAGGGTTAGGGTTATTTGAGACTCTACGATAGACTTGTTCAAGTCCTCCAAAATTGTTAATGGCTTCCACTGTCTGGCTAAATTGGATGTCCTCTGAAAAGGGTCCTCTAGTTCAGGGTTTAGGGTACCTAAACATTTCTGTGTCTAGTATCTTATAGAGAAGCCCTGATTTATAGTACTGTGTTTTTTTTAGCATAAAGAGACTTACAAAAACTCATGGAGCCTCATTTATCAAAACTTTCTGAATGGTAAACTTTTCTTTGTTGCCCATGGCAAACAATCAGAGATCAGCTCACAGATTGATTGCTGTAGGCAAGAAAGACACTTTTACTGTTACACTGAAAGTTAAATAAGTTCTTTAAGAAGAATGGATGGAATAAAAATATAAAAGCATTATTAGGCCAAGTTCACACATCACGCATTTGAGACGCGTAGAGTCCCCAACTGATATCCACATTTACAATTTTAAATTGTGCATTAACAAATACATTTATGTTGATGACAAAAATTTGCAAATGATTTGCAATTTAATTGAAATGCTGAGAATTAAAAATATGCACAACATGACCAAGTCCACCACAAAACAGAACACGTGAATGGATTCTTGATAAACCCATTTGTTTGTATTTGACCGATTTTGACCAAAGATTTGTGATGTGAAATCTGCAACGCATATGTGAACTTAGCCTTGCTGTTCATACCTCCTTAGCTGCAGGGTAACTTGCAGAAAATGTTAAAATTTAGCACGAGGTCAACGTTGGGAAAATGAAGCTTTACACAGTGCCCACTTGAAAGGGTTGCCTCAACATCATCATTCAGGAGCGCACCTTACACCTACCTCCCGGCTTTCTACTTGCCAGGGACAAGTGCACTCCAGGTTGACTGACAGGTTGGTCCAGCAGCATTGTTGCGCCACTGGCCCAAATTATGCACTCCCTGGAGCTGTGAGCAGAGGTAGTATTGTCTTCACAGCACCGCAAAAGCCAGTGGCACTGAATAAAAACAGATCCAGACAAATTCAGAAAACGCAAGAGAAAAGAGCTTGTGAGTGAGCATGGAGCTGCTTGCCTGAGGTGGCCAGTAACCTAGGCGATGAGTAGCAAAGAATAAAATTAAAAATCTTTCAATTCTTCAGAACAGAGAGAATTTTTAAGAACAAGTGCTAAGTTGCTTGTTTTACTATTCACAGACATGTCGAGTCTTAGAGGTGCCACGAGAGGTGGTGAGTTCTTCTCCAATGGAAGTCTTCAATCAGACCAGTGGGGTTCCATTGCTCGTCACCCCCATGATCTGATGTTATCAGCGCTTGTGACAGATGAATGTAAACAGTATATGGAGAGCAATACCACAACTCCATGCACTCTCCAAATGAACATTTTTAGTCACTAAACAGTTTACAAATCAAGCTAGACACGTGACTCGAAGCAAGGATCACCAACCTACGACTTAGGACACATGTCACGAAGAGAGCAATCACTGGAGAAGGACATCATAGTCAGAAGAATAGAAGGAACAAGGGGAAGGAGACGACCAGCAGCTCAATGGTTTGACACTATCAAGATAACGGCAGAGAAGACCCTGGTAGACTTATCTAGTCTTGCAGAAGATCGTTCATCCATCAAGTCATCTTTGCTCAAGATCGACCTAAAGACTATTAAAAAAAAGAGGGTGTACAAAGATGTGCTGTTCCATATACTGTTTACATATGGCTGCTGTAGGATAAATCGACAATATCAAAATAGTGCACAACACCTTTAAGTTTGATCTTCAACAGAATGTCTTGCCCCAATAAGACAATGAAATGGTGTAGGCAGTACTTATGTACCAAAGATAGATAGACCTCAATATGCAGAGACCTCATAAATGACATAGTGTAACATGTGTGCACTGTCAGCCTGGTGAGGAGTCCTCGGCAAAGTCAATTTCTTGTCCTCTGTCAGAGCTGTTCAAGATGTACAAGACAAACTCTTAAATTCACTAAATCTGCTCAATTCGTAAATGACAGGGAACATTGCTTGCTTCCATGTACAGAACTTCTAGGGAAGAGAAGATGGGAGCATTGTTCTTTGGACTGAATGTAATACTAAAGTGTTATCTCTTATATCAGATGCCCTTGAAACTCACAGTATCCTTGCTGGGAATAAGATGGTTTGTGGTAAAGTGATAAGAAAATAGCCATGTGAGACCCAAATGGAACAAACCCTCCAACAGGGTTCAGAAATGGATAAGGCAGAAGTCAGGATCTCACCTAATTCTAAAAGATAGATAGATAATAGATAGATGATAGATAATAGATTGATAGATATGAGATAGATAGATGATAGATAGATGATAAATAGATGATAGATAATAAATAGATAATAGATGATAGATAATAGATGATAGATAATAGATAGATAATAGATGATAGATAATAGATAGATAGATAATAGATATATAGACAGATAGATATGAGATAGATAGATAGATGATAGATAGATAATGGATGATAGATAATAGATATATAGATATGAGATAGATAAGATAGATGATAGATAGATATGAGATAGATAGATAAATCTATATATATATAAAACTCAAAATCTGTAGTAGGCTCGCTCTATACAAATCCACAGTTCTCGCCCGATTTGGGTGAAATTTAGCACGCCCCCTCTCCACCCACAGGAGCAGAATACTGTGCACATTACATCTCGCTAGCGTCCCCCCGTCATGAGATTGGGGCCCCCGTAGTTAGGCCCTTTACATATAATGGAGAAATGTTACGCGTCCCCTCATTGTGTTACCGCAGGGCACTGCGCCGAATCATAGGCTCCTCGGTAAACCGGCAGACATGTCAGAATCACTATATACCTGTGTACACTGCAAACTAGAATCCAAATCCACTCCATAGGTAGCTAACATGTGGTTTGGCGGCTGCCGAGCAACTACAAGTCCCAGAATATCATGCCGGCCAAATCCGTGACAGCAGCAGAGCATTAAACACTTTACAGTTCTTCAGCGCCTGTGGACATTATCTGCAGCTGGTATCTAATATAGAGTCCCAGTAACACTTTTCAAAAGGGGTAAAGCGGAGAAACTAAGGTGTCACTTTCCATAAAGGAAAGCAAGAGCACAAAAAGGTTTATGTGTCATTGTTATACTTTGTGGATTGTTGTAGTATTATAGTAGTTATATTCTTGTACATAGGAGCAGTATTACTGTATAGTAGTTATAGTCTTGTAAATAATAATAATAGATATGAGATAGATAGACGATAGATGATAGACAGATTAGATAGATAATAGATAGAGATAGATAGATATGAGATAGATATATTAACATATAAATAATAATGATATGAGATAGAAAGATGATAAATAGATATGAGATAGATAGATATGAGATAGATATCTACTATATAATTGTCTAAGAGGTACTTCCGTCTTTCTGTCTGTCCTTCTGTCTTTCTGTCTGCAACTTCTGTCACGGAAATCCCGCGTCGCTGATTGGTCTCGCCAGCTGCCTGTCCTGGCTGCCACGACCAATCAGCGACGGGCACACAAGAATTAGTCCCTCCCTACTCCCGTTCAGTCAGTGCCCGGCGCCCGCTCCATACTCCCCTCCAAAGGGTTAATGATAGCGTTAACGGACCGCGTTATGCCGCGGGTAACGCACTCCGTTAACGCTGCTATTAACCCTGTGTGACCAACTTTTTACTATTGATGCTGCCTATGCAGCATCAATAATAAAAAGATCTAATGTTAAAAATAATAAAAAAAAACAAAACTGCTATTCTCACCTTCCGTCGAGGCGCGCATGGCTGCCGCCATCTTCCGATGCTTAGCGAAATTACCCAGAAGACTTAGTGGTGGGCAATTTTATATACTGCTTGGGCTCTGTTATATACTGCGTGGGCTTTGTTATATACTGTTTGGGCTGTGTTATATACTACGTGGGCTGTGTTATATACTGTGTGGCTGCTATATACTACGTGGGCAATGTTATATACTACGTGGGCAGTGATATATACTGCGTGGCCACTGTTATATACTGCGTGGCCTGTATTAATGCATCGGCTATTCTACAATATGTCGTGGCCTGTGCTATATACTATGTAGCTGCTATATACATACATACATATTCTAGAATACCAGATGCGTTAGAATCGGGCCACCATCTAGTATAAATAATAATAATAATAGATATGAGACAGCTAGATGATAGATATATAGATAGATACAAGGTCGGTGTGGCCCACTGGAGAACTGGAGGATTCTCTGGTGGGCCCAGGCACTTACACCTGCTGGCACATAGGGCCGGCAGCAGCCTAAGGCCCCTGCTGCTTCAGGGGACCCAGCCAGAAGCGTGTCTGTTGTGAATTTGGATTCTGGGCTCCCCCGGTGGCCGCTTGTGGAATTGGACTTGTCATCCTCTTTCCTGTTTCACCTGGTTCCATCAGTAGTGGGTGTCGCTATTTAAGCTCATTTCTCTGGTGGTTTCTTGCCGGTCAACAATGTTATCTGATGCCTCTCAGTGCTTGTTCCTGCTTCTGACAACTACTAGATAAGTTGGACTTTTGTCCATGTTTCGTTTTGCCTATTTGTTCCAGTTCACAGCTGAAGTTTTGTTACTGTGTCTGGAAAGCTCTCGTTGATCAGGGATTGCTACTCTGGCGTTATGAGTTAATGCCAGAGTTTAAGGTAATCTCTGGATGGTGTTTTGTTAGTGTTTTTCTGCTGACCATGAAAGTATACTATCTGTCTTCTGCTATCTAGTAAGCGGACCTCAAATTTGCTAAGACTATTTTCCTGCTGCGTTTGTTGTTTCATCTGAACTCACCGTCATTATATGTGGGGGGCTATTGTCTTCTTTGGAATATTTCTCTAGAGGTGAGCCAGGTCTTATATTTCCCTCTGCTAGCTATTTAGGTCTTAGGCCAGAGCTGGGCATCTAGCAATAAATAGGAAATGCTACCTGGCTATTTCTAGTTGCGCGGCAGGCTTAGTTCATGGTCAGTATAGTTCCATCTTCCGAGAGCTTGTCCCTCTATAGGCTTGCTATGATCTCTGCCTGCAGAGATCATGACAGTTTGACCGGCCCATAAAGTGTTAAACACCCAGGTTGAGAAAGGAGAGTTATAAGAAGTCTGCTGGAATTTTTTTTTTTTTTTTCCTCCAGTTTGCCTTGCTGCAGTCTTTTTTTCTCTCTCTCCTCCTAATCTCTGTATTGCTCTGTGTGCACCTGACAGTAATGGATCTTCAGAGTGTAACTGCGGGTTTGAATAATCTCATCACGAAAGTACAAAATTTACAAGATTTTGTGGTACATGCTCCAGTATCTGAGTCGAGAATTCCTTTGCCGGAGTTCTTCACAGGGAATAGAGCTAGCTTCCAGAATTTCCGAAATAATTGTAAGCTTTATTTGTCCCTGAAGTCTCGTTCAGCTGGAGACCCTGCTCAGCAGGTTAGGATTGTGATTTCCTTGCTCAGGGGTGACCCTCAAGATTGGGCCTTCTCATTGCCAGCAGGGGATCCTGCGTTGCGCGATGTGGATGCGTTTTTTCTGGCCTTGGGCTTGCTTTATGAGGAACCTCATTTGGAACTTCAGGCAGAAAAAACTTTGATGGCACTATCTCAGGGGCAAGACGAAGCTGAGGTTTACTGCCAAAAATTCCGTAAATGGTCTGTGCTTACTCAGTGGAATGAGTGCGCCTTGGCGGCAACTTTCAGAGAAGGTCTCTCTGATGCCGTTAAGGATGTTATGGTGGGGTTCCCTGTGCCTGCAGGTCTGAATGAGTCCATGACAATGGCTATTCAGATTGATAGGCGTCTGCGGGAGCGCAAACCGGTGCACCATCTGGCGGTGTCTATGGAAAAGACGCCAGAAAGTATGCAGTGTGATAGAATTCTGTCCAGGAGCGAGCGACAGAATTTTAGACGGAAGAATGGATTGTGCTTCTATTGTGGGGATTCTACTCATGTTATACCAGCATGCTCTAGGCGTACAAAGAAGCTTGATAAGTCTGTTTCCATTGGCACCATTCAGTCTAAGTTTATTTTGTCTGTAACCCTGATTTGCTCTTTGTCATCCATTGCCACGGACGCCTATGTTGACTCTGGCGCCGCTCTGAGTCTTATGGATTGGTCCTTTGCCAATCGTTGTGGTTTTGATTTAGAGCCTTTGGAGACTCTTATTCCTCTGAAGGGGATTGACTCCACCCCATTGGCTAATAATAAACCACAATACTGGACACAAGTAACCATGCGTATCAATCCGGATCACCAGGAGATTATTCGTTTCCTGGTGCTGTATAATTTACATGACGATTTGGTACTGGGATTGCCATGGTTGCAGTCTCACAATCCAGCCTTGGACTGGAGAGCAATGTCTGTGTTGAGCTGGGGATGTAAGGGTATTCATGGGGACTTACCTTTGGTTTCTATTTCGTCGTCCATCCCCTCTGAAGTCCCTGAGTTCCTCTCTGATTATCAAGACGTCTTTGACGAACCCAAGCTTGGGTCGTTACCTCCGCACCGTGAGTGCGATTGTGCCATAGATTTGATACCGGGTTGCAAATATCCAAAGGGTCGTTTGTTTAATCTGTCTGTGCCGGAACATGCTGCTATGCGGGAATATATAAAGGAGTCTTTGGAAAAGGGACATATTCGTCCATCTTCTTCTCCCTTGGGAGCTGGGTTTTTCTTTGTCTCAAAAAAGGACGGCTCTTTGAGACCATGTATTGATTATCGGCTTCTGAATAAGATCACTGTTAAGTACCAATACCCATTGCCATTGCTTACTGATTTGTTTGCTCGTATAGAGGGTGCTAAGTGGTTCTCTAAAATTGATCTTCGTGGGGCGTATAATTTGGTGCGGATCAGGCAGGGGGATGAGTGGAAGACCGCATTTAATACGCCCGAGGGCCACTTTGAGTATTTGGTCATGCCTTTTGGTCTTTCTAATGCCCCTTCAGTTTTCCAGTCTTTTATGCATGATATTTTCCGCGATTTTCTGGATAAATTTATGATAATATATCTGGATGATATTCTGATTTTTTCTGATGACTGGGACTCTCATGTCCAGCAGGTCAGGAGAGTTTTTCAGGTTCTGCGGTCTAATTCTTTATGTGTGAAGGGGTCTAAGTGCGTTTTTGGGGTCCAGAAAATTTCCTTTTTGGGGTATATTTTTTCTCCCTCTTCCATTGAGATGGATCCCGTCAAGGTGCAAGCTATTTGTGACTGGACTCAGCCCTCCTCTCTTAAGGGTCTTCAGAGATTTTTGGGCTTTGCCAACTTTTACCGCCGATTTATTGCTGGTTTTTCGGATGTCGTTAAACCACTGACTGATTTGACCAGACATGGCGCTGATGTTGCTAATTGGTCCCCTCATGCTGTAGAGGCCTTTCAGGAGCTTAAGCACCGTTTTGCCTCTGCCCCTGTGTTACGTCAGCCTGATGTGAATCTGCCTTTTCAGGTTGAGGTTGACGCTTCGGAGATCGGAGCTGGGGCAGTGTTGTCGCAGAAAGGTTCCGACTGCTCCGTCATTAGGCCTTGTGCTTTCTTTTCTCGCAAATTTTCGCCCGCAGAGCGGAATTATGATGTTGGGAATAGGGAGCTTTTGGCCATGAAGTGGGCGTTTGAGGAGTGGCGCCATTGGCTAGAGGGGGCTAAGCATCAGGTGGTGGTATTGACTGACCACAAAAATTTGATTTATCTTGAGACTGCCAGGCGCCTGAATCCTAGACAGGCGCGCTGGTCTTTATTTTTTTCTCGCTTTAATTTTGTGGTGTCATACCTACCGGGTTCTAAGAATGTTAAGGCAGATGCCCTTTCTAGGAGTTTTGACCCGGACTCTCCTGGTAATGCTGAACCCACAGCTATCCTTAGGGAGGGAGTAATTTTGTCGGCCGTTTCTCCTGATCTGCGGCGGTCCTTGCAAGAGTTTCAGGCGGATAGACCGGATCGTTGTCCGCCTGATAGACTGTTTGTTCCGGAGGATTGGACCAGTAGAGTCATCTCTGAGGTACATTCTTCTGCATTGGCAGGTCATCCCGGAATTTTTGGTACCAGGGATTTGGTGGCAAGATCCTTCTGGTGGCCTTCCCTGTCACGAGATGTGCGAGTCTTTGTGCAGTCATGTGACATTTGTGCTCGGGCCAAGTCTTGTAGTTCTCGGGCTAGCGGACTGCTGTTGCCCTTGCCTATTCCTAAGAGGCCTTGGACACACATCTCGATGGATTTTATTTCAGATCTGCCTGTTTCCCAGAAGATGTCTGTCATCTGGGTGGTCTGTGACCGTTTCTCTAAAATGGTCCATTTGGTTCCTCTGCCCAAGTTGCCTTCTTCTTCTGAGTTGGTTCCTCTGTTTTTTCAGAATGTTGTCCGATTGCACGGTATTCCTGAGAATATTGTTTCTGACAGAGGTACCCAATTTGTGTCTAGATTTTGGCGGGCATTCTGTGCTAGGATGGGCATAGATTTGTCTTTTTCATCTGCTTTTCACCCTCAGACTAATGGCCAGACCGAGCGGACTAATCAGACCCTGGAGACATATCTGAGGTGTTTTGTCTCTGCTGACCAGGATGATTGGGTTGCTTTTTTGCCATTGGCGGAGTTCGCCCTCAATAATCGGGCCAGCTCTTCCACCTTGGTGTCCCCGTTTTTCTGTAATTCGGGGTTTCACCCTCGATTTTCCTCCGGTCAGGTGGAATCCTCGGATTGTCCTGGAGTGGATGCGGTGGTGGAGAGATTGCATCACATCTGGGGGCAGGTTATGGACAATTTGAAGTTGTCCCAGGAGAAGACTCAGCGTTTTGCCAACCGTCATCGTCGTGTTGGTTCTCGGCTTTGTGTTGGAGATTTGGTGTGGTTGTCTTCTCGTTTTGTCCCTATGAGGGTCTCTTCTCCTAAGTTTAAACCTCGGTTCATCGGCCCTTATAGAATATTGGAGATTCTTAATCCTGTTTCTTTCCGTTTGGACCTCCCTGCGTCCTTTTCCATTCATAACGTTTTTCATCGGTCGTTATTGCGCAGGTATGAGGTACCTGTTGTACCTTCAGTTGAGCCTCCTGCTCCGGTGTTGGTTGAGGGTGAGTTGGAGTACGTTGTGGAGAAAATTTTGGACTCTCGTGTTTCCAGACGGAGACTCCAGTATCTGGTCAACTGGAAGGGTTACGGCCAGGAGGATAATTCTTGGGTCAATGCATCTGATGTTCATGCTTCTGATCTTGTTCGTGCCTTCCATAGGGCTCATCCTGGTCGCCCTGGTGGATCTGGTGAGGGTTCGGTGCCCCCTCCTTGAGGGGGGGGTACTGTTGTGAATTTGGATTCTGGGCTCCCCCGGTGGCCGCTTGTGGAATTGGACTTGTCATCCTCTTTCCTGTTTCACCTGGTTCCATCAGTAGTGGGTGTCGCTATTTAAGCTCATTTCTCTGGTGGTTTCTTGCCGGTCAACAATGTTATCTGATGCCTCTCAGTGCTTGTTCCTGCTTCTGACAACTACTAGATAAGTTGGACTTTTGTCCATGTTTCGTTTTGCCTATTTGTTCCAGTTCACAGCTGAAGTTTTGTTACTGTGTCTGGAAAGCTCTCGTTGATCAGGGATTGCTACTCTGGCGTTATGAGTTAATGCCAGAGTTTAAGGTAATCTCTGGATGGTGTTTTGTTAGTGTTTTTCTGCTGACCATGAAAGTATACTATCTGTCTTCTGCTATCTAGTAAGCGGACCTCAAATTTGCTAAGACTATTTTCCTGCTGCGTTTGTTGTTTCATCTGAACTCACCGTCATTATATGTGGGGGGCTATTGTCTTCTTTGGAATATTTCTCTAGAGGTGAGCCAGGTCTTATATTTCCCTCTGCTAGCTATTTAGGTCTTAGGCCAGAGCTGGGCATCTAGCAATAAATAGGAAATGCTACCTGGCTATTTCTAGTTGCGCGGCAGGCTTAGTTCATGGTCAGTATAGTTCCATCTTCCGAGAGCTTGTCCCTCTATAGGCTTGCTATGATCTCTGCCTGCAGAGATCATGACACGTGTCGCTAATAGTGGCAACCCAGCTGCTATGGGGTCCTTGAGTCAGGGGGGCTCGCCCTGTGCCAGCAGAGCAGCAGCTGGAAACAGGAGCCTGTCCCCGCTGCTAAAGAGAAATGAATATTTGTGCTTCCCCATGCCCCCAAGGACGTGGAGAAAATTGAATATTCATTTCACATAGTGGGCAGTGTTAGCCGAAGGCTGAGGCTAACACTGCCTGCAGGCTAGATGTTAGAATGTAAGGGCTGCTTCCAGGTATGATGTCACTTCCAGGAAACAGCTAGAATCTATGGGCTGCATTCAGGACCTGGAAGGAGCCCAAACATTCTAGCTACAACCGACAAAGCTACCGGCAAAGGAGATGCTGCCGGGATGTGCTGTCGCTGTGGGAAACGTGCGTAGAGGTGAGTGGTGCTGTGTGCGTGAGTGGTGCAGTGCTGTGTGTGTAAGAGTGGTGCGGTGCAGTGTGTGTGGTGCTGTGTGCGTCTGGTGACGAGTGTGTTTGTGGTGTGTGTATGTGTGAGTGGTGCAGTGCGGTGCTGTGTGTGTGTATTGGAGAGGGCAATGATGTGGAGAGAGAAGTGATAGGGATGGTTGGGGAGAAGGCAATATTGGTGGTGGTGGAAAAAGACGATGGGGTGGTGGGGGAGAAGGCAATGATGGTTGTGGTGAAAAGGACAATGATGGTGGTGGGGGGAGGTAATGATGGAGGAGATGAGAGAGCAATAATGAGAGTGGTGGGGGAGAAACCAATGATAGAGGTGGTGGAAAGAGCAATGATGGGGTGGTGGGGGAGAAGGCAATGATGGCTGTGGTGGCAAGGACAATGATGGTGCTGGTGGGGGAGGAGGCAATGATGGGGGTGGTAGAATGGACAATGATAGGGGTAGTGGGCGAGAAAGCAATAATGGAGATGGTGGAAAGGGCAATGATAGGAGTGGTGGGTGAGAAGGCAATGATGGAGGTGGTGATGAGGACAATGATGGCGGTGGAGAGGGAGAACAATGATGGAGATGGGGGCTGCATTATAACCTATGAGGGGGGCTGCATTATACTATATGAGGGGGGCTGCATTATACTATATGAGGGGACTTGTTATACTTTATGAGGGGGCTACATTATATTCTATGAGGGGGGCTACCCCAACCCCTGCTACATAATTAAGATGTGTACTACTTTATATCATATTCTGATATTAGCGCGTTTTACCACACAATTGGTGGTCTTGTATTTATTTCTATGAAGCTACATAGTGGGCTGTTATGATCCTTAGTGGTTGAGGATCACAAATTACTCCAGCTAAGTAACAAACATAGGACAAGCTCTAGGGAGGTGGCAAACTGAACTGACCGCAAATCTGAACCTATCCAAACACACTAGAAGTAGCCGGTGAACGTGCCTAAAAAATTCCTAGACGTCTCGAGCCAGCCTGAGGAACTAACTACCCCTGGAGAGAAAGAAAGACCTCTCTTGCCTCCAGAGAAATAATCCCCAAAGATATAGAAGCCCCCAACAAATAATAACGGTGAGGTAAGAGGAAGGCACATACACAGGGGTGAAAACAGATTCAGCAAATGAGGCCCACTAATACTAGAAAGCAGAAAATAGTAAAGGGTTCTGTGCGGTCAGTAAAAAACCCTTACAAAATATCCACACTGAGATTCAAGAACCCCCGCACCAACTAACGGTGTGGGGGGAGAAACTCAGTCCCCTAGAGCAACCAGCAAGCGAGGAAATCATATCCTAGCAAGCTGGACAAGAAACATGATGAATGCTGATAATCAAAAAATGAACGGACAAAAACTTAGCTTGTCTTGGAGAGGCTGGGAGCAAGGTAATCACAAGGAATCTGAAGAGCACTGAATACATTGATAGCAGGCAAGGAACTGAGTATCCAGGTGAGCTAAATAGGAAACCAACCAAGGATAACTAACCAGCTGATGAAGCAACCTGCAGAAAGACAACACTACCCAGTACCGCTTGTGACCACTAGAGAGAGCCCAAAAATAGAGTTCACAACAGTACCCCCCCCCTTAAGGAGGGGTCACCGAACCCTCATCACGACCCCCAGGGCGATCAGGACGAGCTGCGTGGAAGGCGCGAACCAAATCGGCCGCATGAACATCAGAGGCGACAACCCAGGAATTATCCTCCTGACCATAGCCCTTCCACTTAACCAGATACTGGTCTCCGTCTAGAGATACGAGAATCCAAAATCTTCTCCACCACGTACTCCAATTCGCCCTCGACCAGCACCGGAGCAGGAGGCTCAACAGAAGGAACCACAGGTACCACATACCTCCGCAACAAAGACCTATGGAACACATTATGGATGGCAAACGATGCCGGGAGATCCAAACGAAAAGACACCGGGTTAAGGATTTCCAAGATCTTATAAGGACCGATGAAGCGAGGCTTAAACTTAGGAGATGAGACCTTCATAGGAACATACCGAGAAGACAGCCACACCAAATCCCCAACACGAAGTCGGGGACCCACACCGCGGCGGCGGTTGGCAAAGCGCTGAGCCCTCTCCTGTGACAATTTCAGATTGTCCACCACATGGCTCCAAATCTGCTGCAACCTATCCACCACAGAATCCACCCCAGGACAGTCAGAAGACTCAACCTGACCCGAGGAAAAACGAGGATGGAACCCAGAATTGCAGAAAAAAGGCGAAACCAAGGTAGCAGAACTAGCCCGATTATTAAGGGCAAACTCGGCCAATGGCAAAAAAGTCACCCAATCATCCTGATCAGCAGGAACAAAACATCTCAAATAAGTCTCCAACGTCTGATTAGTTCGCTCGGTTTGGCCATTAGTCTGAGGATGGAAGGCCGACGAAAAAGACAAATCAATGCCCATCTTAGCACAAAAAAGTTCGCCAAAACCTGGAAACAAACTGGGATCCTCTATCAGACACAATATTTTCAGGAATGCCGTGCAAGCGAACCACATTCTGAAAAAATAGAGGAACCAAATCGGAGGAGGAAGGCAGCTTAGGCAAGGGCACCAAATGAACCATCTTGGAAAAACGATCACACACCACCCAGATGACAGACATTTTCTGAGATACTGGCAGATCCGAAATAAAATCCATGGAAATGTGCGTCCAAGGCCTCTTCGGGACAGGCAAAGGCAGAAGCAAACCGCTGGCACGAGAACACCAAGGCTTAGCCCGAGCACAAATCCCACAAGACTGCACAAAGGAACGCACATCCCGCGACAAGGAAGGCCACCAGAAGGACCTAGCCACCAAATCTCTGGTACCAAAAATCCCAGGATGACCCGCCAACACCGAAGAATGAACCTCGGAAATAACTCTGCTGGTCCATCTATCCGGGACAAACAGTCTCTCTGGTGGACAACGGTCAGGTCTATCCGCCTGAAATTTCTGCAGCACTCGTCGCAAATCTGGAGAAATGGCAGACAAAATCACTCCCTCTCTGAGAATACCAGCCGGCTCAGAAACTCCTGGAGAGTCAGGCACAAAACTCCTAGAAAGTGCATCAGCTTTCACGTTCTTCGAACCAGGCAGGTATGAGACCACGAAGTTGAAACGGGAGAAAAACAACGACCAACGAGCCTGTCTAGGATTCAGGCGCTTGGCAGACTCGAGGTAAATTAGATTTTTGTGATCAGTCAGGACCACCACACGATGTTTAGCTCCTTCGAGCCAATGTCGCCACTCCTCAAATGCCCACTTCATAGCCAACAACTCCCGATTACCAACATCATAATTTCGCTCGGCAGGCGAAAACTTTCTTGAAAGGAAAGCACACGGCTTCATCACAGAGCCCTCAGAGCTTCTCTGCGACAAAACAGCCCCTGCTCCAATCTCGGAAGCATCAACCTCGACCTGGAAGGGGAGAGAGACATCTGGCTGACATAAGACTGGAGCTGAAGAAAACCGGTGCTTAAGCTCCCGAAAGGCCTCCACGGCCACAGGAGACCAATTAGTCACATCAGAGCCCTTCTTGGTCAAATCCGTCAAAGGTTTAACCACGCTAGAAAAATTAGCGATGAAACAACGGTAAAAATTAGCAAAACCCAAGAACTTCTGAAGACTCTTAACAGACGTGGGCTGAGTCCAGTCATGAATAGCCTGGACCTTGACTGGGTCCATCTCCACAGTAGAAGGAGAAAAAATAAAACCCAAAAAGGAGACCTTCTGTACTCCGAAGAGGCATTTTGAGCCCTTCACAAATAAAGCATTAGCACGCAGGACCTGAAACACCATCCTGACCTGCTTCACATGGGACTCCCAATCATCAGAAAAGACCAAAATGTCATCCAGATAAACAATCATAAATTTATCCAGATATTCTCGGAAAATGTCATGCATGAAGGACTGAAAGACAGAAGGAGCATTAGAGAGTCCAAAAGGCATCACCAAGTACTCAAAATGGCCTTCGGGCGTATTAAATGCTGTTTTCCATTCATCTCGCTGCTTAATGCGCACAAGATTATACGCACCACGGAGATCTATCTTGGTGAACCAACTAGCACCCTTAATCCGAGCAAACAAATCAGACAATAGTGGCAAAGGATACTGAAATTTGACTGTGATTTTATTCAGAAGGCGATAATCTATACACGGTCTCAGAGAACCGTCCTTCTTGGCCACAAAAAAGAATCCTGCACCAAGAGGGGAAGAGGATGGGCGAATATGTCCCTTCTCCAAAGACTCCTTTATATAACTCCGCATCGCGGCATGCTCTGGTATAGACAAATTAAAAAGTCGTCCCTTAGGGAATTTACTACCAGGAATTAAATTTATAGCACAGTCACAATCCCTATGGGGCACTGGACCTGGGCTCATCAAATACATCCCGGTAGTCAGACAAAAACTCAGGGACCTCAGAAGGAGTGGAAGAAGCAATAGACACCAATGGAGTATCGCCATGAATTCCCTGACAACCCCAACTAGACACAGACATAACTTTCCAATCTAAAACTGGATTATGAGCCTGCAGCCATGGCAGACCCAAAACAACAACATCATGTAAATTATGCAAAACAAGAAAGCGAATCATCTCCTGATGAACGGGAGTCATGCACATGGTCATTTGCATCCAATAAAGAGGTTTATTCTCAGCCAATGGCGTAGCATCAATTCCCCTCAGAGGAATAGGAAATTCCAAAGGCGCCTGGCAAACGACAAATCCATCAGATTCAGGGCAGCACCCGAATCCATAAAGGCCATAACCGACTAGGACGACAAAGAACAAATCAAAGTAACAGACAAAATAAATTTAGGCTGTAAAGTACCAATGGTGACAGGTTTAGCGACCTTTTTTAAGCGTTTAGAGCATGCTGAGATAACATGAGCAGAATCACCACAGTAAAAGCACAACCCATTCTGATGTCTATGACTTTGTCGCTCAATTCTGGTCAGAGTTCGATCACATTGCATAGACTCAGGTCTCTGTTCAGAAAATACCGCCAAAGGATGAGCAGATTTGCGCTCCCGCAAACGCCGATCAACCTGAATGGCTAAAGCCATAGAATCACTCAGACTTGTAGGGGTGGGAAACCCCACCATAACATCCTTAATGGCTTCAGAAAGACCTTCTCTGAAATTTGCAGCCAGAGCACACTCATTCCATTGAGTAATCACTGACCATTTCCGAAATTTTTGACAATACACCTCTGCTTCATCCTGCCCTTGAGAGAGGGCCAGCAACGCTTTTTCTGCCTGATTCTCAAGATTAGGCTCCTCATAAAGCAGTCCAAGAGCCAGAAAAAACGCATCCACATTAAGCAATGCAGGATCTCCTGGCGCCAGAGAGAAGGCCCAATCCTGAGGGTCGCCACGCAACAAGGAGATAACAATTTTTACTTGCTGAGCGGAATCACCAGAGGAACGAGGTCTCAGAGATAGAAATAACTTACAATTATTCTTAAAATTCTGAAACCTAGATCTATCTCCAGAAAACAACTCAGGAATGGGTATCTTTGGTTCTGACATAAGGCTATGAATAACAAAATCCTGAATACTTTGTACCCGTGCAGCAAGATGATCCACACTAGAAGTCAGAGTCTGAACATCCATGTCTGCAGCTGAGCTCAAAACCACTCAGAGTTCAAGGGGATGAAAAGAAGCTAGACAGACTGCAGCATACAAAAAAAAAAAAAATGTACTCAGGTCTTCTTTTAATCCCACTTCAGCGATGCATTAAACACTTTGGGCCTGCTATACTGTTATGATCCTTAGTGGTTGAGGATCACGAATTACTCCAGCTAAGTAACAAACATAGGACAAGCTCTAGGGAGGTGGCAAACTGAACTGACCGCAAATCTGAACCTATCCAAACACACTAGAAGTAGCCGGTGAACGTGCCTAAAAAATTCCTAGACGTCTCGAGCCAGCCTGAGGAACTAACTACCCCTGGAGAGAAAGAAAGACCTCTCTTGCCTCCAGAGAAATAATCCCCAAAGATATAGAAGCCCCCAACAAATAATAACGGTGAGGTAAGAGGAAGGCACATACACAGGGGTGAAAACAGATTCAGCAAATGAGGCCCACTAATACTAGATAGCAGAAAATAGTAAAGGGGTCTGTGCGGTCAGTAAAAAACCCTTACAAAATATCCACACTGAGATTCAAGAACCCCCGCACCAACTAACGGTGTGGGGGGAGAAACTCAGTCCCCTAGAGCAACCAGCAAGCGAGGAAATCACATCCTAGCAAGCTGGACAAGAAACATGATGAATGCTGATAATCAAAAAATGAACAGACAAAAACTTAGCTTGTCTTGGAGAGGCTGGGAGCAAGGTAATCACAAGGAATCTGAAGAGCACTGAATACATTGATAGCAGGCAAGGAACTGAGTATCCAGGTGGGCTAAATAGGAAACCAACCAAGGATAACGAACCAGCTGATGAAGCAACCTGCAGAAAGACAACACTACCCAGTACCGCTTGTGACCACTAGAGGGAGCCCAAAAATAGAGTTCACAACAGTGGGCCCCAAGAATGATTTTCTCTGGTGGGCCCAAGGTGCTCCAGTCTGACGCTGGATAGATAGATAATAGATAGATATGAGATAGAAATATATGATAGATAGGCTACTTCAGTCTTTCACATTATTGATTTTGCTCTTAGCAAAAACACTAAATGCTAACACTAAGGAACCCTTTTAGCAGAGCTGTCTCTAAGTATGAAGGTAGTCACTCGATTTCAATTAAGAGGGATATTCAAATCTTACATATTAAAAGGTCACTACTGTTTCTATGACGTGATGGCCATTTCATCAACTAAAAAAATGCAAAAAATAATACTTTGAAAAACTATACCATATACACTAGCGCCAAAATATGTACAATTTTAGCAGCTGCTGGGGATCTTACACGAGCCCTGTGAATTCTTGCTATAATTTGTAAACTATGCTAGAGATGTAGACGAACACCGCACTGACTATAAGGGCCAAGATGGAGCGGTGGTCAAAGTTAGGAAAACAAGAGCATGTCCACTCACATATATAAAGTGATAATTGAACTCCCAAACATCGATAAATTAATTGTATATCTAGGTGGACTCAGATGTAGTAACTGTTGTTGCTCCTTCTATGAAGCTGATGGATCCAAACCCTGGAAATGGATAAATAGCAGTGTCCAGGCTAAAGATGGATGTAACAAACCGGTGTCTGGTGGGTAAT
Source organism: Ranitomeya variabilis (assembly GCF_051348905.1). Taxonomy (NCBI): domain Eukaryota; kingdom Metazoa; phylum Chordata; class Amphibia; order Anura; family Dendrobatidae; genus Ranitomeya; species Ranitomeya variabilis. The sequence goes on from NC_135237.1 coordinate 510,615,432, forward strand.
CAGTATGAAGATTTCCTCCAATGTCCTGTATGCCATGGTTTTGGTTAGTAAATCGGGAGCATCGGGTAGCGTCTATGGAAACCACAACCACAGGCTTCATAGGACAAGTAACTAAGAGCACTACTGGTGGGATCACCTAGATCTTGTATACCCAGATTGATTCAGTTATCTATGCCTGTGCGGTACAGTTATCACATTATATATATAAATGAGTGAACAACATCTTGTTTACCTAACCTTGACCACCACTCCATCTTGGTGCTTATAGTCAGGGTGGTATTACTCTACTTCTCTAGCATGATTTACAAAAAGATAATAATTTACCTAAAATAACATTTTCAGAGAAAAAAAAGCAATAAAAACTTCAATCCACTATGTATCTCCCTTCTGTTTAACTTGCTGCCCACTGCCTGTTGTCAAGAGTAATCCACCCCTATCAGCAGAAACATAGATGAATGACAGGTACCTGATCACTTGAAAGGAGTGGACGGCAAGTTACAGTACGTGAGAATTGGGACAGTTCCTTGACTTCTTATACAGGTATATGCGCCAAAAGCTGTTTTTTTATGAAAAAACATTGTAGGGATACTCTCAGATAGGCAGTAGGTAGCATTCACACAGGCAATGTAGTTTGGTTCAAACATATGCAGTTTTATTGATTTCATAAAACTCAACCAAAAACAGCCTCTTCTGGGCACAAAGGTATAACAGCAAATAAACAATTCATTCAGCAGGGCACATATGTTGTGAAGGGACAAACTAAGAAAGATTCTCCATTTTGTGCTTTTCGACTCCATTTTCCTGTTGCTTAAAGATAAATTCTGTTAATTAGGTAAAAGGTTATAGCTGCCATGAAGTAACTTTATCTTGTTGTTCACAAGCCTGGTATTCAACTAGGCTATGGTTTATAATTGGTATAAAGACCTTGAGTCTTCTGACTCGAGCCAGGGAAGGGACTCGGGGGTGTATTGCTAGATAAGACTTTGAGGCACCTGTGAGTATATGTTTTTCTATGCCAAGAAGATATGACCATATATGTAGTTTCCGTTTTTCTGTATACTCATGGGTTAAGTTTTTCCTGCATTCTTATAGGTTAAGAACTGTGAGCGTGTTCTTATGCTGATTGGTTGAAGTATAATTTCTATGATTATGAAAAGCAATACACAATAAAACGGGGGCCAGAGATCTGCTTGACCCCCCATACAGAGGCACACGTCTCCGTCTGGTCATTTTTAGTTGCCGGCAACGCCCTGTAGATTAATTTGGAAATCACTGAGTTAACCGTGAAGGATCAATTTAGATCCTCCCTCAACAATGTCAGTGCAGGCTCATCTGAACAGATTACAGTACTTTCTCCCAGAGCAAACTTCATACACAAAAGTGTTGGTATCCCCTTCAGCCCGAGCTTCAGCAGCTTCCAGCATCAAACAGAAGTGTTTAACTCCAGGTAGAGTTCACACTGAACAGGCTGCAGCTTCCACATGCTTCTCTGCTGCTCCAACACACAGACTGCTAAGCTTTCCTAGCTGACCCCTGCAATCTCCATTCAGAAAGAGACCCTGGCATGTCTCTCTCTCCCAACTATAGCTCACATTTTGCTGGTCACTCACCAGCAGCACACTCGATTCTGCTGAACATCCAGCAGACTGAAACACTTAGTGACCACATGTTCTTGTTCTTAGTCAAAGCTAATCAGGTACATCTGATCAAGGCCTGCGGGGCTAGGTTTTAACCCAATCCTACCTGGCTTTGCTATAATGGGCACATTTTTAAGAATAACAGTCGTTTGAACTTTTATTTAATAAATCAATAGTGTACATGAGAATAAGAAACTTTGTAATACATCTTATCATAGAAAATCTGCTTCTTTCGCCTCCTGACTTGATTGATAATTTTCAAAATTCTCAATTCACGGCTAAAATCTGTTTTCAGTGAATACAGACTTTCCTATTACTGAGATAGAAGATGACAGTTGGTGCTCATAAAGTCCTACGGAGAAGAAAAGGGGGAAGGAGCAGGTGGAGCTAGAGACAGAGCTCCTCCCTTCTACCCCCTTTTCTCTACATAGAACCTTCTAGGCACCAACTGTCATCTCCTATTTCAGTAATGTAACATCCTGTCTTCACGGCATACGGATTGTACCCATGAACTGAGAATTGTAAGAATGAATGATCGATCCAGGAGGAGAAAGAAGCAGATTTCTCTGATAACATATATTACATAGTTGCTTATTTCCTTGTGCACTATTGATGAATTAGGTAAAAAACAACACTTACTCTCTAAGCTTTAATGATATGGAAATACAAGGTCAAACTCTTTAGTTAGAACTTTCTTGGTATTTGATTTGTTTGTAAGAATTTTATAAACTATAGATTTGCCCGAGCTCCTGCGGCAGATATTATCGAGTGACCTTGTTCCCAGGACAAACCTTTATTGCCAAACACTGCATTGTATTTCATTGTATTTCAACTTTTTACAAGAAAATGTCTTATTTAGCCGCCGACTCCAATAGAAGAAACGGCAAGATTTTTTAAAGCAAGTTTTATTGATCTTCTGTCACCGTAAAGTTTAAGATGGTGTACAAGCAAGCGAGACAGTGCAGCTTATTATAAACGTGTCTCATTATATCATGCTGGGACCCGACTGTCCTCAAACTCCTCCATCCACTCGGGTCATCACAGGAGAACCCAGTGTGATACAGGCACCTGTGCTAATGAAAGCACAGATACAAAATAGGGATCTCTCGGGAAGACGCACGCAATCAGCACGACACCTCAGTAGCCACAGGAAGAGGATGTAACGTAGACGGTCTAAGACATGAACTAGGAGATTTCTGATCTCAGAAAATAGCATGAGGCTACGACAGCATACAAGACACAGGCAGAAGCATGAAAACGCCTCTAATAAGCGCAAAGGCAAAAGTATTCTGCTCCACTCAAGGTGCGACATAGTTATAGGTTTGGCAGATCAAGTGCTAGGAATGAAAGGAGACTTGATCCAAACAGTAAAAGACCAGTTAAGTATCCCCCTCCTTCCACCCAAAAAAAAAAAAATAAGGAAAAGATTTGCAGTCTGATTGGAAGAAAATCCCCGGTCACATGCCAACCAAAACTCTGCTCCTACTGATACAACAGTAATGTCATCAGTATAACGATTATTTCACAATTAGAGATACAATGTCGTCCTAAACGAAAACATCCAACATCTAAAATAAAAACACAAAGTACACACTTACTCACCATACCCCCTCCACCTCCGCTCCTCATCCAATGCCGCCCAGGTCGCTCACCGGCCTATAGGCTTCCTAATTCCAGACATGGGCCGCCATGGGCAGCAACTGACTGCAGCAACACAGGTCCATCTGGACAGAACAGGATATACAGACACCGGAACGGGGCAGCGTTACAGGAGGAGCGGTGGTGGTGGTGACAACAAAATTTAGGTCTGGTGACATGCTCCTCCAACAGCAGCCATTGTATGGAATGGGGAGCTGTGCAGTCTGTGAGGAACCAGAGAAGGAGGAGAACCTGTCATACCGATAGTATCGTAAGTGCCACAAAAACACATCTGTTCAAATAAAGATAATGTGGCCGACCCAGCTACTTCATTCTGCAGCCAGCAACAGTCAGTGTCATGCAGAGGCTATAGGAGGCAAAAGGTGCAACAATTTTAATGAAACCCAATTACAAAAATTGTTTTCTTTAGCCCCAATTGCATGCATTTAAGTAAGGAAACAAATGTCCCCAAAGGCAGGCTCTATTAAGACTGTATATGTTTTGCAACAGTTGTACAGAACTTCACTTATTTGAGCAGCGTTCTTTCTGCTGTAATTGGGGGAAGAAAGTTGTCATTATACTCAGTTTTGAACAGTTAAGAAAAAACGAGCTTTGGTCCTCCGATCACCCACCTCCTCCATACATCCATGGAAGGACATTTCCTAATATTCCCTCTTTTCTCTTCGGATCTGTATTTTTATTTTGTATATATTACTCCATGGTAGATGGCGTCAGGAAGGAATATTTCCCTTAATATTGAGCTATTAGTCTCTGCCCCACGGGGTTCTTGACTTCTTCTGAATTAACCCGTTTGGCTATAGGTTGAACACAATAGACTTAAAGCGGTTTTCCCATCTCTGAGATCCCGATATGTAGTAGGTGTAATAATAATAATATTAGCAAACACCTCCAATTAGAAATGTAGCATAGTTTTTAGTGATGAGCGAATATACTCGTTACTCGAGATTTCCCGAGCCCTCTCGGGTGACCTCCGAGTATTTTTTAGTGCTCAGAGATTTAGTTTTCTTCGCCTCAGCTGAATGATTGACATCTGTTAGCCAGCATAAGAACATGTGGGGGTTGCCTGGTTGCTAGGGAATCCCCACATGTACTTATGCTGGCTAACAGATGTAAATGGCAGCCTGCTAGATCAGAAGGAAACGTGATGTTAGCCTTATCTCAGGTTTAAATTCCAAATTAATATTGAATTAATGGAAACTATTCTTACATATAGAACAAAAAGGAGAAGACTATGCATAGACCTCATGCACATGATAGATCTGTGTGCACAGTGCCTGTATTGCACCACTATGTATCCAAATTATCCAATGCTGCCATATGGAGCTGGTGTACGCTCCTGTATTACAGAGATTTTCTTCGACAAAAAGAAGACAACCAGTGGTGTACCTACAATGAAGGCAGACCACACCGGTGAGGTGCCAAAATGGCGTTGAAACGTGGCTCCTATTCTTTCCCAATGACTCTGTATGAATCGGAGGTCTGTGGTTGTAAGACCCCAAACGCTATGAATATGTACATCTCAGGGGTTGTACAGAACTGTAAATGTAGCTGTCGGATATTTTATGTATCAGATATAATATCAAACTGAGGAGTTAAAAGTTGCATCCAAAATTTTGTTATCAGGCGAAAAATAAAACTTTTTCTGCAAAGAAGATGAGACCGCAGACCGCGAGATCCGACTTTTGTATTCCTCGCCTACTCACATACCTGCTCCGGATATTTGCTCCCAACAATTTCGGCCACTGTATTGAATGAATCGGCATCTGGATGCTGGACCGCTCCCATATGGAGACTGACAACAATTCTAACCCCGCGGGCGGCCAGTCGGGCCATGAGTTCAGCATCTTCAATTGTAATGCAGGCTGTGGGGATCTTCGGGACACCGCTCTCATAATCCTGCCATCCTGTGTGCGGGCTGCAAGAGAAATAGTGGTCTGCTCATCTGAATACATTTAACAACCACATGATATATATAATATTACAGGTAAGGCTGGTTTCACACTTGCGTTTTTGTCTGCAGCGTTTTTTGCACAAAAAACGCATGCGTTTTTCCCCCTATATTTAACATTGAAAACGCATGCGTTTTTTTTGTTTGCGTTTGGTCGCGTTTTCAAACGCATGCGTTTTTTTTTCTGCATGCGTTCATTTTCAAAAATGCAACCTGTAGTATTTTTTTGCGCGTTTTTTTTGCCGCGAAAAAACGCATGCGTTTTTTCGCGGCAAAAAAATGCATTGCTGTCTATGTAAACGCATGCGTTTTTAAGCACATGCGTTTGTTTGCGTTAAAAACGCATGCGTTTTTATAGAAAAAACCCAGAAAACAGACTGAAAAGCCACCCACCACCATCAAGGTGATAAAAGGGATCCAAACCCTAACCCTAACTCTACCCCTAACCTCACCCCTAACCGTTTAATGAACATTTTCTGACAGTCATAGTGCCACGTATTTAAGTGCCACGTATTTAAGTGCCACGTACCACGTATTTCAGTGTCACGTATTTCAGTGCCACGTACCACGTATTTCAGTGCCACGTATTTCAGTGCCACGTACCACGTATTTCAGTGCCACGTACCACGTATTTCAGTGCCACGTATTTCAGTGCCACGTACCACATATTTCAGTGCCACGTACCACGTATTTCAGTGCCACGTATCACGTATTTCAGTGCCACGTATCACGTATTTCAGTGCCACGTATTTCAGTGCCACGTATTTCAGTGCCACGTACCACGTATTTCAGTGCCACGTATTTCAGTGCCACGTACCACGTATTTCAGTGCCACGTATTTCAGTGCCACGTATTTCAGTGCCACGTACCACGTATTTCAGTGCCACGTACCACGTATTTCAGTGCCACGTACCACGTATTTCAGTGCCACGTATTTCAGTGCCACGTACCACGTATTTCAGTGCCACGTACTTCAGTGCCACGTATTTCAGTGCCACGTATTTCAGTTACGTTTAGGGGTTAGGGGTAGGGTTAGGGTTACGGTGACCAGGACATTCTTCTAATAAAAAGCTACCCCTAACCCTAACCCTAGTTAATTCTACTATTAGTGGATTTTCTAGTTGATTTTTTCATGGGGAAAAAAAAAACGCATGCGTCTAAAAAACGCGGCGTTTTGCCGCGATTACATGCGTTTTTTCACACATGCGTTTTTTAAAAAACGCATGCAGATAAAAACGCAAGTGTGAAACCAGCCTTACAGGTGCTACTGTTACAGGGTATGGGAAGTAGATTCTGTGATGGGCTGTTAATCCAGAAAATCTGAAATGATTGACATATTTGGAGTCTGGAAGGAATTTTTCCCTAAAAGGCAATCTGCCACTAGATTTTTGCCATCTAACACTGAGAACAGCATAAAGTAGAGACAGAGACCCTGATTCCAGTGAAGTATCATAGAATGTTAGCGTTGCATGGGACCTCCAGGGTCATCGTGTGCAACCCCCTGCTCAATGCACGATTCACTAAACCATCTCCGACAGATGTCTGTCCAGCCAGGGCTGTAATTAGTGTAGTTCTGATATAATCAATGTTTTATCAGCAGGAGATTATCACTAGAGGACTATTAAACCTACTGCCATATAGTCCTCCATATTCATGAGCTCTGTATAACCCCGCCCCCGCCACTGATTGGCAGCTTTCTGCGTACACTGCACATAGGCAGAAAGCAGCCAATCAGTTATGTGGGCGGGGTTATATAGAGCTCAGCATTTTAGAGCACTGCTAGATTGGCAGCAGATAAAAGAGGGATTTTATCAAAATGATATCAAGCCGCCCAATAAGTGACACATCACTGGAATCAGGGTCACTGCCCCGATATTATGTTGTTCTCAGATGGGATAGCAAAAACCCGGTGACAGATTTCCTCTAAGATGAGGCAATTAGCATCTGCCTCATGGGGCTTTTGCCTTCCTCTGGATGTGACATGTTAGGCTATAGGTTGAAATTGATGGACTTTTGTCTTTTTTCAACCTTGAAGCTATTAAACTATGAATAACAATACAACAGCAACACAATACAACTGCTACAATCTATCATCAAATATTCCGAAAATGATGACAAACTGGCAATTGCTTCTATTCTAGAACGGCAAGAAATAATCGGGAATCTTAAACACTCCCAAAAGAAAATAAAGCGGGAATAACCAATTTAGGAAATTACCGTATTTTTCGCTTTGTAAGACGCTCCGGATTATAAGACGCAGCCCACATTTTGAGGAGAAAAATAGGAAAAAACTTTTTTTTAATAAATTGAGGGGGCTTCTTATAATCCATGCGTCTTATTGCTTACCAGGGGTTGTGGCTGCGGTGGATCAGGGTCCCAGGGTCGTTGCTGGAGGCAGGAGTGGAGCATTGCTGCAGGCTGGGATGATGGGGTCTGCAGGGGGGCTTCGGTGCTGCATGGGGGCTGCTGTGCTGCAGGCTGGGATGAGGGGTGCTGCAGGGGGCTCTGGTGCTGCAGGGGGCTCTGGTGCTGCAGGGGGCTCTGGTACTACAGGGGGCTGTGGTGCTGCAGGGCTGTCTCCAGTGCTGCAGGGCTGTCTCCAGGGCTGTCTCCGGTGCTGCGGGGGGCTCTGGCAACATTTTGTGAAAGACCAGAGCCCCCAGCAGTTCGTCCATGCATTCCTGTATGACTGACTCCGGGAAAATGGCCGCCGGAATCTCGAGAGATGAGATCTCAGTGCTGAAATCTCATCGCCCGAGATTCCGGCGGCCATTTTCCAGGAGTTAGTCATACTAGAACGCATGGACGAACTGCCGGGGGGCTCTGGTCTTTCACAAAATGTCGCCAGAGCCCCCCGCAGCACCGGAGCCTCCAGCATCACCCGGGGCAGCAGCGGACAACCCCGGCAGTGGCGGCGGGTGACAGCGGCGGCGGGCGACAGCGGCGGTGGGCGGTAGCAGCGGCGGACACCCCCTCATCCCAGCCTGTAATGGTAAGCGGTATATCCGCTTTGTTAGACGCACCCACATTTCCCCCCCAAATTTGGGGGAAATAAAGTGCGTCTTACAAAGCGTAAAATACGGTATATGAAATTAAGACACCTTATTTTTAATATAAAGAATGGGTGAAAGCTGTAAATGGAAACAGAAAGAAAGATGAGACAGTAGAGTGACCCCAGGAGCAGCAAAAGGGACTTTTCCTCCTGTTATCACCCCTTTTAAAAATGAAGGGGGATATTTTGGCTCTCCTCTTACTCCTCTCCTTCTGTACGTTTTCTAATATTGTCCATCTTTTCAGAAAATTGTATAATCTCCCAAGATCTATAATTTAATAATGGACTAAAGGGCTTTTAAAGTAAAAGTAATAAAACGAGATATTATCACAAAGTAACTCGTGTATAATGAGTCATATATACATAATATAAAGGCAGGAAATCATCCTAAATAGGAAAAAAAATAAATATATATGGTGTAACGTAACAGGACAAACATCTATAGTCCTTTCTACATTTCCGAGTGACTCCATTAAGGAGACAAGAAAGAAATCAGCATAAAAGCGTTCATCCATAAGGACGTGAATCCTCACAAGATGAGCCGAGTAAAAAAAAACAACCAGAGCAGGCACTTTGTGACTTGATATTTAGTAAGCTAATTGAAGGCAGGCATTACTCTGGGAAAATTTCATTATAAAACAGTTTACTGTAGAAGAATCCTGACTGAGCTAATATATGCAATGTGCTCCTGCAAAATAATATCCCATTAAAGGAAAATTAATTGAAAAATTGTCAAGTTACAGAACATCACCAAACTACTTTCCCGTGCAGAGACTGTCTGACTTATACTGAGTGCATGTGATAGATTTAACCCTGACAAGGACAGTTTTCACATTTTTGACAAACTAAAAATAACCTATCATTTTTAAAAATCGTATTAGACCGCCATACCCATATATTTTCTGAAAGTAGACACCTGGCACTTTTCCAAGACGTTCAACGCCGGATCAAATAACGGAAGGAGAAAGAAGTTCTATTATGTGTATTTTTAAGATAAACATCAGTGAATCGCAGGAAGGGGATCATAACTGAACGTATCAGATCCTGGCAGTCCACCCCATCAACTGTGAATATTGAACAGAGCTGCACTGCTCTAAAGAATAGGAGTTAATACTCGGTACCTTGCAGTGACCGTCGGCAGAGCAAATAACAGAAGATGGGTAAGGGTATAGAGTGTCGAATTGGCTATTGAAAACTTATTCAAATATTACTATTTATTAGCCATGTAATGAGATGTCCCTGTGTATAATGCAACTCAGCAGAAGAAGAAGAGGACATAGCTGCTTCTACATGGTTAATCTGAGTCTTCCACTAGATATACTCATAGCCCAAAGGAAGAGGACATAGCTGCTTCTACATTGTTAATCTGAATCTACCACTAGATATACTCATAGCCCAAAGGAAGAGGACATAGCTGCTTCTACATTGTTAGTCTGAATCTCCCACTAGATATACTCATAGCCCAAAGGAAGAGGACATAGCTGCTTCTACATGGTTAATCTGAGTCTTCCACTAGATATACTCATAGCCCAAAGGAAGAGGACATAGCTGCTTCTACATTGTTAATCTGAATCTACCACTAGATATACTCTTAGCCCAAAGGAAGAGGACATAGCTGCTTCTACATTGTTAATCTGAATCTCCCACTAGATATACTCATAGCCCAAAGGATGAGGACATAGCTGTTTCTACATCGTTAATCTGAGTCTTCCACTAGATATACTCATAGTCCAAAGGAAGAGGACATAGCTGCTTCTACATTGTTAATCTGAATCTCCCACTAGATATACTCATAGCCTTTAGCAGACACAACAAACCCTTAGTTTTGCCTATATCTCTGATCATCTCCTCCCTAGTGTCACCTCTTAAGATTAGAATCTATCCTTTTTGATTTATTCTTTTTTATATGTTATTCATTGTTTGACTTCAGTTTATACTCACACAGACATCCTAGATGTCAGAATGTTCATACTTACCTGATGAATATTTGTTTCACTGACTGGTTTATCTCAGATGGGAAATTGGATACCATGCTGGGATATGGATCTGGGAGCATTTTTAACATTTCACACTCTGTAACTTATAGATGACAGATTTGACGAAATTGTTGTCCTATAATTTTTATCTTTATTTTACTTTTGTTTATGGAACATATGTATTTTACCACATGATCGTGACTCGGGTAGCACCCCATAGGCATTATTGTTATAGTCTGGCGTCTTTGTTGCAAATACTTCATGTGCAGCAAGATGGCTATGATTCACCAGCTACAAATTAGATTTTTATACTGACTGTCTTATGCATAGTTTAACAGAGGAGCTTTAGCTAAAGTCACACAACACCTGGAAGATGGCTAGCACCGAAACGCACGTTGGGGTGAAAGTCACTCTCACGGGAGGATTTGGCATAAATAATATACCTTTACTATTATCCCATTAATGGAAATTTCTATCTACATTTGCACACAACTCAACCTAGTCTGCTCTCTTTATATATACTTTTGATTCCGCTTATATAGCAAGTTTTGGGATATGTATTTTAAAAATAATTAATATGTAAATATTAGTTTTTTTATAATATGGACAATTTCACCTCCTGTGTCGTGTCGACCATTCCATTTGAGTGACTCACTGTTTCATTCTCTTTTTATTATGGCTGCATGTAATGTTGTTATGTAATAAAGACTGATGTTCTTTACCTCTCTATATACAGTACAGACCAAAAGTTTGGACACACCTTCGCATTTAAAGAATTTTCTGTATTTTCATGACTATGAAAATTGTACATTCACACTGAAGGCATCAAAACTATGAATAAACACATGTGGAATTATATACTTAACAAAAAAGTGTGAAACAACTGAAAATATGTCATATATTCTAGATTTTCCAAAGTAGCCTCCTTTTGCTTTGATGACTGCTTTGCACACTCTTGGCATTCTCTTGATGAGCTTCAAGAGGTAGTCACCGGGAATGGTCTTCCAACAATCTTGAAGGAGTTCCCAGAGATGCTTAGCACTTGTTGGCCCTTTTGCCTTCACTCTGCGGTCCAGCTCACCCCAAACCATCTCGATTGGGTTCAGGTCTGGAGACTGCGGAGGCCAGGTCATCTGGCGTAGCACCCCATCACTCTCCTTCTTGGTCAAATAGCCCTTACACAGCCTGGAGGTGTGTTTGGGGTCATTGTCCTGTTGAAAAATAAATGATGGTCCAACTAAACGCAAACCGGATGGAATAGCATGCCGCTGCAAGATGCTGTGGTAGCCATGCTGGTTCAATATGCCTTCAATTTTGAATAAATCTCCAACAGTATCACCAGCAAAGCACCCCCGCATCATCACACCTCCTCCTTGCTTCACGGTGGGAACCAGGCATGTAGAGTCCATCGTTTCACCTTTTCTGTGTTGCACAAAGACACGGTGGTTGGAACCAAAGATCTCAAATTTGGACTCATCAGACCAAAGCACAGATTTCCACTGGTCTAATGTCCATTCCTTGTGTTCTTTAGCCCAAACAAGTCTCTTCTGCTTGTTGCCTGTCCTTAGCAGTGGTTTCCTAGCAGCTATTTTACCATGAAGGCCTGCTGCACAAAGTTCCTGTTTCTACCAAGAGCTTAGCCTTAGAAGGATTCATAGTCAGTTTTAACAACGTGATGTCATAGATCTAATGGACAAGGGAAGAATTAACTGAGTAGAAAGGCAAAATGAGCAATTGTAAGTACACAGTGCTATATAATCTGATGACTGCAATATATTAACCCCTTTCTGACATGTGATGTACTATCCCGTCGAGGTGGGGTGGGCCCGTATAACCACTGACGGGATGGTACGTCATAGCGATCGGCCGCGCTCACAGGGGGAGCGCGGCCAATCGCAGCCGGGTGTCAGCTGACTATCGCAGTTGACATCCGGCACTATGTGCCAGGAGTGGTCACGGCACATTAACCCCCGGCACATTGCGATCAAACATGATCGCAGTGTTCCGACGGTATAGGGAAACATCGCGCAGGGAGGGGGCTCCCTGCGTGCTTCCCTGAGACCCCCGGAGCAACGCGATGTGATCGCGTTGCTCCGAGGGTCTCTTACCTCCTCCTCCCTGCAGCAGGCCCAGATCCAAAATGGCCGCAGGGCTGCATCCGGGTCCTGTAGGGAGGTGGCTTACCAGCGCTTGCTCAGAGCAAGCGCTGGTAAACCTGCAGGAGTGCACGTCAGATCGCTGATCTGACACAGTGCACAGCAAAGTGTCAGATCAGCGATCTTACACTATAACATGATGCACCCCCCCCCACCCCCCAGGGCAATGTTATAGTGTAAAAAAAAAAAATATTCACGTGTAAAAAAAAATTAAAAAAAATTCCTAAAATGTATATATTGAAAAAGGATTTTGTATCCGAAACATTGCCACGCCGTTCAGGCAATAAAGTCCACTTTTTTATTATTTTGTGTGCTGCTTTTCCTTTTTTTGTTTATATTATTTGGAGGTCATTGGACTACTGGCTGGGAGAGCTCTGCACTACGTTAAGGTATTTTTTTTGGATGCTGTTCCAATATTTGTTTATAAAATATATATGTATATATATATATTGCTCCTATAAATACATTTCTTTATCTAAATAAAAAAAACAATAAAAGTACACATATTTAGTATCGCCGCGTCCGTAACGACCCGACCTATAAAACTGTCCCACTAGTTAACCCCTTCAGTGAACACCGTAAAAAAAAAAAAAACGAGGCAAAAAACAACGCTTTATTATTACACCGCCAAACAAAAAGTGGAATAACATGCGATCAAAAAGACGGATATAAATAACCTTGGTACCGCCGAAAACATCATCTTGTCCCCCGCAAAAAACAAGCCCCCATACAGCATCATCAGCGAAAAAATAAAAAAGTTATAGTCCACAGAATAAAGCGATGCTAAAATAATTATTTTTTCTAAAAAACAGTTTTTATCGTATAAAAGCGGCAAAACATAAAAAAATGATATAAGTGAGGTATCGCTGTAATCGCACTGACCCGAAGAATAAAACTGCTTTATACATTTTACCAAATGCGGAACGGTATAAACGCCTCCCCCAAAACAAATTCATGAATAGCTGGTTTTTGGTCATTCTGCCTCACAAAAAATTGGAATAAAAAGCGATCAAAAATTGTCACATGCCCGAAAATGTTACCAATAAAAACGTCAACTCGTCCTGCAAAAAACAAGACCTCACATGACTCTGTGGACCAAAATATGGAAAAATTATAGCTCTCAAAATGTAACGCAAAAAATATTTTTTGCAATAAAAAGCGTATTTCAGTGTGTGACGGCTGCCAAGCATAACAATCCCCTAAAAAACCCGCTATAAAAGTAAATCAAACCCCCCTTCATCAGCCCCTTAGTTAGAGAAAAATTAAAAAATTTAAAAAACCTATTTATTTCCATTTTCCCATTAGGGTTAGGGTTAGGGTTAAGGCTACAGTTAGGGTTGGGGCTAAAATTAGGGGTAGGGTTGGGGCTAAAGTTAGGGTTAGGGTTTGGATTACATTTACGGTTGGGAACAGGGTTGGGATTAGGGTTAGGGGTGTGTAAGGGTTAGGGGTGTGGTTAGGGTTACCGTTGGGATTAGGGTTAGGGATGTGTTTGGATTAGGGTTTCAGTTATAATTGGGGGGTTTCCACTGTTTAGGCACATCAGGGGCTCTCCAAACGCGACATGGCGTCCGATCTCAATTCCAGCCAATTCTGCGTTGAAAAAGTAAAACAGTGCTCCTTCCCTTCCAAGCTCTCCCGTGCGCCCAAACAGGGATTTCCCCAACATATGGGGTATCAGCGTACTCTGGACACATTGGACAACAACTTTTGTTGTCCAATTTCTCCTGTTACCCTTGGGAAAATACAAAACTAGGGGCTAAAAAATAATTTTTGTGGAAAAAAAAGGATGTTTTATTTTCACGGCTCTCCATTATAAACTGTAGTGAAACACTTGGGCGTTCAAAGCTCTCACAACACATCTAGATAAGTTCCTTGGGGGGTCTAGTTTCCAATATGGGGTCACTTGTGGGGGGTTTCTACTGTTTAGGTACATTAGGGTCTCTGCAAACGCAATGTGACGCCTGCAGACAAATCCATCTAAGTCTGCATTCCAAATGACGCTCCTTCCCTTACGAGCTCTGCCATGCGCACAAACGGTGGTTCCCCCCACATATGGGGTATCAGCGTACTCAAGACAAATTGGACAACAACTTTTGGGGTCCAATTTCTTCTCTTACCCTTGGGAAAATAAAAAATTGGGGACGAAAAGATCATTTTTGTGAAAAAATATGATTTTTTATTTTTACGGCTCTGCATTATAAACTTCTGTGAAGCACTTGGTGGGTCAAAGTGCTCACTACACATCTAGATAAGTTCCTTATGGGGTCTACTTTCCAAAATGGTGTCACTTGTGGGGGGTTTCAATGTTTAGGCACATCAGGGGCTCTCCAAACGCAACATGGCGTCCCATCTCAATTCAAGTCAATTTTGCATTGAAAAGTCAAATGGCGCTCCTTCGCTTCTGAGCTCTGCCATGCGCCCAAACAGTGGTTTACCCCCACAAATGGGGTATTGGCGTACTCAGGACAAATTGTACAGCAACTTTTGGGGTCCATTTTCTCCTGTTACCCTTGGTAAAATAAAACAAATTGGAGCTGAAGTAAATTTTTAGTGAAAAAAAGTTAAATGTTCATTTTTATTTAAACATTCCAAAACTTCCTGTGAAACACCTGAAGGGTTAATAAACTTCTTGAATGTGGTTTTGAGGTCCTTGAGGGGTGCAGTTTTTAGAATGGTGTCACACTTGGCTATTTTCTATCATATAGATCCCTCAAAATGACTTCAAATGAAATGTGGTCCCTAAAAATAAATGGTGTTGTAAAAATGAGAAATTGCTGGTCAACTTTTAACCCTTATAACTCCCTAACAAAAAGAAAATTTTGTTCCAAAATTGTGCTGATGTAAAGTAGACAAGTGGGAAATGTTACTTATTAAGTATTTTGTGTGACATGTCTCTGTGATTTAATTGTATAAAAATTCAAATTTGGAAAATTGCGAAATCTTCAAAATTATCGCCAAATTTCCGTTTTTTTCACAAATAAACGCAGGTAATATCAAATAAATTTTACCACTATCATGAAGTACAATATGTCTCGAGAAAACAATGTCAGAATCACCGGGATCCGTTGCAGCGTTCCAGAGTTATAACCTCATAAAGGGACAGTGGTCAGAATTGTAAAAACTGGCCCGGTCATTAACGTACAAACCACCCTTGGGGCTTAAGGGGTTAGGAGGATGCAAACTTTGGAGGGAGTACTTCTTTAATATCCTTTGTTGAATCTGTTCATATGCATACATTTCTGAATATGGGTTTCACAAATGTTTGACATCATATAAAATTATTTCTACCCCCCCCCCAACCCTTTGTAACTTGCAAATGATTTGTCACAATAAAGTTTCACTGATACAACAACTTTTTCCTGCTGTGCATTCATTCTTCAGGTTTGTAACGCCAACATTAGACATCATAGACAATAGCATACGATGCAATCTGACAGCACTAGAGTCTATTTTGTGTCGGTTTTGATGTCATGCCATCGCTTCCCTTAGAAAATGTGTGTGAAGATTGCGCTCAGCAGAAAATATGTCTGAAGTGTTAATGACACAGTCTTGAGGCACAGAAGTAAACATTTCGGCTTGTGATCCAAAGAAAACATGATGGTTTTATCCTCTTTCTGAAGATTCTGTACAAAAGATTGAAAAATATTACCAGATGGCTCATTAAATTCTTCTGGAAGAGTCGTACATCCAGGTTGAGACTACAGATACTACAGATGATATCGATGACAGACGGCTGGCACATAGAGAAGGGCAATTTTCTGCAAACTAAAAGGAGGAATTCAAATTGCTGCGCCGTTCCCATTCACTATTCTACCTGAAATAAGGAACATCTAAAAAGGTCAGGAAAAAAAACCATACGCAAATCCATCAATCTGCAACAGGCGGAGGCCCCATTTTAATCTTGACATTTGTACATTCCATTTGTGCTTCCAAATAATTACAAGTAGGATTAGACTGGGATACAGGTCCATATGGCACCATATAGAGCTTTTCCTCGAGAACCATATGGTACATGTGGTCATGACATGAAAATCATAATGTAAAAGGCATAACAATCTAGGTTGGGTGACAAAAAAGGATTATGCCGCAACTGAATGCACATCTTCTATCTGACGCCTTGTGGGTGACGATTGATACCTTTCAGAGAAAAACACTTTTGGCCACAGATTTCTCTTCTGGCATCCTCACAAAAAAATGGCAATCATTTGTCTAACCAAACATCTCCTATTATTTTGTGACTGGACTTTTGTGACTTTCAGATGGAATGCATTCATGATTGGCGGTCCAAAAGATAGCAATTTATTAGCTCCAATGCTCTTACAGCAAAACTTTCTTTTTGGAGACCTAGGTAGAGGAACGTCTTCTATATGGTCATATATCTTAATGAATCATGTAGACAGGGTACTTATAACTAAAAAAAAATATATATATATGTGTCCTACAATTTCTACTGATTGTAAAAATACTCCATATGTGGCTGTACAGTACCGCTAAGCCACACGGTTAGACTCAGGAGGGAAGGAGCGCTATTTGCATCCTGTAGTGCAGATTTTGCTACAATAGTTTACAGACTCATCATGTGAGGCCACATCTAGAGTATGGAATCCAGTTTTGAGCTCCACATAAAAAATAAAGATATTCAGAAATTAAGAGTCAGTTCAAATGCGGGCAACTAGATTATTACAAGGGATGGAAGGTCTCTCATATGATGAGAGGTTGGAAAAGTTGGGCTTGTTTAGCTTAGAAAAAAGACCTCTAGGTGGGGATCTTATTTACATGTATAAATATATGTGTGGTCAGTACAAAGGACTGGCAAATAACTTATTCCATTCAAGGACCATACTTAGGAGAAGGAGTGCTCATTACGAGTGGAAGAAAGTCGATTCCGACAGCTAAATAGGAAAGGGTTCTTTACAGTTAGAGCAGTCAGAATGAGGAATGCCCGACCACAAGAGGTAGTAATGGCAGACACTATAACTTATAGCTTTTTAAAAAGGGCTGAATGATTTCCTCAATACAAAAAACATTGCGGGTTATAGTTAATTTAGTGACAAAATGAATAGTTGGTGGATAAAAGTTGAACTTGATGGACCTAGGTAATTTTTCAACCTATGTAACGATCAATGACTCTATAAACAGAAGACCTAAATGTTAGAAGAGCAGAAGAACCCCTCAAGTGACCCCATTTTGGAAATTATATCCCTTTGGGAATTTATCTACAGGTGTAGTGATGATTTTGAAGCCATGGGTGTTTTCCAGAGACAAGCAGCAGTGAATGTTGCTGAGTGAAAATTGCAAACTAACATTGTAATGACCAGTACGTTGTAGTGACCAGTATGTTGTAGTGCTCAGTACGTTGTGGTGCCCAGCTCATGCTTCTGGAGACATGTACCTGTAAATTAGGCAGGCTCTCATCGCTTCAGAAATGCCAAACATGTTGACACCAACAGTGGTTTAGAAAAACTGTGGTGCTTAGAAGTTAGGGGGGATTTGGGAGTGCAGAATTTGCTCAATTTCTTTTGTGGGGCGAGGAGTTATAGCGCTTTTCCAGAGCCTTTGTGCTACCAGAAACGTGGAACCACCCAATATTTCCATTAACAGAATCTTTTGCCGAGGCTTCCGTCTGAATAACGTTTTTCAGAGAATTACACGGAAACTCCGGTGTAAGCACACAGCGTAGAGCGCAGGATAAATGTGAGCTGAGCCTCACTGAGATCTTTGAGAGGTAGAATGAAAAAATTAACAGCAGGTGAAGAATTGGTTTTATTTATTTTTGACGCCATTCCTCGTGCGGAATAAGCGACTAGACAATTTTATTCCTCGGGTTGGTGCCATTACAGCGATACCAGATTTATATCAGGTTTTTATGTTTGGCTGCTGTCACACACTAATTAACACTTTTTATTGCAAAAACATTGCCATATTTTGATAGCTATAATTTTTCCATATTTCATCTGACAGAGTCATGTGAGGGCTTGTTTTTTGCGGGACGATGAGTTGATGTTTCTAATGGCACCATTTTCGGGCACATGACATCTTTTGATCACTTATTCCAATTATTGGGAGGCAGAATGAATAAAAAAACAGTAATTCAGTAATTCTTGGGGGGGTTTTCATGCTGTTCCGCGTGTGGTAAAATTATAAGGCAGCTTTATTCTTTCGGTCAGTAGGATTACAGCTTTGCCACTTTTACACAAAAACTATTTTGTAGAAAAAAATAATTATTTCTGCATCGCTTTATACTGAGAGCTATAACTTTTTTAGTTTTTGGCTGATGGAGCTGCATGGCAGCTTGCTCTTTGCGGGACAAGACGTTTTCAGCTATACCATTTTTATTTACAATTGTCTTTTTGATCGCGCTTTATTCCCTTTTTTGTTCGGCAGTATAATGAAAAAACATAGTTTTTTGTCTCACTTTTTATTTACTTTTTTTAAGGTGATCACTGAAGGGTTATATAGGTCGGGTCGTTCCGGACGCAGCGATACCAAATGTGCATAATTTTTTTTTTCATAAAAAATATTTATTTATGGGTACAATATACTTTTATTTTTTAATATGTTGTGATTTTCAAAAAAATATATTTACAATTTTTTTATCCTTACTTGACTTTTTTACTTAGTCCCACTATGGGACTTTCACTTTTCAGCACTCTGATTGTACTTAAAATGCACTACGCATGATCTAACCAGCGCAGCGATCGGCCCCTTGCAATGATGATGCGGGGACGCCAATGGGAGGGCAGTGAGAGCCCCCTCTCTCTGCCTGTCTTCTAAATGCTGGGATTGATATTAATTGCAGCATATAGAGGGTTAAATTGCAGTGAGTGCCGGGTATCAGCTGTCATGTCAGCTGAACACCTGGTGGCGACTGTGTGTGCGCAGCTCCTGTGGCGCAAAATCGCCTGGTCATATGCATACATCAAAGGTCGGGAAGTACTTCCCAGCCTGGATGTATGGATACATCCAAGGATGTAAAGGAGTTAAAGCATTTTTTTTTTCCAAAGGGGGTGTACTCACTTATGCTAAGCACTGTATCGTATACAAAAATAACTCTGACAATAGGTACAACTGATATATATACAACATTGGAGTCACTGGTGCTAATGTACAAAACACAGAACATCTGTAACAGCTCTAGATAGCTGAGATTTCTGCCCAAGGCACTGAAAAAAAGTTATATAAATAAAACTATAAAATTCTATGCTCACATATAAAAAGTGGGAGAAGGAGTAGGACAGAATTTCTCAATGGAACTTAAAGGGAATCTGTCACCCCAAAATTTGCCTATAAGCTAAGGCCACCGGCATCAGGGGCTTATCTACAGCATTCTGTAATGCAGTAGAAAAGCCTCCGATGTAACCTGTAAGATAAAAAAAACAGGTTATATTATACTCACCCAGGGGCGGTCCCGGTCCGGTGGGTGTCGCGGTGCGGGTCCAGCGCCTCCCATTTTCATGTGATGACGTCCTCTTCTATTCTTCCTGCCGCGGCTGCTGCACAGGCGTACTTTGCCCTGTTGAGGGCAGAGCAAAGTATTGTAGTGCGCAGGTGCTGGGCCTCTCTGACCTTTCCCAGCGCCTGCGCACTGCAGTACTTTGCTCTGCCCTCAACAGGGCAGACAAAGTACGCCTGCGCCGGAGCTGAGGCAGGAAGAAAAGAAGAGGATGTCATCATATGAAGATGGGAGGCGCTGGACCCGGACCGCGACACCCACCGGTCCGGACCGGGACCGCCCCTGGGTGAGTATAATATTACGTGTTTTTCTTATCTTGCAAGTTACATCAGCATTACAGAATGCTGTAGATAAGCCCCTGATGGCGGTAGCCTTAGCTTATAGGCACATTTTGGGGTAACAGATTCCCTTTAAACAAGCCTATATACCCATAACCTGACTACGGAATCAGTTCACTAACTGGTCAATGCTTATCTGCTGCCATGTTACCACATTTTATCACGTTGCGAACCTGACGTGCTCTCGTTGATAACGCACTGAAAGTTAAAATCCAGGACTCTCTACTAGCTTCTACGATGTCATGCTTTGTACAAAAAGTACATATGGACACAATTTACCAACGCGTTTCAGAAGATTCATCTTCCTTTGTCAGGAATGAGAGGTGTCCAGAGAATGGCTGTTTAACTTGAAAACAGGCTTCTCTGGATGCATATGGGCACACTTTTTTTTTTTAATGCGTTTCAGATGATTCAGCCCCGTTCATCAGGTATGAGGAGCGTCTAAATAATTTGTGTTTAAATAAAAGACTAGGCTTCAATTTAAACAGCTATTATCCAAACGCTCTTGAACCCTGACAAAGGAGGACAAATCTTCTGAAATGCGTTGGAAAAAGTGGGTCCGTATGTACTTTCCATATGTGGGACAGACATCTGTCTGAGATGCATTGAGCAGAGGGTTGGACAAGATGACCCTAGAGGTCCCTTCCAAGTCGAATATTTTATAATATAGCTTGATATCACAAAACAGTGAGTCCTGTGCTTTCACTTTTCGAGCAACCTTGTCACCCAGAGGGCCTCCGTTCAGAGGATGAGGAGACACTAGGATTTGTCACACTTTGAGCAGACCTATCTGAATTATAAATCATAATATACCCCTCTCAAACATTTGGACACTGACCCCAGATGAGCGCATTTAGTGCTTTATTTACCATAATTCTACTATGTTGCCGGTATCGAGAGAATTCTATCAAACTTCACATTCAGTTTTAACTGTGTGGGCGCATTTAGTAATATTGCAGCGGATGAACATTGGGGCCAGTTTATTAGTCAGCTGGTTTTGTTCCATTTAGTTGGTTTATTCTGTTGAAATACTGGGTCCAATTAATACTCCCAATTCTATCATGAGAGTGCAGATTTTTTTTTTAAGTATTTATACTATTTTTAATTTTCATCGAAGGCAATTTACTCCCCAAAAAAGTCAGGACAGTGCATTCATTATTTACTGGTGTTTTTTTTTTTATAGTCTCTGTAAAATAACTTTTTCTTAAAAATCTCTCCTAAACTTAGACTGATTCTGTCTCTAACAACCGGTTCCTGCGTTTTCATTGGCTTAAAGTGTTTTTCTGGCACAGCATTAGAGATAATGAACTTCACATGCACATTTGATACCAGTTAGCGCATTTTATGGACTATGGAGCCAAGCCTCTAAATATGTTTTAATTCCTAAAAGAACATGTCCAGGCCGTGTTTTATTTGCAAAGAAAATATAGCAACTTTCCTGGAAGTTCCAAACGTAAAACACGTAAAATGCTAAGCAAAGGGCTCTGTTTTTAAAAATAAAAGGCACTAAAGTGAACAAAGGATTAAAGCTTTAGGGCTCCTGCATAGAGCCATATCACAGATATTTGGATCCACGATGTGGAGTCTACAGCCCAGTATGAATCTATACTCTACCTCCATTGCCTCTGATATTACATAGAGTTCTTTATCCATATGAACCTAATAGAAAAAAAGTATTTCCATATTAGAGACTTACCAATTGCTTTCACACTGAGGGGCTAAGTCATTAAAAATGGCATTTAACATGTTGGAGAATGATGCTCCGAATTCATTAAGAGTCAGGTACCAGAGTAGCATTTAAGGAGTAAATAACGCCAGTGCTTTTAATGAATTTGATAAGCGGGAATAGCCACACCCAGTCCTGCCT
The DNA here is from genome assembly GCF_051348905.1 of Ranitomeya variabilis. Taxonomy (NCBI): domain Eukaryota; kingdom Metazoa; phylum Chordata; class Amphibia; order Anura; family Dendrobatidae; genus Ranitomeya; species Ranitomeya variabilis. Next base: position 510,637,521 of record NC_135237.1, read on the forward strand.
CCGCGCCTCCCAAGCTCCACCCATTTTGGTACAGCCGCTTCAGATTGACAAAATTTGCAAGCTTCAAAAAACAAAGAGACAGCGCCACAATGGATGGTGACCTTTATCAAGGTCTGTTGACCGAAACGTTGCTACAGGAGGCAGAATAAATGTAAGCTCCTATTTTTTCACCATCCATTGTGGTGCTGTCTTTTTGTTTTTTTGGTCTTGGTACTGTCCAGGATGGGCTCCCTGGTTTTGGACGTGCGCCCTTGTGTCCACTGAGACCTCCAATCTATATATATAAGCGTGCAGTTTTGACTTTCTTTTGTTTTGACTCTGAAAATTTGCAAACTTGTCCTGCAACTCTGTGTTATGCAAAAAATTTGTGACTTTTCAAAGGAATTTAGAACATTTTTCTAGCGTAAAAGCATTGATGAATCACCTGCAACTCTCCAATGGAATGACAGGATCTGTGTGCCACTGAGCTCAGGCGTCTAGTACAATGACGTATGTGGAATCTATATTGGCCACGATTAATCAAAGCAATTTCGCCAGAATTTTGACTTCTGTTTTGAAAAGTGCAAAAATTCTGAACAAGTCGGAGTTGCACCAAAAATGTTGCAACTCTTGGCGTTTTCACACCAGTTTTTCGGGAATCGGGGTGAGACGCTACAGCTAGGTTCATTCATGACGAGCTGTGGTGTTCCCTATGCCAGAAATTTTAGTCTATTCAGTGACTGAAGGAAGATTTCTGATCAGGTTCATGGAGGCACTCGCCACTTGTGAAATGCTCCCAATTCATCAGGAGGTGGCGAGCTCCACATAATGACTCAGAAATGTCTGACTCCAACATGACTCGTCATCAAGACCAGCGATGATAATCTGATAAACTGCACCAGTGACAAGCTCAGCTCAAGTGCCTTACCGGAGACGGCATTCTGCTATGGAACCATTATCAAGTAGTGTTTGCTGGTTTTCTGGATGTAAAACTGTTGAAATGTCAACATTTTCTACTGACATTGTTATTGGGTAAAAAAGTTGTAACTTTTGACATTTTTTATGTCGGCACTTACCATTTCTTCTTTTTTCATTGGGCATAGCTGTGCTGAGAGAGGCATGGCCTACAAATTTATCATAATTCATGGCAAAAAAAAAAATTGCATACATTACAACATAAATTTACTCCAGTTTCTGTTCTGGTGGTGGCGAGTGACACACAACTCCTGATGAATTTGGCACATCTTTCTCCAGTGTTTTGTACATATGAATCTTGGCCTTAATCTTGATCTGCCCCATGTCTGAAGAATTTGCATAATCATTTATTGCAATTTCATTTGATGCCTCAAGTTTTTCTTTTGAAAAAAAAAAAACACATTTATTCTGGAAATTAATTTCTGTGGACCGTTGGTGAAACCATAAATTGACAGCTTTAAAGGCTATGGACATCTTTACAATGAAAAAAAAAAAGTTTTTTTTAGATATATGCTAGTGGTTACCTAAATTGTACTGAGTTTAAGTCTACAATTCCAATATGCAGTTACAGTCTTATGCTATCTGTAGATTTTTCTCTTGTGGGAGTGTTCCTCCCAGTAATACAGGCTGGATGTGAGGTCTATGTGTATTCAGGATGCTGCTCATCTCTCTGCACAGCTTCTATGCTGCACTTATTTCCTTCTTTTGTGCTTTCCTTTTTTTCTATTAATCATTTTCTCTACACTCTCTGAGAGACTTTCTCTCCTCTCCACAAGGAGGTACAGCTGAGAAGAGAAAGAATCAAGAGCTCTAAAGGACTTGTAACATTTTTGTATAGCACTCAGCTAAATAAAGGACTTATCGGCAACATGCCAAAGCAATATGGTAGAACATTTTAACATTTTCTATGAAGACTATATAGAAAATTATTTAACTTCTTATTTAAAAAACAAATGAATTAAAAATAAAAATTGTGCATAGGCTTTACATTAGGAATATGAATGAAACTAGTATTGTATATCTGAGACAGCGATCAGTTTATCTTAGAACTATAGTAAGAAATACTGTAGGAGAGAAAAGCGCAAATAGGGTCTTATCCGAATCTTTACTTTAGAGCGTGGAAACTCATCAGAGTTGACATCTGCTGCAGATCCACTGGTCAAAGGATCCGATGACCAAAGAACGTAGTATAAAAATGGAGAAATTTGTGGATATCACCAGCGCTGCTGTACAAATCACCTGAAGAAGAAGTCATAATGACTTTGAAACGCGCTGAGTCAGTGAATAAACCGTCAATTCTTTCTTACAACCGTGTGGATCGTGATTTGTACAGCAGCGCAGGTGATATCCACAAATTTCTCCAGTTTGATACTATTTCATAACTATGAAATATTCAGTCACCATTCTTATGTTAAAATTAAAAATAAAAAGGTGCGTAGAAGGGATTTGGAGCAGTCTCAACATAAATACTTCCAGCCGTTATTTCAGATTTGTAGCTGTCATAAAGAGTATGAGGTTCAGCATGTATCTTCATCATGCTTTGATAAAGCCAGGATATTGTTTGCATTTTTTTTAAACTACCAACATATGAAAACGAGTCCACCACGTTTTACCCAGAGGCTTCACCCAGAGCATGGTGGCTCAGTGGTTAGCCCTGTGTGGTAGCTCAGTGGATAGCACTGTATGGTGACTCGAAGGTTAGCATTGTATGGTAGCTAAGTGATTAGCACTGTATGGTAGCTCAGTGGTTGCACTGTATTGTGGCTCAGTGGTTAGCACTGTATGGTGGCTCAGTGGTTAGCACTGTATTGTGGCTCAGTGGTTAGCACTGTATTGTGGCTCAGTGGTTAGCACTGTATGGTAGCTCATTGGTTAGCACTGTACGGTAGTTCAGTGGTTAGGACTGTATGATAGCTCAGTGGTTAGGACAGTATGATAGCTTAGTGGTTAGAACTGTATGGTAGCTCAGTGGTTAGCACTGTATGGTAGCTCAGTGGTTAGCACTGTATGGTGAGTCAGTGGCTAGCACTGTATTGAAGCTCAGTGGTTAGCACTGTATGGTGGCTCAGTGGTTAGCACTGTATGGTGGCTCAGTGGTTAGCACTGTATGGTGGCTCAGTGGTTAGCACTGTATGGTGGCTCAGTGGTTAGCACTGTATGGTGGCTCAGTGGTTAGCATTGTATGGTAGTTAAATGGTTGGCACTGTATTGAAGCTCAGAGGTTAGCACTGTATGGTGGCTCAGTGGTTAGCACTGTATTGAAGCTCAGTGGTTAGCACTGTATGGTGAGTCAGTGGTTGTCACTGTATGGTAGCTCAGTGGTTAGCATTGTATGGTACCTCAGTGCAGTGGTTAGCACTGTATGGTAGCTCAGTTGTAGGCACTGTATGGTAGCTCAGTTGTAGGCACTGTATGGTAGCTCAGTGGTTAGCACTGTATGATAGCTCAGTGATTGGCACTGCATGGTGGCTCAGTGGTTGGCACTGTGTTGAAGCTCAGTGGTTAGCACTGTATGGTAGCTCAGTGGTTAGCACTGTATGGTAGCACAGTGGTTAGCACTGTATGGTAGCTCAGTGGTTAGCACTGTATGGTAGCTCAGTGGTTAGCACTGTATAGTGGCTCAGTGGTTGGCACTGTATGGTAGCACAGTGGTTAGCACTGTATGGTAGCTCAGTGGTTAGACCTGTATGGTAGCTCAGTGGTTAGCACTGTACAGTAGCTCATTGGTTAGCACTGTATGGTAGCTCAGTGGTTAGCACTGTATGGTAGCTCAGTGGTTAGCACTGTATGGTGGCTCAGTGGTTGGCACTGTGTTGAAGCTCAGTGGTTAGCACTGTATGGTGGCTCAGTGGTTGGCAATGTGTTGAAGCTCAGTGGTTAGCACTGAATGGTAGCTCAGTGGTTAGCACTGTACGGTGGCTCAGTGGTTGGCACTGTGTTGAAGCTCAGTGGTTAGCACTGTATGGTGGCTCAGTGGTTGGCAATGTGTTGAAGCTCAGTGGTTAGCACTGAATGGTAGCTCAGTGGTTAGCACTGTACGGTGGCTCAGTGGTTGGCACTGTGTTGAAGCTCAGTGGTTAGCACTGTATGGTGGCTCAGTGGTTGGCAATGTGTTGAAGCTCAGTGGTTAGCACTGAATGGTAGCTCAGTGGTTAGCACTGTACGGTGGCTCAGTGGTTGGCACTTTTGCCTTGCAGCGCTGGAGTCCTGGGTTCAAATCCCACCAAGGACAACATCTGCAGGAGTTTGTATGTTCTCCCCGTGTTTGCGTGGGTTTCCTCCGGGTTCTCCGGTTTCCTCTCACCCTCCACAGAGATACTGATAGGGGATTTAGATTGTGAGCCCCAGTGGGGACAGTGATGATGTCTGTAAAGCACTGGGGAATTAATGATGCTATGTAAATAAGCAAGAAAAGTACATACAGCTTCAGTGCATATACACTATAGTTGAGAAAGACCCCTTTGGCGTAATACTTAGTCTCTGACACATGCTGGGGTGTACATTACGATAAATTTGCCGGTCATGCCCCCTTCCATACAGCTCAGCCTCCTTTTCAGAAATTGAGTGAAGCTGGATGGATCTGGTGTAAATGCACCAAACGTTGCAATTTTGGGTGCAACTAAGAGTTGGGCAAAAATCTTTTCAAACAGTTTTACGCCAGAATTCCAGCGAAATTTGTTTGTTGTTGTCTACGTACCGAGTAGTGAACTGAAAGCGGGATCATGCTGCAATCACAGAAGTCAGTGATTAAAGTGAGTGTGGCTTCGGAAAGTGAATGTTATGTTACAGACATTATTTACACATTTTTATATTTATTTTTGATTTATCTATATTTAAAAAAAAATTCTGCAATTTCCACACAAGCCACTAGGCCTAATGTCAGACTCCTACTTACTTCTTGTTTTGAACATGGACATTCGCAGCAATAGAAGGGTATAGAAACTGTATCGGAACAAGCTCTAATCTGGGAAAAGGAATGGTGGATCCTGAGTTATCTACTGTATACAGATGTTACCTGTCATGGTGATGGTGTCAGTGATGATAATGAGACTTCTGAAAAGTCATCGGTGCAAATAGGTAGGCGCTGCTGAACTCACTGATTGGCTGCAGCTCTGTTGATTTGATGTTGCGCCGACAGCATGGCAGCCAATATGTGAGTTCAGCAGTCTACACAGGCAGACCCACTGAGCTCACTAGCAAAGTGACATCAGTGCTGTAGCCAATGCCAAACACCGGGAACAGCGGCGGGGACTCACCGGTGGTCCATGGGAAGGGGAGGAGAGCGCAGTTTGTTGTTTTACAAGAAAAAAGGAATCCAGGGTAGAAGCTTAAAAGGAATCACTATATTCTTGCTATCTAATCTGAAAGCAACATAATGTACGGAAAGAAACCCTGATTCCAGTGATGTGTCACGCCCCCACCAGTGATTGGAACAGTGTATACAAAAAGCTGCCAATCGGTGGTGGGGGCGGGGTTATACAGAGCTCAGCATTCAGAGAACTGCTAGATCTGCAGCAGAGAAAATAGCTTTTATTCGAAGCGACACATTGCTGGAATCAGAGTCTATGCCTTACCATCAGGCTGCTCTCAGATAGGGTAACAAAAAACCTGGTGATAGATTGCCTTTAATTGAAAAAGGGACAACCCCTTTAATTTCAACTCTCATCTATTATCTCACTGACTCGAAGTGTTAAAATAAACGCACAATACTGGATATTTGTCCACTAAGGCGGTTAAAGTTGGAGTCAATGAAAAGACGTGATTTTTTTTTACACAAATATTGATAGAAGATTTATCTTCTGTCATCCGTGGAACGTTGGCTTAAATCACAATTATAAAATCCTAATTGCGAGCCGGGGATGAATAACTGCTCCATCAAACACATCCATGGCCTAAAATAAATCCTCACGTTTTAATGACTTGAACGGTGCACAGTACGAACATAAAAAGCATTTTCAGAATTTCATCATGTTTGAGCGTCAGCCATGAAAATAAGAGTTTAATTCGCACCTACACGGCTCAGGCCGGTAAGAGGGGCTGGGGGCCACATCAGGAAGACTGAGGACCTCGTAAGGAGACACAGTTCTCCGAAGTCAACCATTACTATTATATGAAGGCCACTGACCTCAGGGGTTCGGAGAAAGATGTGGCAGGTCTTCTGCACCTGTTGCTTCTGCAAGAGACCGGCCATTGGAAGAGGCGACCCAAGTGTGTCAAGCACTTAAAGGGGTTGTCCGGCCTCTACGCAACATTTTAAAGTGGTAGGGAAGGATTAAAAATAATAAAACAAGCCATCCTCCCCTGTTCTCACCTCCTTGGATCGAAGGCAGGCCACCTTGGATCCAAGGACAGCCCATTCTATGGTCTCCTGACCGCCAAGGAATGTGATTGACAGCAGCGTTTAGGTGACTTGGAACAGCATGTCATTGGACGTGACCACCGGAGCGGCCCCCATTGGATCTATGGGGGTTAGAGGAGGTAGTATGACTTATTTTTACTGTTTTAAGCCATTTCAACCGCTTTAACGCTTCTTTCTTCTCTTAAATTTTCTCTATTCCAAGTGGAACATTCCTTCAAAGAGGTCCTCGATCTCAATCCTATTTCTTCAAGTCTAGAATAGTTATTATATAATGTTTTTCTACTGTACGGTGCATAAATAACTCTTCCTGATACTGTATACTCCTATTCCATCCACAGTCGAAGATAACATGAAATTTCTCCATTGATTAACATTGGCTAAAAAAGTCCGCTGATGCAAAATATAGCATCTTTGTGATACATTGTTGCCAATTTATATATTATTTGGTTTATTTTTACTATGCTAGCGTAGAAGTAATCTCTTTTCACCTAGAAAATATCAAAAAGCCGTTATTGGCTGCATTTTGGCACTGTTCTTGCCATTATTGGGGCAGAGTTATTGAGGAATATTTGATACAAACATCTGGGAATGCAAACTTCAAAAGAAGTAGGAAGAAACTTATTTCCCATGGACATGCTTTTGATCATTTAATATTATTTCTTTGGAGAAACCCTTTAAAATGGTTTTCTAAGCTCAGAAACAAACTTTAACCGATGTAGTAAATGTAAGTTTGCAATACACTTCTGTGCTGCTTCCTATTTCTGATCGCGGGTCACCTATTAAACAGGGCGGCGGAGTCAGAAGAAATATTCCCACACCAACTCTGGCTTCAAAATAAAAGTATTATATATTATTTATTATTATTACTATATGGTTTAAATAAATTTAACACAGGAAATGCAATATTTCTTGGATATTTACTTTTATAGGAATTTAGAAAAGTTGAGAAATTTTGGAGTGTAGAGTTGGAATCGGAACGTTTGGATCACTAACTCCTCCGCCTGTAGTAGATCCATCCCATAATGTCTTATGTTTGAACGAACGAGACATGATAATTGATGTTTAAGGCCTCTTTCACACTTCCGTTTTTTGCTATCAGTCACAATCCATTGTTTTCAGAAAAAAACAGATCCAGCAAATGTTTCTGCTGGATCCGTTTTTTCCCATAGACTTGTATTAGCGATGGATTGTGACGGATGGCCTTCCATTTCGTCCGTTGTGCACTGGATCCGTCGTAAAATCGCTGTCCGTCGGGCAGCGTCTAGGAGGAGGAGTATAGAGAATTGTCTGTTAGCTTTGGCTGTAAGTAAGTCATTAGTAATTTTGGTCAGGGCAGTCTCAGTGGAGTGGTGGGGACGGAAGCCAGATTGTAGGTTGTCGAAGAGAGAGTTAGATGCAAAGTGAGAGGAAAGTTCAGCATGGACGTGCTGCTCAAGGAGTTTGGAGGCAAATGGGAGCAAAGATATGGGGCGATAGCTGGACATAGCGCTCGGGTCAAGGGAAGGCTTTTTGAGGATAGGTGTGATTGTGGCATGTTTGAAGGCAGAGGGGAAGGTACCAGAAGTTAGCAAAAGGTTGAAGAGATGGGTTAGGGATGGGATTAGTGTGGTGGTAAGGTTGGGGAGGAGGTGGGATGGGATGGGGTCAAGTGCACAAGTGGTGAGGTGTGATTTGGCGAGAAGATGAGCAAGCTCCCCTTCGGAGATTTTGGAGAGTGAAGTTATAGGGTTTGGGCATTGGTCTCTCATACAGAGGGGTTGTGGTGGTTGGACAACAAAGACTTGCCTTGTTTGGTCTATCTTATTTTTGAAGGGCGTGGCAAAGTCCTCAGCAATGATTAGGGAACTCGGAGGGGGCAGTTGTGGGCGGAGGAGGGAGTTAAAAGTGTTGAACAACTGTTTGGGGTTGTGGGATAAGGAAGATACGAGGGTTGTGAAGTAGGCCTGTTTAGCAGAGGTGAGAGCTGATTTGAATGCCAGTGTTGCTTGTTTGAGTGCAGTAAAATCATCTTGTGAATGCGTTTTCTTCCAACGCCGTTTTGCAATTCTGGACACTTGCCGAAGCTTTTTAGTGATGTTATTGTGCCAGGGTTGTCTATTGGTTCGTCGCACTCTGGTATGCATGACGGGGGCGACCGTGTCAATAGCTGATGCAAGAGTGGCATTGTAGAAAGCAGTGGCAGTGTCTGTGTCGTGGAGTGAGGATATAGAGGACAGTGGTAGGATAGAGTCAGAGTGTGTGGGTGTTTAGGTGTGCGAGGTTCCTGCGTGGGTGCGCATGGTGCTTGACATGGGTGACAGGTGAGGACAGGGATGAGAAAGTGAGTAGATGGTGGTCAGATAGAGGGAGAGGGGAGGTTGTGAAGTTAGATAGGGAGCATAAACGGGTGAAGACCAGGTCTAATGTGTGTCTGTCTGTGTGGGTGGCTGAGGAGGACCACTGAGTAAGTCCAAAGGATGAAGTAAGGGACAGGAGTTTGGAGGCTGCTGACTTGTGGGTGTCAATGGGGATGTTAAAGTCACCCATGATGATGGTGGGAATGTCAGCAGACAGAAAGTGAAGGAGCCAGGTGGAGAATTGGTCAATAAAGGCAGTGGTCGGGCCCGGAGGTCGGTATATGATGGCCATTTGGAGGTTGTAGGGGGAGTAGATGCGGACAGAGTGGACTTCAAAAGAGGGAAGGATAAGGGAGGGTAGAGGTGGGATTGGGTTAAAGGTACAGTTGGAAGAAAGGAGAAGACCCACTCCTCCACCATGTTTGTTGCCAGGGCGAGGAGTGTGGGTGAAGTGGAGGCCACCGTAACATAGTGCAGCAGGGGAGGCTGTGTCAGAGGGTGTCAGCCATGTTTCGGTGATGCCCAGAAAGAAAAGATTACTAGAGGTAAAGAGGTCGTGAATCACATGGAGTTTATTGCAGATGGAGCGGGCATTCCATAGTGATCCAGAGAGAGGGTGCAGGGGGGTGGGCGTCATGGGCACAGATTTGAGGTGGGCAAGATTACGGGTGTTTATATTGGGTTAGGAGCGATAGGAGGGGGTAGTAATGGAGGGTATGAGCTATGGGGGCCCAGGGTTGGGAGAGTTGGCTATAATGGAAGCCTATGGACGCAGGATCCGTCGCTGTCCGTCAAAAGACGGAATCTAGTGACAGATTCAGTCTTTTGAAACTGAGCATGCGCGGAAGAATTTCCAGTCAGGGAAATTCTCTCTCGCGCTCTTTTTACTATTGATGCTGCCTATGCAACATAGGCAATCATATTGGGTTGGGAGCGATAGGAGGGGGTAGTAATGGAGGGTATGAGCTGTGGGGGCCCAGGGTTGGGAGAGTTGGTTATAATGGAAGCCTATGGACGCAGGATCCGTCGCTGTCCGTCAAAAGATGGAATCTAGTGACAGATTCAGTCTTTTGAAACTGAGCATGCGCGGAAGAATTTCCAGTCAGGGAAATTCTCTCTCGCTCTCTCTTGTTACTATTGATGCTGCCTATGCAACATGGTGCAATCACGCATCAGTGAAACAAGCCGTGAAACCAGCAGTCGCTTGGATAGGCTGCATTCAGATGTAAGTCAATCTCCAGCCAACCTTTTTTTCCAATCCATGCTCAGGAGCATGGAAAAGCTTTCTTTTGAGCAACAGATGCGGGTAATGAATAGCTGCCATGATGCTCTACTTAAGGCCCTGTCCGAACCCCAAACTACCCCCACACCTCCCCACACAGCCACTACATTTCCACCCCAGGCCCCATTTCCACACCAGGCCCCATTTCCACACCATGCCCCACCCCAGGCCCCATTTCAACACCAGGCCCCATTTCCACACCAGGCCCCCCATTACCAAACCCATTCCCAATACACACGGCAATCCCAATACCCAAGCCAGTCTCAATACCCAACCCAGTCCCAATACCCAACCCAGTCCCAATTCCCATCCCAACCCCCAAACCAAATGTCTTCCCCACTGTTTTCTTCCTTGCCCAGCTTTCCTTCCCTATTAAGTATTCCACCTACCCCAACACCACCCCCCCTCTGGTCAGCCTCCTGTTTTTACCCCCCCTTCCACTGCACCCCAACCAAGTAGGCTTTCCCCACCTATCGACGTGGTCCAACCTTCCAGCCCCTCCTCCGCTCGTATCTCCACCCCACACTTTGAAGAATTGTAAAAACATGTGTTGTTTTTTAACCCCTTCCCGACATGTGACGGTATAGTACGTCACATGTCGGGACCCCCGCTTTGATGTGCGCTCCGGCGGTGAGCGCACATCAAAGTCGCGACATGTCAGCTGTTTTTTACAGCTGACATGTGCGCGCAATAGCGGCGGGTGAAATCGCGATCACCCGCCGCTATTAACTAGTTAAATGCCGCTGTCAAGCGCAGACAGCGGCATTTAACTACCGCATCCGGCCGTGCGGCCGGATATGAGCGCATCGCCGACCCCTGTCACATGATCGGGGGTCGGCGATGCTCCTCCATTGTAACCATAGAGGTCCTTGAGACCTCTATGGTTACTGATTGCCGGTGGCTGTGAGCGCCCCCCTGTGGTCGGCGCTCACAGCACACCTGCATTTTAGCTACATAACAGCGATCTGATGATCGCTGTTATGTAGCAGAGCCGATCGGGCTGTGCCTGCTTCTAGCCTCCCATGGAGGCTATAGAAGCATGGCAAAAGTAAAAAAAAAAAGTTTTTAAAAATGTGAAAAAAATAAAAAAAACATAAAAGTTTAAATCACCCCCCTTTCGCCCCAATCAAAATAAATCAATTAAAAAAACCAAAAACCTACACATATTTGGTATCGCCGCGTTCAGAATCGCCCGATCTATCAATTAAAAAAAAGCATTAACCTGATCGCTAAATGGCGTAATGAGAAAAAAATTCGAAACGCCAGATTTACGTTTTTTTGGTCGCCACGACATTGCATTAAAATGCAATAACGGGCGATCAAAAGAACGTATCTACACCAAAATGCTATCATTAAAAATGCCAGCTCGGCACGCAAAAAATAAGCCCTCACCTGACCCCAGATCACGAAAAATGGAGACGCTACGAGTATCGGAAAATGGCGCAATTTTGTTTTGTTTTGTTTTTTGCAAAGTTTGGAATTTTTTTTCACCACTTAGGTGAAAAATAACCTAGTCATGTTAGGTGTCTATGAACTCGTAGTGACCTGGAGAATCATAATGGCAGGTCAGTTTTAGCATTTAGTGAACCTAGCAAAATAGGCAAGCAAAAAACAAGTGTGGGATTGCACTTTTTTTGCAATTTCACTGCACTTGGAATTTTTTTCCCGTTTTCTAGTACACGACATGCTAAAACCAATGATGTCGTTCAAAAGTACAACTCGTCCCGCAAAAAATAAGCCCTCACATGGCCAAATTGACGGAAAAATAAAAAAGTTATGGCTCTGGGAAGGAGGGGAGCGAAAAACGAAAACGGAAAAACGGAAAAAGCTCCGGGGGTGAAGGGGTTAAAAACTGTTAAATTACTTTTTGACAAGTTAAGAAAAAAAAAAGTTGAAAAGAACCAAAAAATATATACCGTATGTTTTTTACCAAAAAAAAAGATATTTAAAAAAAAAAAATCAAAATAAAATTATGTTTGATTTAAACTCTACTCTTTGTGTCTGTGCATTCATTTAGGTAATATGGTAACTAAAAAAAAAGGTAAAAAAAATATAAACACCACACGTTTCAAGGTATAACATATTGGGTTTAATACCAAGAAAAACACACTTTTGGAACCTTTTTTTGGGGGGGGGAAATACAATTTGTACATAAACATACATCCATGAAACATGAAATAAACATGTCACACAATGGTGTCTTGCCATGGAACCCGCCCAACAGGTGACACAAAATAATTCGCAAAGTGGTCCCTCATTCTGGTAACAGAACCTGTGGAGCGAACCGAGCTGCTGCAGTAATCCCACAAGGTTGTCTCCAATTCTTCTTCATCAACGGAAACAGGCTCCTTGGACAGTATAAAGTGATGGAGCACCACACAGGCCTTAACAACCTCGTCTACTGTTTGGGTTTGCAGTTTTATTGCAGTCAGCAGAACTCTCCACTTTGCCGTCAATATGCCAAAAGAACACTCTACTACTCTTCTGGCTCGAGTAAGGCGGTAATTAAATACCCGTTTTATACGGTTTAAGTCACGGCTACCATATGGTTTAAGTAGGTGCGGCGATAGCTGAAAAGCCTCATCACCTACACATACATATTGCATGGGTGGTCCACTTGTTCCCGGGAGTGGTCTGGCTGGCGGGAAATCATATGTATCTCCATACAAGCAACGGCCCATCGGAGAGTTTCTAAATACTTGTGAGTCGTTGGACCGGCCATAGGCTCCTATGTCCACAGCCAGGAATTTGCAGTTGGCGTCTGCTATAGCCATGAGTACAATAGAGAAGTATTTCTTATAATTGTAGTACTCAGAGCCTGTTCCTGCCGGTTTAGCAATCCTGATGTGTTTCCCGTCGATGGCACCAACACAATTTGGGAAATGGCACATTTGCTCAAACAGTTCTGCACTTGTCAGCCAGATGTTCATTGATGGTTGGGGGATATACTCCTGCTGTAAAGTATCCCAGATAGCGCCCGACATGTCTCCTTCACTATTCCGGAAATTGTCGAAATGCCAAGCCGGAACTGATAATGGAGTGAAGTCAGGGATTCACCCGTAGCAAGGAAGCTGTGGAAAAAAAAAATGTTAGAAAAAATAGCACAGACCAATAACATTTAAAAAATTTTTGTTTCATGGTAAAGTTTCAATAAATGGCACTGTGGAATTTTAGGTTCTGCCGGGATGCACAATAAAAACTGCATGAAACAGGTGTAAAACAGTGTAATGGCCACAAACAATAAAAAAAAAAAAAATACATGCTGCAGAAAATGCAACGCAATGTGTCAGCGCAGTATTTTCTGCAGTATGTTATATCACATTACATATGAGCAATGACATAATAAAAAAGGCAGTGGAATGGCCACAAACAATAAAAAAAATACATGCTGCAGAAAATGCAACGCAATGTTTCAGCGCGGTATTTTCTGCAGTATGTTATATCACATTAAATATAAAAAATGACATAAAAAAAGGAGGCTTACCGCAGTGTAACCATCAGCCGCTCCGCCGGTGTGATGGCACGCCTCATCCGTGTGTCCTGCCTTTGGATGACATCCTCAAGTTTTTCCAGCAAATAATCAAAATGTTCCTTCTTCATACGGACATAATTGAAAAATTTGTCTGGATTGTGCCGCAACTCCAGGTACAGAGTGGACTGGACACCCCGGGTCATCCGCAGTTCATTTATCGGACGTATCCATAGTCGTCTCCGTCTCTGCAGAAGCATCCTCCGTCTTTCTGCTGCCGCCTCCTTCTCCCGCACTATGATATCCAGGCGATTCGTCTCAAATATCACGTCAGTTACCACACTCGCAATCCTACCAAGTACACCTTCCATCTCTGCCACAACTAAAACCTTCAAAGATGGGCTGTAAAAACAGTCAGTATATTGTTTTCCATATTTTCCAGCAGCCAATCAAATTTGGGAGCCTCCCATTCTAAAAACAGATCAGTCGTAAAAACGGATGCAACGGATGCAACGCATACAGTATTTCGACGGAACCGTTTAGCGTGTTTGCGACGGATCCATCGAAATGCTGTATGCGTTGCATACGTTTTTCACTATTTTTGACGCATCCGTTTTTGACACAAAATGACGCATTTCGACGTCTACAGAAAAACGCTAGTGTGAAAGTAGCCTAACACACACATTATTTTCTCTGCCATACTTTAGAATACTGTTCACCAATGTCTTCCAGTAACTGAACCATTGTGTGCAAATGCAACGCTGCCTCTTCACGAATACACCCACGGAAATAAATTGAAGTTTACCGATTATTCTTCTAATATGATATGATAGAGTCAAAGTATTCACCTCTATGTGAACTTTCAGAAACCTCAAAAAAAAATTGACATCTAATTTTTCCATTTCTCTGCGGGTTCCCCATATCTAGAAGCTGCTCTTTTGTGTAATGAATAGTTTCAACAATGCTTTTTCCAGGCAATATACAAAGCACCAGCATTTCCGCTCTTTATCCCTGCATCTCAGTGTCCTCACCCAGCAACACACAATAGGATCGGATTCATTATACCACAAAATATTTCTAATTTTTTTTTCCGTCTATGGCCAATACAGTTTTGTGCTTCTGTACAGTAAAAGTAGGAGATCCCATTTTGTCTCTTACACACTTGTCAGAATCTTTATTGGCAATTATTTTCATTTAATACACTGCACAAAGAGATGAACGCTGGAGACTCGGATATTTTTTGACAAAATCTTCCCTATGTGTTAGTTGGACGTTTCCCAAAATCCTTCTCGCTTTTCTACTTAAACCAGCAAAACCCATTAAATGCCATAATAACATAAAGCCTCCTATAATTAGTTTTTCCATTTTCCTACTAAATAATATACAGTGGACATAGGCTTCCCTACGTTGATCTATAGGCTGTAGTCACACAATGAAACTTGGTGTGAGTACATAAAAAAAAACACGGAGCTTGACCACAAAGTGTGAACACAGCCATTCTCCAATCCCTTATTACGCAAACAAGACAATGAAGAAAAAGTAGTTTCCCTGCATAGCTAAGCAAATGGTTTTAAAGGGAATCTGACAGGAGGTTTTTGCTAAGTAATTTTAGAGCATTATGATGTAGGGGCAGAGACACTAATTCCAGTGATGTATTCCTGTTTTATCAGCAGGAGATTATCACTACAGGAATAGGTGTCTTGTGCCTCTTGGTCCAGCCCAGATCGCAACACAGATTAGCAGCTGTCAATATACAGTGTACAGAAAAGCCACCAATCAGAGGTGTGGGCGGGGTTACACACAGCTCAGCATTCCAGCTCTGCTAGATCTGCAGCAAAGAAAACTGTGATTCTATCACAACGGCTGCACCCAGTAAACTAAGTGATACATCACAGGATTCAGGGTCTCTGTCCCTACATCATGCTGCTGTCAGAATATATAGCAAACTGCTGAAGGATTCCCTTTAAGTTGAACATGTTAGCTGATTACCTTAGTGAAGTATATCGTGGCACAGCTGTGTTGGTGCTCAAGATAGGTTACCCACACCAGTAAACATATAGGAAGTAAATAACTTGGCACTCAACTTGGGTATGGTGATGATTTTTAGAATTTAAATATTTATTACTTGAATGGCAGTCCAGCATAAACGTTTCGGTCAAGACAATGAGACCTTCCTCAGTAGACTGCATTATAAAAGTATAACAAAACAATAATAAGCACATAACAAATAATAGAGTGATTTAACAAAGGAAATGAAAACCAAGAAAAATGTCACAAAATATCATGATATGTGTCAGGTAGGAGGGCAGGAGAGATAAGGGAAGGATAAAGTAGTATTTTTACATACCCCACTGCTTATATGATATGGAGGGTCACAGGGCATGGGTTAGATCCCATATACTGTAAATGGACCTCTATAAAAGAGCGATTTCCTAAAGTAATAAGATAGCACTTGTTTGATAAAGTATGTATGTATTATAATGTAATAATATATTGGTAAGTTCTACCTTTCTTCCCTATTACCCACATTTATTATTCTTTTTTTCTGACACTCTGCTATATTGCAGGAGCCGATGTCACAGTTGTATCTATCCTAATAGGACTCTTAAGGAGACCTTAAGCAATAGGTGAGCCAGGTTTCACCTACACTCCTCTCTTGATAGATACTCCCTGAGGGGACTCATGTATTTACTCTGCACCATACAAATGATTATGACACTACGTATACGTCTCTCCTAGATATCTTTGTTATTATACGAGCAACTATCTGCCAGTATATACTATACCTATACAGCTCATAGTGAGGAACAAATTATTACGTGGTAAGATACACAGTCTTTTTATGCATAGAACTACTCACTCTTATGGTCATGGATACAGCCTTAAATGTGTCTTCTATTACAGTCAACACTTGGGAGTTTTCCCTGCTTCTTTATACAACAGCGCATGCACCTAATTTTGGCTACCTTAGGTGAGAATCATCACATTTTGTTATACTAATCCTTCCTATTATTATTAGCTCCTCCCACATGACTATATGTTGTGTTACAGCTATTATCCTTACCACAAATCTGAAGTACTACACGCTCACATCCAACGTTATCTGGTTAGTACACTATTCATTTTCCTCACCTGTATATTACATACTTTATCAAACAAGTGCTATCTTATTACTTTAGGAAATCGCTCTTTTATAGAGGTCCATTTACAGTATATGGGATCTAACCCATGCCCTGTGACCCTCCATATCATATAAGCAGTCGGGTATGTAAAAATACTACTTTATCCTTCCCTTATCTCTCCTGCCCTCCTACCTGACACATCTCACGATATTTTGTGAGATTGTTCTTGGTTTTGATTTCCTTTGTTAAATCACTCTATTATTTGTTATGTGCTTATTATTGTTTTGTTATACTTTTATAATGCAGTCTACTGAGGAAGGTCTCATTGTCTTGACCGAAACGTTTATGCTGGACTGCCATTCAAGTAATAAATATTTAAATTCTAAAAATCATCACCATACACAAGTTGAGTGCCAAGTTATTTACTTCCTAGCTGATTAGCTTAGTCAAAACGACAGGCAGTATGAATCAGAGTTCGGTTTCCATTATGGCAGACATTTACTGTGTATTTTACTTTGAGAAGCTGCGGCATTACAGAACACACATACTTTAAGACAGCGGCTGGGAAAGTGGACTAGGATGACTAGTCACAGAGGCGGATCCGTGCTGGGTTCTTCCCGCCCCGCTCCCTTTTATTGACAGGTCTCTCCTTATGCGTGTTTAAGAAAAACATTTCTAAATCCTCTGAGTTATTTTAATGGTTTACTATTATGCTTAACTCTAAAAGTAAATGTAACAATTTCCACAATAAAGGGGAACATTTTATTATTATTATTATTATTATTATTACTACTATTATTATTATTATTATTACTACTATTATTATTATGATTATATCACCTCCAGAACATTAGATTATCTTTTCTCAGTCAATGTTGGATTAATTTGTCTTGTGCTTCACCACAAGTATCTAACTTCCTCCCTTATAACCCCTTACCTGAAGATATCTATCCCATCATTAGATCAATCTCCAGTACATTGTTCATCAAGCCCAGATGGAACCCTAGACTTAATATTACCAACCAAAAGGAACCAAAAAAAAGTAACTTAAAGGGGATTCATACTTAACCAAAACTGGTCTTCAACAGCTCTTATATGTATAAAACAACGAATACTACCCCTCTTAGGATCCAGTGCTGACTCTCCACTGCTTCTCCTGTCTCTGTTTTGGCTGCAGCTGTGGTATCAAGACTACAGAGGGCAATACCGCTGCAGCCAATCACTGAGCTCAGTAGCTCTGGTGATGTAGGCAGCACAAGCTTCTGAGCTCAGTGATTGGCTGCAGCTGTGACATCACTTCTGCAGCCAAAATTCGTAGAGCAGTAGAGAGCTGGGGAGGGTGAGTATAATCTGTATTTGTTATTTTACATGCGTAAAAGCATTTAAAGGGGTTTTCCCCACAAACAAAAGTTGATTTTAATCAATAGATATAGGAATAATAATAATAATTTCTACAATTGGATGAGTGTAAATAAAATGTTCCTGTGCTGAGATAATCTTATAAATCTGCCCCTGCTGTGTACGGTGTAATGGCTGCGTCTGACGTACAGGAACATGGTCTGATCACACCACATCTCCTGGGATTTCAGACTCTGTATCAGAAAATAAGTTGTGCTGGCCTCTATATGATTTATTAAGAAACCAACACAGAACAATTGACCTAAAATAACAGTATGACAATAAAAAAAAATGATATTTGTTATGGACTGGACAGATAAAAATGTGATGTCCGTGGACACCTGGTAGCATCTACTCTGCTATAATTAAATGAGCAAGACATTCTTCAGTACGACCAAGTGCTTGTATTATCTACAGGAAAGATAGCTGTCCCTAGGGTGAACATCTCCACTCCATACTAGGGCACAATGGAAATGAGCCATTTCTGCGCCATATCACTAGTAATCTGCTGTCAACACAATCCTCAGAGTTATCTGTGATCAGGGGAATATTACTGCTTCTTTGCTTCAAAGAGCCTTACAAACCGCATAAATGTAATATCAACCCAAATTATGTGGATATCATAGTCCTGTTTTGTGTGGCGCTCATAGTATTCCACTAGAATGTTCATATGGGAAAATATGACATATATAAGAATTATATCCTGCACCCATCTTTCCTTGTATACAATTAACCATCTCCCTCTCACCTGACCAGATGGAGGAGTGTGGATGAGACCCTTTATAATATATCATCCAGAAAAATGCAGAGTATCGTAGATCAGTCCAAATTTCAATGGTGACTCCTCTTCTAGAATGTCTTACTTCGTAAGACATGTCCTATCACTATCCTGGTTATTTTTGTGCTGTTTTTGCCTCGTCTGCATGTGTTTTTATTATAAAATCTTTTTATATAATTTTTGTTAGCACTGTACTGTTTTCATATACAAAATCTAACATTTTATAAGTTTGTTCCTTGTTGCTCTAAACGTACCCACAACCTTGAAGAGGGAGAAAAGTATAGCCAGGTAGTGTGTATGCTCTAAACGTACCCACAACCTTGAAGAAGGAAAGTTTAGCCTGGTAGTGTGTATGCTCTAAACGTACCCACAACCTTGAAGAAGGAAAGTTTAGCCAGGTAGTGTGTATGCTCTAATCGTACCCACAACCTTCAAGAAGGAGGAAAGTATAGCCTGGTAGTGTGTAAGCTCCAAACGTACCCACAACCTTGAAGAAGGAAAGTATAGCCTGGTAGTGTGTATGCTCTAAACGTACCCACAACCTTGAAGAAGGAGAAAAGTATAGTGTGGTAGTGTGTAAGCTCTAAACGTACCCACAACCTTGAAGAAGGAGGAAAGTATAGCCTGGTAGTGTGCATGTTCTAAACGTACCCACAACCTTGAAGAAGGAAAGTTAAGCCTGGTAGTGTGTATGCTCTAAACGCACCCACAACCTTGAAGAAGGAAAGTTTAGCCTGGTAGTGTGTATGCTCTAAACGTACCCACAACCTTGAAGAAGGAGGAAAGTATAGCCTGGTAGTGTGTATGCTCTAAACGTACCCACAACCTTGAAGAAGGAGGAAAGTATAGCCTGGTAGTGTGTATAACAGAGTGCCAGAAGCGTACCTGTCAGGTGCTTGGGAAAGTGGAGGTGCGGGTTTACTAGCGTGTTACCTACGGCAAATGTCTCACTGGAATAAGAAAATAGCGAATGGTAGAAGTAAAAAGTGCGGTGTGGATAAGTGAACTGGCTGTGGTGTGCACCTCGCTGATTGGCAGCCTATTGTGAGTGGACGAGTGAGTGTGGTAAGCAGAGTCCCTCTTTACAGTCAGATTGAAGTCACATGTGAAGCGCATGGGTGGTGTTCGTGACAATTAGTTCACGTATATTTCTATATAATGTGAGATAATAAATTTTCGGTTTGTAAGTGACCACCTTTATTTGCACCCCTGATTGTTAGGCTACATCTACTGTGATTCTTGTACAGCAAAGAAAAATCCAATAAAAAAAGCACAGCAAAAATGTTCTTGCATATCCTGGTAAGTCCTTGATTATTGCTTTTCTGAAAAGCTGTAAAATGTCTTTTCTAATTATTTCTTACTCCTATTTTGCTATATAATGGATGTATTATTGCCCCTTCGTGTGCTGTATAATCACTATGAACATTACTTCACATAAAAGGTTAGTTAACCGATATTTATATATATAAATGCTTCCCATTTCTTGAGCACACATACAGAATCAATATCTGCTCACTGAGGTATTTTCTAATCAAACCAAATTAAATATTTATCTGTTCTGGAGGTTAATTTACATTTAACTAAAGACTAAATAATCAGAGAAACAGGAAATTACTATTTGTCATATGGCAAGAGAATTGTATTTTTGTAAAGGATTTTCCTACCGTAGAAAATGACTTTAGAGACATTTCATTATAAAAGTGGTATAAACTATAGGGGATCACAATATATACTTGAAAAGCTGCCAGCTGCATAATAAATGAATAGAAGTATTGTTAGCATTTCAGCTGAGTAAAATATAATTTTTATTTTTATTTTTTTTCTCTTCTCTGTTGCAAAGATATTAACTTGTAAAGTTTAGGTTACATTTTATAGTTTGACTGAGTTTTACCAGAGATTTGTCTTTGGGGGGCGTGTACTACTTCCCCTACATGAGTTTGACCAATCATAAGCAGAGAGCGTCATGCAGGGTGGAAAAGAACACGCCTTCCTCTCGTCACTGATCGCTGCAGACACTGTGTAGAGATACAGAGTTGAGTTATGTATCATTACAAACAGAACTAACATCACAGTGTTGTTAGCTCTCACCCTTCTCCCACACTGACTGCTGTGAGATGACGTTTGGAAGTGTTTGTAATTATACATTAGTCAGCCTTGCTGTATCTCTACACAGTTGCTGAAGATATCCATGAGGAAAAGAGGGCATGCTCTTTTTCACGCTGTATGTTGCGGTCTGCTTATCACTGGTCAACCTCATGCAGAGGAAGAATGACACGCCCCGCAGAAACAAATCTCTGGTAATGCCCAGTTGAACCATTATATAAATTATAACTTAAACTTTACGAGCCAATACCTTAGTGAGGAGGAGAAATTAGAAAGAAAAACATTTTACTCAGCTCTGCAGCTACTATACTATGATGTGGCCAGTTTAACATGCTAAACGTGGTGCAAGCTCCTCTTTCAGGGCCGGATTCCCTATGCCAGTAGAAGAAGAGCATTTTAGAGGTGATAATTAGCATCAAGAGCATGTGTTTCTCACAGGTAAGAGTGATAGATGGACACAGAAAACAAAGCTATAATCACACTGTGCTCTGCTCTGTTCCAGTTATCGAGGTGGGACACAGCCTGGAGTAGTCATGACTAATGTCTGATCATGCCCACTATTCAGTTGATTGACATCCCACTCAGCATAATCACTGGCTAAGCAGAACATCAAGCAACAGTGGGTATGATTAATGAAAGCTGTGACTGGTACATGCTGTGCCCCACCCCGATAAGGCCTCTTTCACACTTCCGTCTTTTAGCTCCCGTCGAAATCCGTCAATTTTTGAAAAAACAGGATCCTGCAAATTTTTCTGCAGGATCCTGTATTTTCCCATAGACTTGTATTAGCGACGGATCGTGACGGATGGCCATACGTTTCATCCGTCGTGCACTGGATCCGTCGGAAAATTGCTGTCCGTCGGGCGGAGACAACGTTCAGAGGAACGTTTTTTCTGCACGTCAGAAAATCGCTCAGCGACGTGTCTTGCGCTGCCCGTCGTAGGCTATAATGGAAGCCTATGGGCGCATGATCCGCCGCTGACCGTCAAAAACAGGAATCCAGTGACGTATCCCGTTTTTTTATTCTGAGCATGCCTGGAAGGATTTTGTAGCCAGGGGAATCTCTCTCTCTCTCATTTTTAAAACATTCGTCGATACGTCGCATCGATGCATTCTGCCGACGGAAGTGTGAAAGAAGCCTAACTGGAATGAAGTAGAGAGCTGAGCCATTATGACATTTTCTACTTTCACCTCTGACTGCTATACATTCTCTGGATGCTAAAGTTATTAATTATATTAAAGCACCATTAGTTTCAGGGTGCTGCACATGTGAAGAGGGTTTCCATACATATCTATCTATATAATCGTCTAAGGGTCACTTCTATCTGTCACGGAAATCCCGCATAGCTGATTGGTCGTGACCGGCTATATACTATGTGGGCTGGGCAATATACTACGTGGCTGAGTTATATACTGCGTGAGCTGTGCTATATACTACGTGAGCTGTGCTATATACTACGTGAGCTGTGCTATATACTACGTATATGTGCAATATATTACGTGGCTGGGCAATATACTACGTGGCTGTGTTATATACTGCATGAGCTGTGCTATATACTACATGAGCTGTGCTATATACTTCCGTGGCTGTGTTATATACTACGTGGGCTGTGCTATATACTACATAGCTGTGCAATATACATGGCTGGGCAATATACTACGTGGCTGTGTTATATACTATGTGGGATGTGTTATATACTATGTGGGCTGTGTTATATACTACGTGGGCTGTGCTATATACTGAGTGGGCTGTTATACACTGCGTGGGCTGTGTTATATACTACGTGGGCTGTGCTATATACTACATGGGCTGTGTTATACACTGCATGGGCTGTGCTATATACTACGTGGGCTGTGTTATACACTGCGTGGGCTGTGCTATATACTGTGTGGGCTGTGCTATATACTACGTGGGCTGTGTTATATACTACGTGGGCTATGCTATATACTACGTGGCTGTGCTATATGCTACGTGGGCTGTGCTATATGATGCGTGGGCTGTGCTGTATGCTACGTGGGCTGTGTTATATACTACGTGGCTGTACTATATACTACGTGGGCTGTGTTATATGCTACGTGGCTGTGCTATATGCTACGTTGGCTGTGTTATATGCTACATGGGCTGTGTTATATGCTACTTGGCTGTGGTATATTTCTCTGCTGTATCTGTGCATCATGAATCATGGTATGTGTTAAAGAGGGGGGCCCACGGAGACTCTTTCGCCTGGGGCTTTCAAAAACCCGGAGCTGGCCCTGGCTTCACTGATTGCTCGCGTCCGGCCGGGCATGACCAATCAGCGACCGGCGCAGTTCGGCCGTGAATTGGCGCGGAATTTGAACCACGCTTCAATAATTGGTCTCGCCCGGCCGGTCGAATCCTGTATATAAATTGCATTATTCTGAAAACTTCATAAATAAACTACATACATATTCTTGAATACCCGATGCGTTAGAATCAGGCCACCATCTAGTAATATATAAAATACAAGTACAACCAGCGGCGTAATGACCACAGTTGCATCAGTTGCCACCACGACTGGGCCTAGTGGGTCAGGGGCCCGGCAACGCTAGCAAAAGCTGCAACTGGATGTAAGTCCTCGAACACACATATAGTTGAAGTGTATTGCGACGTGCAGGTCCGCAAGCCACAATACAAACTATCGGCCAATCAGAGGTCAGCAGCTGACGTCGGCCAAAGCCAGCTGCTGGCTTCACAAGAGGACGCACGTGGTGCGGGAGTGAAGGAACGGTGAGAACTTATTTTAAAAAATGAATAAATCAGCGGCCATACTACTATGGATGACTATGGGGTCCATTATACTTTATAGGAGGACTAAGGAGGTGCATTATATTTTGTAGGATGACTAAGGGGGTGCATTATACTTTGCATGATGACTATGAGGGTGCATTATACTTTGTATGATGACTATGAGAGTACATTATACTTTATAGGATGACTATGGGGTGAAGGAAGGAGATCTTATGAAGTACCTCTAACATGCTCTACTTTTACTTACATAGGGAATCTGGACCCAACAGCTTGCACCTATGCAGTGTAGAATATGTGATAAATGTGTAGAATAGAAATAACCTTTTAACTTATGAATATAATTTTATCCTGAAAAACCTTAAAAGTTACATATTGCTCTGGACACCATGATTGCAGGCTTAGAAGTTGCTACAGATGTTACTGGAGATTGCATACAAGCCTTACCTGTTAATGGAGAACGGCGCTATTGATCTGATCAAAGAGGCCACGGCCCCGACTTTCGCAGCTTCAGAGGCTCCCCTTGATCTATACTGCACAGTCTCCCCATAACTAATGAAAGGCTGGTTGTAAACCACAATCTTTCCTCTGGCCTCCACTGATCTTCTTTGTAGTTCGTCAAAAGAAGACACCACAAGAACTTCCGCCGTTATTCCTGCAAAATAAGTAAGCGATCATTACACTTATTTGATGCACATGACTTTGCCCAAAAGTAATGTTCACGCCTGATACTCTCAGGGAACAGGGACTGCTATAAGTGGTATATGCATTATGTGGGCACTTAAATGGGTATGCTCAAGTTTTAATGTTATCTTTTATTCATCTGATCCCGATCAATGGGGGTCTGACCGCTAGGACTCCAACCAATGCTGAGAACCGGGACTTTTCAAATTGGTGGTCAATCACTTGCATTGCCACTTCACTTAAGGGAAGATACCTGAGTGCAGCTCTTGGCTATGTCTGGCACTCCCATAACAATGAATGGAGTGGTACTACACATGATAGGGCACCACTCCATTCACATGAGGCTCTTCAGAGATCTGTTTCTTGAGATCGGTGGGGGTCACAGTAGTTGGACCCTAGCGATCGGGAAGTTATCCTGCATCCACTGAATAGGGGAAAACCTCCAAACTTGAAAATATCCTTTTAGATGGAATAGGTATATATGAAGATACAGCAATGGCCATTAATTGGCTGCAGCGGTCACTTGTCTGATCAGGCTAGCAGGCGATCGTTAGGTGAGCATAATTTAATTTTTCGACCATGCTGTGCTATGTTGTAGAAAAAGGAAAGTATGGACAAACCCTTTAAATCAATAGGCTGTCTTTGAAAGACTAGGACAGGTTCTCCAGAGAGGGACACAAGGTGCAACTTCTCTCCTCTCTGAACAGGTAATGAGAATCCTGAACAGAAGACCCTCCTCTACTAACAAAAAATTTCCAATTGGGCATATAAGATATTTTCCTAAACTGAGGAGCCCCTTTAAATCTAATGGGACAAACTCTTCTTTTTTATCAAGCCAGAAATAAGAGATGCGTTAGATTACAATAATTGCTGCTATAGTTTAGAATAATACATTTGATGAGATGTTATATATCACCACAAGTCACTATTAAAAATCATGGAGAGAAATAAATAATCCAATTATTCTAATCATCTCCTGCTCTATTAGGAAATTATTGTCTTCATACATAAGTGTCTGTTTCCGCACACAAATAAGGACCCTCAGATTAAGGACGCTTCTAGATGTAATGTGCTTACTTTCATCAGACGCTCGATTCTTCAAGTATAACTATTCCTTATTATTACATTTTTATTCTTACATGCTGATCCTTTGAACAACTGTTCAATAAAGAAGACATGAGCCCTACGGTCAAGATCGAAATGTGTCTCCAGGAGTCACACCAAGGACATTGGGTGTTATGATCTGGTGGCCTAAGAGCAGCATGAGATGTACTCTGGAGAAGGTGGTACCTGTACTGACCGCAGACCCTGAACTTAACACCGCAACTAGAAGTAGCCGTGGAATGTACCTATCACTCCCTAGACATCTCGACACAGCCGGAGGACTAATTACCCCTAGAGATAGAAAAGGGAAAACTATCTTGCCTCAGAGAAAATTCCCAAAGGATAGCCAGCCCCCCACAAATATTGACTGTGAGAGGAGAGGGAAAAAACATACACAGACTGAAATCAGAATTTAGCAAAGGAGGCCACTTCTAGCTAAATAGAAAGGATAGGACAGAGTACTATGCGGTCAGTATTAAAACACTAGAAAATATCCACCACAGAAAATACAAAAATCTCCACAGCTAACTAAAGATATGGAGGGTATATCTGCATCTCCAGAGATACCAGCTTGGCTAAACAAATCCTTATTCAGACCAAGCTGGACAAGACAAAAACATGGAAAAGAACTGAACAATAAGGCCACAGCATGTGGACAGCAAAAATCAAGGCCAGAACTTATCTTTGTTGAAAGGAACAGCAAAGCAGGAGAGAGCAGGCAAGGATGTGAATCCTCCAGGAACAATGGACAACTGGCACTGACTAAAGGGTCAAGCAAGGCTAAATAGCCCAGTCAGGATTGCAAAAACTTGACACACCTGATGAATGCTGCGATCCAGAGACAGCAGCACTACCACTTATAACCACTGGAGGGAGCCCAAGAGCAGAATTCACAACAGTACCCCCCCTAGAGGAGGGGTCACCGAACCCTCACCAGAGCCCCCAGGCCGATCCGGACGAGCCAAATGAAAGGCACGAACCAAATCCTCAGCATGAACATCGGAGGCAACAACCCAAGAATTATCCTCCTGGCCATAACCCTTCCATTTGACAAGATACTGAAGCTTCCGCCTCGAAAAACGAGAATCCAAAATCTTCTCAACCACATACTCCAACTCCCCATCAATCAACACCGGGGCAGGAGGATCAACAGAGGGAACAACGGGCACCACATATTTCCGCAACAAAGATCTATGAAAAACATTATGGATGAAAAAAGAGGCTGGAAGGGCCAAACGAAAAGACACTGGATTGATAATCTCAGAAATCCTATAAGGGCCAATAAACCGAGGCTTAAACTTAGGGGAAGAAACCTTCATAGGAACATGACGGGAAGACAACCAGACCAAATCCCCAACCCGAAGCCGGGAACCAACACACCGACGACGGTTAGCAAAATGCTGAGCCCCCTCCTGAGACAACAACAAATTGTCAACAACATGAGCCCAAATTTGCAGCATCCTGTCAATCGCAGAGTCCACCCCAGGACAATCAGAAGGCTCAACCTGCCCCGAAGAAAAACGAGGATGAAAACCAGAGTTACAAAAGAAGGGTGAAACCAAGGTAGCAGAACTAGCCCGATTATTAAGGGCAAACTCGGCCAATGGCAAGAAAGCCACCCAATCATCCTGATCAGCAGACACAAAGCATCTCAAATAAGTTTCCAAAGTCTGATTAGTTCGCTTGGTTTGGCCATTTGTCTGAGGATGAAACGCGGAAGAAAAAGACAAATCAATGCCCAGCCTAGCACAAAAGGCCCGCCAAAACCTAGAAACAAACTGGGAACCTCTATCGGACACAATATTCTCCGGAATGCCATGCAAACGAACCACATGCTGAAAAAACAACGGAACCAAATCAGAAGAGGAAGGCAACTTAGGCAAAGGTACCAAATGAACCATCTTAGAAAACCGGTCACAAACCACCCAGATAACCGACATCCTCTGGGAAACCGGAAGATCCGAAATAAAATCCATAGAAATATGCGTCCAAGGCCTCTCAGGGACCGGCAAAGGCAAAAGCAACCCACTAGCGCGGGAACAGCAAGGCTTGGCCCGCGCACAAGTCCCACAGGACTGCACAAAAGAACGCACATCCCGTGACAAAGAAGGCCACCAAAAGGACCTACCAACAAAATCTCTGGTACCAAAAATCCCAGGATGACCAGCCAACACAGAACAATGAACCTCCGAAATCACTTTACTAGTCCATCTGTCAGGAACAAACAGTTTCCCCACTGGACAGCGGTCAGGTTTATCAGCCTGAAATTCCTGAAGAACCCGTCGTAAATCAGGGGAGATGGCAGAAAGAATCACCCCTTCCTTCAGAATGCCGACCGGCTCAAGGACCCCAGGAGAATCAGGCAAAAAGCTCCTAGAGAGGGCATCAGCCTTAACATTCTTAGAACCCAGAAGATACGAGACCACAAAATCAAAACGGGAGAAAAACAAGGACCATCGGGCCTGTCTAGGATTCAGCCGTTTGGCAGACTCGAGGTAAATCAGATTCTTATGATCGGTCAAGACCACAATACGGTGCTTGGCCCCCTCAAGCCAATGTCGCCACTCCTCAAATGCCCACTTCATAGCCAACAACTCACGATTTCCGACATCATAATTGCGTTCCGCAGGCGAAAACTTTCGAGAAAAGAAGGCACACGGTTTCATCAAGGAACCATCAGAATTCCTCTGAGACAAAACGGCCCCTACCCCAATCTCAGAAGCGTCAACCTCAACCTGAAAAGGAAGAGAAACATCCGGCTGACGCAACACAGGGGCAGAAGTAAATCAGCGTTTAAGCTCCTGAAAGGTAGAAACAGCCGCAGAGGGCCAATTCGTCACATCAGCGCCTTTCTTCGTCAAATCGGTCAGGGGTTTAACCACACTGGAGAAGTTGGCAATGAAACGGCGATAAAAATTAGCAAAGCCCAAAAATTTCTGAAGGCTCTTCACGGATGTGGGCTGGATCCAATCATGAATGGCCTGAACCTTAACCGGATCCATTTCTATAGATGAGGGAGAAAAAAATGAAGCCCAAAAAAGAAATCTTCTGTACTCCAAAGAGGCACTTAGACCCCTTCACAAACAAGGCATTATCACGAAGGATCTGAAATACCATCCTGACTTGTTTCACATGAGACTCCCAATCATCTGAAAAAATCAAAATATCATCCAAATATACAATCATGAATTTACCAAGATAATTCCGAAATATATCATGCATGAAGGACTGAAACACAGATGGAGCATTAGAGAGTCCGAATGGCATCACAAGGTATTCAAAATGACCTTCGGGCGTATTAAACGCAGTTTTCCATTCGTCACCCTGCTTAATACGAACAAAATTATATGCTCCTCGAAGGTCAATCTTAGTAAACCAACTAGCCCCCTTAATCCTAGCAAACAGATCAGAAAGCAAAGGCAAAGGGTATTGGAATTATTCAAGAGGCGATAATCAATACAGGGTCTCAAGGAGCCATCTTTTTTGGCAACAAAAAAAAACCCTGCTCCCAATGGTGAAGAAGATGGGCGAATATGCCCCTTCTCCAAGGACTCCTTAACATAGCTCTGCATGGCGGTATGTTCTGGCACAGACAGGTTGAAAAGGTCGGCCCTTAGGGAACTTACAGCCTGGAATCAAGTCAATAGCACAATCACAGTCCCTATGCGGTGGAAGGGAACTGGACTTGGGCTCATTGAATACATCCTGGAAATCTGACAAAAACTCAGGAATTTCAGAAGAGGGGGAAGAGGCAATTGACATCAAAGGAACGTCACCATGAACCCCCTGACAACCCCAACTAGTCACAGACATAGATTTCCAATCTAACACCGGATTATGCACCTGTAACCATGGGAAACCCAGCACAATAGCATCATGCAAATTATGCAACACCAGAAAACGACAATCTTCCTGATGGGCTGGCGCCATGCACATGGTCAGCTGTGTCCAAAACTGAGGTTTATTTTTAGCCAACGGTGTAGCATCAATGCCCCTCAAAGGAATAGGACTCTGCAAAGGCTGCAAGGGGAAACCACAACGTCTGGCAAATTCTAAGTCCATTAAGTTTAGAGTGGCGCCTGAATCCACAAATGCCATGACAGAAAATGACGATAATGAGCAGATCAGGGTCACAGATAACAGAAATTTAGGTTGTACAGTACTGATGGTAAATGAACTAGCGATCCTCTTTGTACGCTTAGGGCAATCAGAAATTACATGAGCAGAATCGCCGCAGTAAAAACACAACCTATTCTGACGTCTGAATCCTTGTCGTTCAGCTCTAGACACAATCCTATCACACTGCATAGGCTCAGGACTCCGCTCGGAAGACAATGCCATAGTGTGCACAACTCTGCGCTCGCGCAAGCGCCGATCAATCTGAATGGCCAGAGACATAGAATCACTCAGACCAGCAGGCATGGGGAACCCCACCATAACATCTTTAACGGATTCAGAAAGACCCTTTCTGAAAATTGCCGCCAAGGCATCCTCATTCCATTTAGTCAGTACAGACCATTTTCTAAATTTCTGGCAATATGATTCTGCCGCTTCTTGACCCTGACACAGGGCCAACAAGGTCTTCTCAGCATGATCCACTGAATTAGGTTCATCATACAATAACCCAAGCGCCTGAAAAAAGGTGTCTACATTAAGCAACGCCGGATTCCCAGGTTCCAGGGCAAATGCCCAATCCTGGGGGTCACCACGCAGCAGAGATATAACAATTTTAACCTGCTGGATGGGATCACCAGAGGAACGGGGTTTCAGAGCCAAAAACAGTTTACAGTTATTTTTAAAGCTCAAAAATTTTGACCTGTCCCCAAGAAACAAATCAGGAGTTGGAATTCTAGGCTCTAAAACCGGAGTCTGAACGATATAATCGGAAATACCCTGTACTCTAGCAGCAAGTTGATCCACACGAGAAGCCAATCCCTGAACATCCATACCAGCGCCGAACTCCTGAGCCACCCAGAGGTAAAGAGGAAAAAAAAAACACAACAGACTACAGAGAAAAAAATGGCTCAGCACTTTCCTTCCCTTCTTCTGAGATGCGGTTAACTCATTGTTGGCCAGTTGTACTGTTATGATCTGGTGGCCTAAGAGCAGCATGAGACGTACTCTGGAGAAGGTGGTACCTGTACTGACCGCAGACCCTGAACTTAACACCGCAACTAGAAGTAGCCGTGGAATGTACCTATCACTCCCTACACATCTCAACACAGCCGGAGGACTAATTACCCCTAGAGATAGAAAAGGGAAAACTATCTTGCCTCAGAGAAAATTCCCAAAGGATAGCCAGCCCCCCACAAATATTGACTGTGAGAGGAGAGGGAAAAAACATACACAGACTGAAATCAGAATTTAGCAAAGGAGGCCACTTCTAGCTAAATAGAAAGGATAGGACAGAGTACTATGCGGTCAGTATTAAAACACTAGAAAATATCCACCACAGAAAATACAAAAATCTCCACAGCTAACTAAAGATATGGAGGGTATATCTGCATCTCCAGAGATACCAGCTTGGCTAAACAAATCCTTATTCAGACCAAGCTGGACAAGACAAAAACATGGAAAAGAACTGAACAATAAGGCCACAGCATGTGGACAGCAAAAATCAAGGCCAGAACTTATCTTTGTTGAAAGGAACAGCAAAGCAGGAGAGAGCAGGCAAGGATGTGAATCCTCCAGGAACAATGGACAACTGGCACTGACTAAAGGGTCAAGCAAGGCTAAATAGCCCAGTCAGGATTGCAAAAACTTGACACACCTGATGAATGCTGCGATCCAGAGCCAGCAGCACTACCACTTATGACCACCGGAGGGAGCCCAAGAGCAGAATTCACAACAATCGGGGGCCTGGACTTTGTTTCTACTCCAAACATCTTCCATGAATAATGGGTTGAGTTCTTCCTCTATCTTGAGTTTTTGTCCATATTCCCCACTTGACAAGGATCCCCCCAGCTTGACTGACAGATCTTTGGGATTTCGATTGTGTTCATGTGGTTGTGAAGGAAGCTACCTTTCAACAAGTAGAAATGGGTGGTACTAGGTGGGGTATAGTCAGGAAAACAAGGCATGGAAGTGCATTGTCACACCCCAATGCACTTCTAAGTAATAGTCTTAAGGGGTTTGTCTAATTTTTTCTTCTTACTTTAATGCATGTATTTGGGGCTAAAATTCATTTTTGCTATTGGGTTGCATTACAAATCCCGCACCGTTTGCCTTCTAAAGCCTCTGTGTTGCAGTCCATTCCTGGCCACAGAATGAGTTGAATGAAAATCCGTCAGTGAGTTCCTTCTGACAGTCTGGTGGGGAGTTTGTATTTCTTTTATCTGTTTTTTTTACTTAGTTCCTCTCAGCTGAGTAAAGACCACATCAAAGTTGAAGTTGCAGGGACATTGAGTGCCTGTAAGAGCAAAGTTGTGCAAAATTTTAAAGGCAGAAACCCAGTTGCAAAAATGATTCTTAACCCCCAAGATGCTCATTTAAGTAAAAAAATATATGGACAATCCCTTGAAGATGCACCTAAAAGAAATATGAAAATCAAGGCTAAAACATATCAAAAGGGTCCTGTAACAAGGTCCCTAAGGTGGTCATATTCTTGGTGGCTGATTACTTGCATTATTCATTTAGTGACTTGTGGGCAATTGTAATTGTACATTAGATTCTGTAATTAGTTATTGGCTTCTCATAAATGGAGGGGGGGGGCAAATATTTATGAATCTGCTATTCTAATGTGCTGCAACAAAGATGGCCCTTCCTTTAGAAAAAAAAATCATATTCTGGTGAATAAGGGTTAAAGACTGAAAATCGTGTGTAATCCAATAAGTTTCAAAGACAATAAGACTTAATTTGATTTTCCAGTAAAATTGTCATAAAGACACAAGAGGACGAATAGGGAATATGGGCTCAGATGACGCGCCCATGTGTCTCTTTACATTATTCACGGCCTTTCCCTGGGTTTTTTTGTTGTGTAAAGCGGCGGCCGCCCTTAGAGAGATGACACAAGAGCCTCTCCGCTGATTGCATTCACAAGGCAGACTGGGAAATGCATCTCTCTTCCAATTTCTCACCTGTTATACAAGCCGCCTGGTTCTGCCGCCGGGTCTCCAGTGAGATTTACGCCTGCTAGTTTCTATTTACAGTTCGCAGTGATTTACGTTATAAGATCTGTCAGCCAGAGCTGTCGTGATTTGGCCGGTTTGTTACATGGAAATATGCTTTCTGGACGGACTGTGGCTCCGCTATGTTCATGTAATGCCTGGGAGTCTGGAAACATTTCTACTTTTGTATTGTGTGCCAGTCCCGTGCTCAGTGTCGGACTGGAGTGCCAATGGCCGTCCAGTCACTAACTGCACCGCCCCACTTTTTAGATACATGCAAATGTGACTTAACTTCACTAACAAATTTCTACAGCAATGATCTGGGTAGATTGTGAAATAAATAAGATGCGGTCTGTGTCTGTACATAGTGATGGAAGAATATTGTGCCAAGTACTGCTCATTTAAGAGAATGACGGCCCACCGGAGGATTCTACTGTTCAACAGTGGGCCAGTCCAAGCCTTCCCATGCTGCACGGTGATCGGCTTTTATCGCTGATTGTAGTGGGTGGACCCATCGATAATAAAGGAAGAATCATCATTGTGCTGGATAGTAGTTGTCCTACTGTACATGGCACATCTGAAAATTACCTTTTTATTAAATACGGTTTTTGTGCTTAACTTTTTTTTGTCAGCTTTTTTTTTGCTTATTACAAAATACTTAAAGGGAACCTGTCACCCCCAAAATCGAAGGTGAGCTAAGCCCACCGGCATCAGGGGCTTATCTACAGCATTCTGTAATTCTGTAGATAAGCCCCCGATGTATCCTGAAAGATGAGAAAAAGAGGTTACATTATACTCACCCAGGGGCGGTCCCACTGCGGTTCTGGTCCGATTGGCGTCGCGGTCCGGTCCCATCTTCTTACGAGCACATCCTCTTCTTGTCTTCACGCTACGGCGCTGGCGTACTTTGTCTGCCCTGTTGAGGGCAGAGCAAAGTACTGCAGTGCGCAGGCGCCGGGCCTCTCTGACCTTTCCCGGCAGTACTTTGCTCAGCCCTCAACAGGGCAGACAAAGTACGCCTGCGCCGGAGCGTGAAGACAAGAAGAGGACGTCATCGTAAGAAGATGGGAGGCCCCGGACCGGACCGCGATGCCCATTGGACCAGAACAGAACCAGGACCGCCCCTGGATGAGTATAATATAACCTCTTTTTCTCATCTTTCAGGATACATCGGGGGCTTATCTACAGCCTTTAATTGGAAATCTTGAACTTTTCACACTGGCCACTGACTCTTTTTGTTAAAGTCTGTACCCATCTCTCTCCCCCCCCCCAGGAAAACACACATGCACATTAGTCACAATGGTCAGACCCTATCTTTGTAAAAAAACATCAAAAACATACAAAAGTCGCTGTGTAGGGAGGGGGAGCAGGCGAGCTGTTACGCCACCTATTGTGATTGGTGGATCCTGTGTTATCAACTGCGTATGGAGCCGTTACCTGACATTGTAATCCCGTCTCTGCTGGCAAGAAAACTCCTGTAAACTCTTCCTAAAAGTGCAAGAAGACTAAAAAAAAGCCCTAGTGGGCAGTGTAAAATTTGCAAGGTTACTAACCTTGTTTTTTTTAATAAAGAATGTGATATAAACAAAATCCATACATGAAACACAAAAACTTGATTTAACCC
Source organism: Ranitomeya variabilis (assembly GCF_051348905.1). NCBI lineage: Eukaryota > Metazoa > Chordata > Amphibia > Anura > Dendrobatidae > Ranitomeya > Ranitomeya variabilis. The sequence continues at coordinate 510,671,607 of NC_135237.1, forward strand.
CTTACTGACCTCGGACGTACTATACCGTCCGAGGTCAGCTCCCCTGCTTTGATGCAGGGCTCCGCGGTGAGCCCGCATCAAAGCCGGGACATGTCAGCTGTTTTGAACAGCTGACATGTGCCCGCAATAGGCGCGGGCAGAATCGCGATCTGCGCGCGCCTATTAACTAGTTAAATGCCACTGTCAAACGCAGACAGCGGCATTTAACTACCGCATCCGGCCGGATATGACGTCATCGCCGACCCCCGTCACATGATCGGGGGTCGGCGATGCATCAGGAAGGTAACCATAGAGGTCCTTGAGACCTCTATGGTTACTGATCGCCGGTGGCTGTGAGCGCCACCCTGTGGTCGGCGCTCACAGCACACCTGCAATTCTGCTGTGTAGCAGCGATCTTATGATCGCTGCTGCATAGCAGAGCCGATCGCGTTGTGCCTGCTTCTAGCCTCCCATGGAGGCTATAGAATCATGGCAAAAGTGAAAAAAAAAAGTAAAAAAAAATGTGAAAAAAATAAAAAAAACATAAAAGTTTAAATCACCCCCCTTTCGCCCCAATCAAAATAAATCAATTAAAAAAAAAAATAACCTACACATATTTGGTATCGCCGCGTTCAGAATCGCCCGATCTATAAAAAAAAAAAAGCATTAACCTGATCGCTAAATGGCGTAACGAGAAAAAAAATCGAAACGCCAGAATTACGTTTTTTTGGTCGCCGCGACATTGCATTAAAATGCAATAACGGGCGATCAAAAGAACATATCTGCACTGAAATTGTATCATTAAAAATGCCAGCTCGGCACGCAAAAAATAAGCCCTCAACCGATCCCAGATCATGAAAAATGGAGACGCTACGAGTATCGGAAAATGGCGCAATTTTTTATTTTATTTTTTTTTTAGCAAACTTTGGAATTTTTTTTCACCACATAGGTAAAAAAAAACCTAGTCATGTTAGGTGTCTATGAACTCGTACTGACATAGAGAATCATAATAGCAGGTCAGTTTTAGCATTTAGTGAACCTAGCAAAATAGCCAAGCAAAAAACAAGTGTGGGATTGCACTTTTTTTGCAATTTCACCGCACTTGGAATTTTTTTCCCGTTTTCTAGTACATGACATGGTAAAACCAATGATGTCGTTCAAAAGTACAACTCGTCCTGCAAAAAATAAGTCCTCACATGGCCAAATTGACGGAAAAATAAAAAAGTTATGGCTCTGGGAAGGAGGGGAGTGAAAAACGAAAACGGAAAAACGAAAAATCTCAAGGTCATGAAGGGGTTAAACAATAGGTTATATTCTGCTGATACACAGGCACACCTGAGGAGTCGGACACATCTGTTGGTTCTATCTGTCTGTGTTAGTATAGACTTGCAATCATCATGAATAATAATGGGGCAAATTTTCTTATGGTTTTGAATTGTGATGTTTCTCTGTTAAACTTTCTGGAAATGTAAGGTATTCTGACAAGTGGGTGTTACCATAGCATTGGCAGCACAGAGGTGTATGAGAATTCTGGTCACCTCTCCTCTGACAGCAGCATGTGATGGGGCCCTATGTTCAAGATAGAAGCAGGTCGCATTGGGGACCAGGATATATGATACAATTATGTAATATCCTATGAAAATGTCATAAATGAATGATATGGGAATACCCCTTTAATGAAGTAAGAACACTTGAATATATATATATATGTCCACCCTCCAAGATACAAGGAGAAATAAAAAAAGAACACCGAACACACAGCTAATGCACAGCTAACAAACATGTTACATAATCCTAACAACATACACCTAACACACATCTAACATACACCTGGCACACACCTAATACATGTGGCACATAGCTAATACACACCTTACATATTACTAGCAACATACAAAACACACCTACATACACCTAACATATGACGATGACAAAAAAAAGTTTTGAAACCACCTTGTCGTTGGTTGCTGGGCATGCATGAACTGGCCAAATTATGTGCTAAGTGTCTCATTTTTTCCTAGTATCCAGAAGCAATATTGCTATTCATGTTTCATATATAGTTATATGAAAAAGTTTGGGCACCCCTATTAATCTTAAGCTTAATGTTTTATAAAAATTGTTTTTTTTGCAACAGCTATTTCAGTTTCATATATCTAATAACTGTTGGACACAGTAATGTTTCTGCCTTGAAATGAGGTTTATTGTACTAACAGAAAATGTGCAATCTGCATTCAAACAAAATTTGACAGGTGCATAAGTATGGGCACCTCACCAGAAGAGTGACATTAATATTTAGTAGATCCTCCTTTTGCAAAAATAACAGCCTCTAGTCGCTTCCTGTAGCTTTTAATGAGTTCCTGGATCCTGGATGAAGGTAGTTTTGACCATTCCTCTTTACAAAACAATTCCCGTTCAGTTAAGTTTGATGGTCGCCGAGCATGGACAGCCCTCTTCAAATGATCCTACAGATGTTCAATGATATTCAGGCACATCTACCATACACCTAACATACATCTGGCACACACCTAACATACATCTGCAATATTAATTAAGTATATATTTTTATCAACACTTACACTACTATAGTAAGGGGAGACATTTTTTTCTATATCTACTTTTTTACTTACTATAGTCCCACTATTGTTTTTGCACATGCAATGGTCTGATTACTGGTATAACGCACTGCAATACTTCATTATTGCAGTGAGCTATACATGTCAGGTCAAAGGGGTTGTCCACTACCAGGACAACCCTTTGTTATGACATGTGAGCCCGGTGCTCAATCAGCACTGGTGTCACTGTCTCCACCTTTCAACAAATTGAACATCAAGAGGAAGTGAGAGAGCAGCCGCAGCCCTGACTTGAATGTTCGATTCATCAGAAGGTGGAGACAACGACACCAGTGCTGATTGGGCGCGGGGAACACATTTCATAACCACATGAGAGCCCCGGGAATGCAAGTGCCGACACTGCTGGAACGGCGCCGGTACGGGAAGTGAGTAAAAGCTTTTTTATTTTCTTGGGGCCAAGCGTGGGGTAAGGCTACTTTCACACTAGCGTCGTTTGGCCTCCGTCGCAATGCGTCATTTTGGAGAAAAAAACGCATCCTGCAAAAGTGCTTGCAGGATGCATTTTTTCTCCATTGACTTGCATTAGCGACGCATTGCGACGTGCTTTGGCGGACCGTCGGAACAAAAAAACGCTACATGTAACTTTTTTTGTGCCGACGGTCCACTGTTTCCGACCGCACATGCGTGGCCAGAACTCCGCCCCCACCTCCCCGCAACTCACAATGGGGCAGCGGATGTGTTGAAAAACTGCATCCGCTGCCCCCGTTGTGCGGCGCTTGCACAGTATGCGTCGGTACGTCGGGCCGACGCTAGTGTGAAAGTAGCCTAAGAGAAGGGCTTGTCCATGTTGTGGACAACTTCTTTATGGCCTCATTTCTATTTTATTGATTTTTCTAGTACGGTATGTAAAAAACAAGCAATTACCATCACTGTTTGGAATAACATTTTCAACAACATTCAGTCAGTGTGATAGTTTTTCACAGTTCGGTTTCATCAGGTTTTCTTGTATGCAAAAAAAAGTCTGGTGGAGAAGATTTTGCAAGATTATTGTCGTAATGCAATAAAAAATAGGGTTTGTTTGCAAGTACTAAAAGCCAGTGTGCTGCTGCACCTTTGCATTAGTTTGCTTTTGCATAGTTGTCACAGCAGATTTGCACCTGCCCATTTAATGTACTTCACTTTGTTAGGAGGTGATGATTAGCTTGGCCTTTTGGTGTCTTATATCTGTTTCTGTTGAAGACAGGTGACATCCATTTGTAGCCAATACAGCTCTAGATCAGACAACCCTAAGTCCTGTGTCTCTGTATAACTAAGCCCTCTAGTCAATCATGATATATAATAGCACGGCTAAACTCTTGGTGATATGCATGTTATATTTACGCAGTTGGCAATATGAAGGTAGCGCTACATGTAGCATCTAGTGAGAACATGTTAGGCACAAGACTATGTAAGTTCAGTTCTTTATGACAGTTGACGCATGCACAACTGCCGAGATCAGAGATAACTCCAGTTCCGACTATTTAAAGAGCACTTTTCAATACTCTGAGAATGGTGAACTGTCCATGTCATGGAAGTTCACCTGGGCATTGGTAGAGATTTGCCTCTGGGGGTGTGTACTTCTTCCTCTGTATGAGGTTGACCAATCATAAGCAAAAGGCATCATGTAGGGGAGAACAGAACACGCCCTCTTCTTCTCACTGATCTCTGCAGCTACTGTTGAGATACAGCAGCGCTGAGTTATGTATCATTCCAAACACATCCAGATATCCCAGTGTCGTTGACACATCCCATTTGCATAGGTAATATGCTTCCGACAACATTTATTTTTGTGACAGTATAAAAAATCCAATCAGCGTTTTATGTGTTCATGGACTGATCCACACACGCACATATCATTAGTGCAACCTGTGCAGCGCACAAGAGTCCCAGAGATCTGGGGGTCCATTTCCACCTTCGAATCAGGTGGAATTGATCATTATGATGAGCTATTGAGCTGCAAAGGGCCCATATATTGTGTTTTCACAGGGACCCCATAAGTTTTGTGACTGCCAGTGGGCTGATCAGTGGCATATTTACACATCTTGATGATCAAGAAGGAGTTTGTAAGTTGGCCTTAAAAGGAATCTGTCATCAAGTTTTTGCTATGTAATCTGTGGGCAGCATGGTCCGACTCCACCCCCATCACTAATTAGCAGCTTAATTTCAATATACAATGTACACAGAATTCAGTAGTGTGGGAGGGTTTAGCTTTCTGAGCTGCATGCTACATCTGAGAACTCTCGACTGTATCACAACTGTTGCGCTCAAAAAACTATGTGATTCATCGCTGGAATCAGGGTCTCTTTCTCTAGATTATGCTGCTCTCCGATAACATTGCAAAAACCTGAATGAAGAATCGCTGATTGTAAGCAAGGTTAAAGTTTCTTCCCTCTGAACAAAGAGGATGGTTCCTCAGCAAATATGTAAAAAGATAATTAGAAAGATTTACATTCTGTCCATATATACAGTGGCATGTAAAAGTTTGGGCACCCTTGGTCAAAATGACTGTTATTGTGAAATGATCTAAAAAAAAAAACCTTAACATTAAGGATGAGACATTTCCTTTGTATTTTGGGAAAAAAATATATATATTGTAATTTTTTAGATTTTAAAAATTACAAAAAGGAAAATGGTTCAATGCAAAAGTTTGGGCACCCTGCATGGTTAGTACCTAGTAGTACCCCCTTTTGCAAGTATCACAGCTTGTAAATGCTTTTTGAAGCCAGTCAAGAGACTTTCACCTCTTGATGAGGGATTTTCATCCATTCTTCCTTGGAAAATTCTTCCAGTTCTGTGAGATTCCTGGGTTGCCTTGCATGCACTGCTACTTGGGGTCAGATTTTCAATGATTTTCAGATCAGGGGACTTTGAGGGCCATTGTAAATCCTTCCAATTTTGCCTTTTGAGGTAGTCTATTGCGGATGTTGACTTGTGGGAAATATGTATCACTAAGGTTGTTAGCTTCAGTAATATGAACCTACAAAAATGCTCGAGCACACTAAGTGTTGAGAGCGGCTAATCAGCCATGTTTTGGGCTAGGTTGATTAAACAGTGCAGAATGGGTGGGAGGTTGTTCACCATATCTCCACCCCAGGGTGAAGTCCAGAAGATAAATACACAGCCTTCTGGCTCATTCAAAGCTGGGTGTGCCTGGAGGTGCAAGCTCCAGAGCTATGTTTTCATGATAAGGAAAGCTGAAGCTCTTGTTGTTTGTTTCTGAGCGGGCAGATCCACGCAGTAACACGGACTGTGCCACATGTAAATTTTTTGTTTTTATTGTTAGGCCATAAACACTGCAATGGTGTATGCAGTACCTTTAATAAACCAGTGGAAGATTCAAACAGACAGCGTTCCTGTGTTTACCTCTCTGTGCAGCTAAGTTGGCCGATCTACCACAATTTATAGAAGCCATCCTGTTTTCAATTCAGCTTTTTAACAGATGGTGTTATGTTTCATCAAGAATTTGCAGAAATTTCATTGAATCCATTCTTCATTCTACCTGTGAAATGTTCCCCATCTCATTGACTGAAACAGAACCCCACTGCATGATTGAACCACCCCTATGTTTAATGGTTGGCGAGATGTTGTTTTCCTGAAATTCTGTTCTCTTTTTTCTCCACACATACCTTTTATCATTGTGGCCACAGGACGTGTTTCCAAAATGCATCAGGCTTGTTTAGATGTTCTTTTTAATACGTCTGACGCTAAATTGTAAGGTCAGGATGCAGGAGAGGTTTTCTTCTGATGACTCCTCCATGAAGGCCATATTTGTGCAGGTGCCTTTGAACAGTAGAACATTGTACCACAACTCCAGAGTCTGCTACATCTTTCTGATGGTCTTTTGCAGTCAAGTGGGGCTTCTTATTTGCCTCTCTAGCAATCCTACCAGCTTCTCTCTTTCACTGAATTTTTGCTTGGTTTTCCAGACCTTATCTTGACCTCCACTGTTCCTGCTAACTGCCATTTCTTACATTTCAATCTGAGGAAAGAGCAACTTGAAAACGCTTTGCTATCTTCTTATAGCCTTCTCCTGCTTTCTTGCGATTTTTGAATTGAAAGATGACCTCCTAACATCTGTCAAGGATTCCGGGTGTAACTACTGCCGGGAGGCTACTCGCCGCAGTAAGGGAGTCCAGAGCAGAACAGCAGAGAACTCACTGGGTAGCAAGCAGGACCTGAACAATGTGACAGAAGGGGAATGGCCAGGGGCGGAACCAGGTGACGGGGTGCAAAGGAGGCGAACAACGCCGGAGAGTAGTCAAACGTGCCGAGGTCAATAACTGGGAGATAAGCAAGGTACTGGAGGGTGAGACAAAAGGATAGTAAGGTGGAAGCTGGAGGTCAGAAAGCCGAGAGAATCAAAACAGACCAGATCGAACACAGAGAGCAAACAAACAACAAAGTATGCACACGCACACCAGGGGGTCAGGCACAAAGACAAATCGAGAGTATAACTGACAAAGAATCCTAGCCCTGAGTGGGTATAAATATCCCTCCCAGATCCAAAAGGAGGCCACAACAATTAACCCTGAGAGGGCAGGGCATTAACCCTGTCCAAACCATGACAACATCTTTATCTTGAACTGGACACACGATGTAATAATGGCTGCAGAGCAGAATAAAACTGTTTTTATTTCTCCTCTCCGTTACAGAGATATTAACAATCAAAGTATTTGTCACCCAATGAGTTAACTTCTCTTAAGTCCGGGTGGGTGTTATAAGACTCATACAGGGGGAAGTAGTGACCTCCCCCAGTGAAAACACCCACTAGCACTTAACTAAAGTTAACTCATTAGGTGCCAAATACTTTGATTGCTAATATCTCCGCGACAGAGAGGCGAAATTAAAAACAAACGAAAATGTTATATTACGCTCTGCAACCATTTTTACATCCTGTGTCCAGCTCTACATGAAAAAGCTGGTGACAGGTGCACTTTATATTCCTGATGAAAGTGTTTATTGCTTGTCTGCAGTTTAGACCTAGTTCTTAAGACAATTCACTCCACAATTAATGAAAAAACTTGTCCTTTAAATTCTCAAGATACAATATGAAAGTCTGAATTTTGAATAATTCGAGCTAGAATTGCTCTGGAATAACTCGCAGCGTCCTCCAACTGATTTCTCTAAAGCAGCTGCAAAACCTTTGCTCAATTAGGATTGAATGGCGGTTGTATGAAATATATGAGCAATTTCCTAGTGAGGAAAATTGGAAAATTGTAGCTGCAAAATCACTAGTCTACTCCCAACATGTTAGACGTAAACAACCTTTCTACAATTACATGTAATTACAGAATTAAAAGAACTGAAAAAACTGAGGATATGCTCTGAATTGCTCTACCTAAACTTTGAAGAGTAAATTTATGGGTTTGCAAAGCGCAGATCTATCCATTCGAAAAAGTGAATTTCGGTAAAAATATGAACCTGACCCATAAAAGGAGGTAATTGTTTATCCTTTTCATTAAAAAAAAAAATATATATATATATATATATATATATATATATATATATATATATATATATATATATATATATATATATATATATGTATGTATATATATTGGCAGTGAGAAAAGCAAGGTTGGCAGATCATATTATCATATCATACCATATTATATCATATCAGAGATTATTATTATGTGTTCGGGCGCAATGTGCCTGAAAGGCCATTTCTAAAAAATCTCTCTTAATTATGGGAAAACCCTACTTATTTCTACTAAATATTCACAAACTTTGCATTATTCATTTATAAAACAAAATAAACAATAGTGATGAAAAAAAAAACAAAAAGTATGAATCTTCAAAAGTGAGAACCTTCAGGCGCAATGAAAATGAGCCTGAGAGACCATGGAGGTCACACCTGCTCTCGGCAATGATGGCGGTAAAACTGAGCGGGAGGGGTTTCAAACAGCGCCTAAAGATAGAAAAGTACTGAGAGGGGTGGGATCCCCTGCCTCCTTGGAGAGAAGGGGGAGACAAAAATGTATGAGTTGTGCCTATCAGGCCTATTACACCTAATGCAGGGTTAAAGCCGTTTTGTAAACAACGGAATGCGTGTAAAACAATTAGATTCATTTGTTGGTGTTTCTATGGAGCCAACTACGTGCTAATTCCACACCAAAATGAAAAAGACCAAACTTCCTACACTTTTTTTGATTCATAAATCCAGCCCATAAAGATAGTAAGTGCACCAATTCAGAGTAACTCTAATAATGCCAACAGCCTATAGAATGTATAGAACTTGACCCAATGCCATCTCACCTCTCCCCATACCTCACCACAGTCTTCATCTCAACCCTAATTCATCTTTTCCAGAGATCACTAACAAATGGTGTCTTCCCCTCATGTTTCAAACATGCCTCAATCATACCCATCCTCAAAAAGCCCTCCCTTGACCGATCCTCTCTGTCTAGCTTTCACCCCATATCACTTCTCTCCTATGTCTCAAAACCACTGGAACAACACGTCCATTCTGAACTGTCCTCCCATCTCTCCTCCAGCTCCCTCTTCCACAATCTGGCTTCCGACCACATCACTCTACTGAAACTGCCCTGATTAAAGTCGCCAATGACCTACTAACTGCAAAATCCAAGTGACACTACTCTGTCCTCCTCCTCCTGGACCTGTCATCTGCCTTCAACTCAACATGGATAAACCAGAATTCATCATCTTTCCACCATCTCATTCAACTCCCCAACAGACCTATCCATCAAAGTCAAAGGCTGCCTACTCTCCCCAGACCCGCAAGCTGGATACTTCTGGGTAATCTTTAACTCTGATCTGTCCTTCAAATCACACATGCATGCCCTTTCCACTCCAATTCAAAAACATCTCCCAGATCAGGACATTCCTCAACCAAGATTCTGTAAAAACACTAGTGCATGCCCTCATCATCTCCCGCCTTGACTACAGGAACCTCCTGCTTTGTGGTCTCCCCTCTAACACTCTCGCACCCCTCTAATCTTTCCTAAAATCCATTGTTCGACTAATATACCTGTCCCCCCGCTATTCCCTGGCCTTTCCTCTCTGTCAATCCCTTCAGTGGTTCCCAATTGCCCGGAAACTCCAGTTCAAAACCTTAACCATGACGTACAAAGCCATCCACAACCTGTCTCCTCCATACATCTGTGACCTCGTCTCCTGGTACTTACCTGCACACAACCTCTGATCCTCACAAGATCTCCTCTCCTTCTTATCCCTTCTTCCCACAATCGCATACAAGATTTTTCCCATGCATTCCCTCTATTCCGGAACTCTCGATCCCACATATCAGACATCAGACTCTCGCCTACCGTGGTAACCTTCAAAAGAAACCTGAATACGTACCTCTTCTGACAAGCCTACAACCTGCAGTAACCACTGATCCACCAAACTGCTGCATGACCAGCTCTGTCCTCATCTCCTATATCCTCATCGATCCCTTGTAGATTGTGAGCCCTCGCGGGAAAGGTCCTCTCTGCTCCTGTACTAGTCAGTGACCCATTTTGTTCAAGATTGTACTTGTTTTATGTAAAGTATACCCCTCCTCACATATAAAGCACCATGAAATAAATGGCGCTATAATAATAATAGAAAACAGTGTCAGTAAAAAGACTCATGTAATCAGTGCCAAAAGGGGTGCCCTTCATCTGCCATAATCAGTGGCAACATATTGTAGGCTGTATGAAAAAAGAGCCAGTATTTATTGTACTGTATATAGCGCTATTAATTCCACAGCACTTTACACACATTATCGGCACTGTCCCCACTGGGGCTCACAATATACATTCCCTATCAGTATGTCTTTGGATTCTGGGAAGAAATCGGAGATCATGGAGTAAACCCACACAAACATACAAACTGCTTGTAGATGTCCTTGGTGGGATTTGAACCCAGGACACCAGCGCTGCAAGGCAACACTGCTAACCACTGAGCCACTGCGCTACCCTTACATAAGCAATGCCACTACATTATGCTTCCCTTCTCACAATCGTCAAGTAATTACTTTTTTTTCTCTATAGCCTTCTGAGGTGCATACTAGGCGCTCACAGATATACCATCATAGTCAAGAGCTGGACAAATTTTACCTTTATGTTGGAGTGAATGAAGAATTTAGGATGCAGACAGAGGAGAAAAGGCTCATAAGTGGAGAAAGAAAGATTTCTCTCAAAAGATATATTACAAAGTTTCTTAATTCACATGTGCTATTGATTTATGTAAAGTATGTTGTTGAAATTGTATAGGTCAGAGAAATGACAGGTAACATGAGCAAGACCCAAACTAAACACGGCCAGCGTTAGGCTACGTTCACATTAGCGTTGCGTCGGGCGCAGGTTCGGCGACGCATAGTGACGCATGAGTCATACGCCCCTATATTTAACATGGGGGTGCATGGGCATGCGTTGTCTCGCGTTTTGTGACGCATACGTCATTTTTGGCGCATGTGTCAGGGTGCAGAGGACGCTGCATGTTGCATTTTTTTTGCGGCTAAAATCAAGCCAAAATTGGACGCATGCATCACAAAACGATGCGTTTTGCATGCGTTGTGCGCTGCATCACCGACGCAACGCCCAACAACGCAAATGTGAACGTAGCCTTACAGAGGTAAGTCAAACTCCATGAAAGGGGTTGTCCTGCCTTATCCTATAAGTCTGCAGATGAGTGAATCCTTACATTGCATAACACTGCAAGCCATGAGGATTCTCCAGTGTCAGGAACATGACTGCATGTATGCGATCTGCATACATGTGGTCACGTGCCTACTAGTTGGGTGCGGCCTCACTCAATGCGTGTGTAGCGCGAGGCCGCACAAGTCTAGTTGGAATGTGATCGGAAGTATGAAGTATGCATGCCAGGCTCTGGCACCATCGAATCCTCGCAGTGTGCGGTGTGTGAGATGTCAGGATTCACAAGTCTGCAGTCACATACACTTGTACCCTTAGGTCAGACAACCCTTTTTAAGGGATGATTCATAAAAGAATTTAAGTCAGAAAACTGGCATCAAAGCTTTGATGTATTTGAGAACTGAGCAGGAAAAAATATTAAATTTTTGGCGGTTTTGTACTGGTTTGAATCAACTCTGCTAAAATCGGTGAAGCTGAGGAGGAACAGGGACGTGGCTACAACCGCCTGTCAAATTCATCAAAAGGGATGGAGTTTTGTCCCCGACTGGAGTAGCGGCCCACACCACTCAGAAGAGATGACAAAATTCATTAAGTGGCGTGCCCTTCTTAATGAACTCAATGCCTTCTATTCCAGCAAGACTGGCATAGCGTGAATGTGCGCCTCGGAATCCTTGATGAATCGGCCCCTATGTTTACTGTGCATAATTACCTGCTGTCAGTGGAATAAGGAACAGCGAGCGGCGTAGACACCAAAGTGGAGATATTCTTGGCATGCAGGTAAATAGAAATAGTGCTGATAGGTTGCAGCTGCCTGAAATGAACACCAGGTTCAATACTCTACCTAAGGAATGTCCCAATGACAAGATAATTCGGGAGCCTGGCTCCACGCCATTGGAAAAACAGCCAGATTGCTCGAAAATTTCATATTCCATTAGAAACCCAATGTCCCAGCAGGCTGGCACTGCAATCTCCATTTCATATCACTTCTCATAACAGATGAAAGAGGGATTACTGCGGTGTCTCATTTAGCCCAATCCTTAACTCAGGCACCATACGAAGAAACGTAATGACATGCAATATGTTACTGATTGCTCATCAATGGAGGCAAATACGTTTTTTTTCTCGCATAACTGATCATCACCCTTCAATAAGTGCAGAAAAAAAATAATAGTCGAAGAGTACAGAGATCTCAGAAAAGCGACGGAGATTTGTACGGGATTAGCATATGCTTGTCATGCAAATGAATCCACGGAAAAATCTTAAAAATATAAATAAGAAATTTTGGAGCTCGAGTTTATATGACTGCACACATCTCGTCCTTCTTGATGGCGAGAACTAAGACATTCTACTGCAGAAGCAAATGGTTAAGATCAATTCCCCGGAAAATTAAATCCTCATATAAAAAGAAGCCTGAGAAAGAACATATATAGAACATGTTTGACTTGCATGAATGCAAAAAAAGTTAAGAAGGTATTTTGTAACTTAATGGGAATCTGTCAGTAAGATCAACTCCACTACCCCCTCCCCAAACAGCACATATAAGCATGCAGGTCTTTTAAAGATAAATCCATAAACACCTTTATATCTTCTATCAGTTGCTGCATGTTCGAGGAATCGGCATTTTAATTCACATTTCAATGAGACATTAGGTGCTCTGGGCATGACAGAGCACTTCCTGGTTGTTTCCCTGCTTAGCACCAGCCATGTCAGCTTAATTGATGGCTCGCTATTTGTGTCATGTCAGGCAAGAAAATCAAAAAGTGAGCTATCAATCAAGTTAAAGCAAGTGTGACAAGGTCACTGTTAAAAAACTGGAGGGTAGATATGTGTCACTGAGGTTGTTAGCTTCAGTGATATGAACCTGGAAAAATGCTCCATCACACTAGGTGCTGAGAGGCATTAATAGGCCATTTTAAGGGCTAGGTTTTTGTGGACAGCTGAAAAGTGGGTGGGAGGCTGATCACCATATCTCCACCCCAGGGTGTGGTCCAGAAGATAAATAGGCAGCCTTCTCAACCCTGTGTTTTGTTATCCTGAGCCGGCGAATCCCCGCCGCAACACAGACTGTACTGTATGCTATTTTTGTTTTCCCGTTATGCCAAAAGGGCCGTGTTTATTTTAGTTAACTTTGCACTGGTTTATTCTACACCTTTTTAATAAACCAGTGGAAGATTTAAACGGAAAGTATTCCCATATCTACTTCTGTGAGCAGCCGAGTGAGACAATCTACCACAGAGGAAACAACCTGAGGAGGCAAAGGCTCAGAAAATGCTTAAATTATAATTTACATAATAATTAAAAATCTAACTTCTTGGGAATGCTGCAACAGACAAAAGACATAAAGGTGTCAAAGGATTTTTCAAAGACCTACATGCCCACATGTGCAGTTTGGGAGGGGGAGGTTGATCTTTCTGACAGATTCCCTTTAATAAATTGAAGGAAAAAAAAGCCAGAGGCATACGGCATACTTATCTACAATGTCACTTTTTTTTTTAAACTGCAACCTTATTGGAACTTTTCTAGTGCCAACTGTGAGGCAGTGATGGGAATCATATAAGAGGGTCCTTACATGTCTTTCAGGATGTGAATGGCAACATACTGAACCCGCTGGAGAGTGTTGCAGTTACAGCCACAGCTGTGCTTACAATACAAAGTAAATTTAAGCAAACACTGGGTCGAGCTATTTGACCAAGTCAGATTTCGAAAATCCTGACATGGCTTTTGTTTTTTGAGAGAGCTGTAGCAAGGTAGTGGGACGCATCTCTCCCTCCAGTACAGGTCTTTCAAGTGGCCCATGGCCATGATTCACATTTAATCCTACAGGTAAGGGTTGGGTGTGTTAGTGTTGGTTTTCAAGCAGCAGAGCAGGAGGCTCTGTGTATGCCTGGTTGTGTGAGACTGAACACAGACTAGAGCTAGAGAATAGAGAAAAGCCATTACCGTACCCACGAGTTATACGGTGGTGCAGATGCCTGCGGCAACAGACTGATATGGACGTTCCGGCTGCAAACCGGAAGATAATGTTTCAATTTATTTAGTAAATTGGCAAATGAATGCATTTAAGTTACACTTTCTTGGGTCACTGCCTCTTTACCATACTGATGAGGAAGCTGCTGCCTTACACAACCTAATTAAAATCTTAAGAACAGAATAGATGAGACTGGTTCAGGACCCTAGAGGGTGGATACACCGGGGATATTTCCTGTAGGCTTATGTAGTCCAGCTCTGATAAAATCTTTGCACAAATTCCTAAAAAGTGTCATTAGGATCAATACGAAGATATGCTTCAGCCCCCTGAATGAAGCGTTTACCAGGAAGGAGGCACACAAGACTCAGACCATGGCAAGAGGTCATAAATCCATACTGTCATCATACCGACAAATCCTGGGCAGCTTGTGACTACTGATAATAATCTAAGGTGTTTGCTGGTAATGCAAAGTGGAGTCACAAATCAGCGCTGGTCAAGAAGTTAATGACGCGTTTCAAGGTGTTTTAAATAATGCATCCAATACATCATTATCATTATGGAGCATTAAGACTGGAGTTCAGCTCCTCTGACTACAGCTCAGCTCCCATTATAATGTCAAATGTAATGTGCGAGCGCCTTAAAGGCAAGATATTAGCATCATCTGCCAAAGGCATGGAAAGCGGCTTAGAGCCTCACATACTGTGTCACACACCAGCTTCCTCCACGGTATTACCATAGTAATACAGAGCATTGTCATACAGGAGATTGCACAAAATCGCAAGGAAATATTTATATGGCATTATAATTTGTGCAGCAAATATCACTCAAATGCATTATTACTAAACAATCCTAATATTACTTGTCACTGCACTAGTAAATTCATGAAACGTCACCTATCAGTACATGTTATTAAAGGGATTGTCCACTGGATGGGTCATCAATATGCAGTTTACCTCCAAATCAGCGGCCACTAATCAACATACAGAACTGTGGTGGCCGGCTCTATACAATGCACTATGCAGAAACGCGCGTTGGGGTGCATGGTGCCACGGCCCAGGTAACTCCTCAGGCTTACATGTACACTTTTGTCTATGGTCTTTGCACTCTTTCCCTGATTTTGGCTGTTAGCCTCCATGGGTTTTTTTTTCTGTGTGTACCTTTACTTTGGATATACTCTTCATCTATATTACCCTTAATGGTATACTCTGTTGCACAATGCACTTGCACTTTTGAGCGGACCTACATGTTTACAATTGTTTACTCTGCCTGTGGTTCTGTTTGCCTGATCCATTACTGTGGTTCTATCATTGCCTTGGTTTACCATTGTCATCTCCCTGTCGCTTTTTCTATGTTTTGACATTATGTGTTTTATTGTTACTCCAAAAAAGTTTTTCACTTTTAGTATTTTGGTTGTGTTAGTGCCTCTTTTCTGATATGAATTACATTGCTTACACCCGCCTGCTGCCGGGGCAGATATCAACAGTGGTGGTCCCAGGTATCCTAAATACACAGATCACATATTGATGACCAAACCTACAGTTAGGCCATCAATATGTAATTCATGGAAATCCCTCTAAATACTACACTATTCGTAATATTTTCACGTTTCCTAAAATGTTTACAGGAATAGTTTAGTTCTACAGAACAAAACACAATTACAGGGAACCCCTTATGTAAAATAATGTTATTTACCTGCTGATTTTGGGTTCATCTGAAGGTAAGTCACATTCTGACACCATGCGGTGCACACACTGAGAGCCCGCTGCCAGGAGGAAAAGAAATTTATTCCCCCCAGCATTGTTCGGCTTTCAGTCACAGGGGCGGCACCAACAAGATTTCAGTCACCGCTCTGTGAATAGATATTGGCAGATGTAACCACGCCTCCAGCACTAACTGACAGTCGGCCCTAATGCTAAGCTGCCGTCAGTCAGTGCCAGGAGCGTGGTCACAGCCTTCACTTACCATACACAGAGCGGTGACTGAAACCGTGCCTGCGCCACCCGTGACTGGAACACGAACGCTACTGGGGAGGAATAATGTTAATTTACTTCCGGGGCGCTCAGTGCTGGCGTTGCATGGTGTCGGAATGCTATTAACCTGCAGATTAACCTCATATCTGCATGTAAATAGCATTATTTTACATGACAGGATTCCTTTTAGTCAAGTTACCATTAGTGATGAGCGAGTGTGCTCGTTACTCGAGATTTCCCGAGCTGTCCTGGGTGTTCTCCGAGTATGTTGGGCGTGCTCAGAGATTGTGTTTGAGTCGCCGCAGTTGCATGATTTGCGGCTGCTAGACAGCCTGAATACATGAGGGGATTCCCTAACAAACAGGCATTCCTCACATGTATTCAGGCTGTTTAGCAGCCGCGCGGCGCCTCAAACATAATCTCCGAACACGCCCAAAATACTCAGGGAACACCCGAGCATGCTGAGAAATCTCGAATAATGAGCACACTCGCTCATCACTAGTTACCATGATGACTTTTTGGCAAGTTTTTGATGCTACGTATTTTTGCTATGCAAACACGCAGTGTATTAAATCTCCTGCCCTCTGTGCTTTCTACTTACTCAGAGTAACCTGACCTGCGGTGCGTTTCAAATCCATATAAGATGTGCAGGCAATTATTTGTTTGGGCATACATCAAGCAAATAACTGGGGTCTTTGTTAGCCCCAAAACTGCCTTTAGAGACGTGTTTACAAGTTGCGTTTTTGCTGCTGATTTAGCAGAAAATTTGAACAAATCACATATACACATTACTGAAAATGTATGCAGTGAAATTATCATGTAGAGAAGACTGAAGAAAGTCTTTATCCAGAATTCAATGAAAATGTCACACTTTGCAAAGTAAAGGGTGAAATCTGCAGTAGATCCACAGCAGAATCCTCTTGTAACACATGCAGATTTGACAGCAGACGAGCTCCGGATCCACTGATGAAAAATCCACAGCAAATCTGCCACATATGAACATCGCCCAAAGCTTTGAGCTACGGTTGCTATCACACCTTTTTGGGCATCATTCAGATATAAGTGATTTTTCCTATTTGCTAAAAAAAAGAGTAGCAGTGTCATCAGTGTTTTTCATCCGATTTTCATGTGTTTTTGGTTAGTGTCAGTTTTTACCATCAGTGATTTTCATAAATGCAAAAATAAATGATAAAGCTTCCCCTATTCTTCTCCATGCTAATCATTGGCAGGACACTGACTGCTCACTGATGCCATCCGCGAGCTGTCCGATATTTTCACAGACCCGTAGACTTGTAAGGGTAATATTCATCAGTTACATGGCTACATGTCCACAAAAATAATATCCAAGACATGTGAACAGTCCCACAGACTATTACTAGTGATGAGAAAGTATACTCGTTGCTCGGGTGGGAATTCCTTAACATACAGACTTTCCTCACATGTATTCAGCCTGTCTAGCAGCTGTAAATCATTCAGCTGAGGCGATTAAAACTAAATCTACGAACACTAACAATACTCGGAGATCACCTGAGCGTGCTCGGGAAATCTCGAGTAACGAGTATACTTGCTCATCACTAACTATTATGTATTTTATCTGTGAAAAACGGACGTCTGAATGAAGCCTAAGGGCTCGTTAACCTTCCAATTTTCACGTACGAATGCCATCCCTGGTTTTCACTGATCGCACTCGTACCTCTGATATTTTATGGTACTATGCACATGTCCGATTTTTTCCTCGGACTGAGTGGTCCACAGAAAATATCAAAGACAAGTCCAATTTTGATCCAAGGGTCAATGCAAGTCAAAAGGTTCATGAAAAAAATCGGAATTGACTCAAATGACATCCGAATGCAGTCCAATTTTCACGGACTGTCAAAAAAGAGAAAGTGGAGAATATTTTTTCTCCAAGTAATAGAAAAATGGATGATACCCAGACCACATTCTGATCAAAGTCTGATCAAAATATTCGGTCTGTATTTCTCGTTAGTGGGAAAATCGGACATGTGAATGAGGCCTTCGGGTGTCCGATCTGTGTTTTACAGATAGATCACGTATCCATTATATTCTATGGTGCGGTTCACACATTTGTGTTTTTGGCAGACCATCAGTTCACCAAAAATCACGGCTACATGTCATTTTTTGATCCAAGTCATGGATGAAAATTACCCATACAAGTCTATGGGTGGGTGAAAATCTCTACAAATGTTATTCTGAATCTGCACGGTTGTGAGCGTTAACATATTGCGAGTGTTTGTGTGAGTAAGGAGAAAAGCATCTGGTTATCTGCTGCCTGTGTATTCGAACTGTTCACGAACACAACAGACTGCTAGGATTTAGCAAAGCAACATCATTTGAGTCGTATATTGAAGTCATTGAAGCATTTGTTCATCTTGTAAAAGATCTGCTGCTCTGAACTGCCAGTAAGCAACGTTTGCCAAATCAGATTCTTGCCAGAAACAGATGGATTCTCGTTAAAGCACGAGGGGATATTTGTGAAATGAGCGATAAGCCTGGTGGTCACACACGAGCACAAGGTAGACATTCACCTGAGTCCTGATACAATGCAGTGAGTGACTTGTGCGGTACTTTTATAGTGGAATGCGTTGGCAAACTTTCAAAACTCCATTTTTGAAATACCGGCATATAATTACAGTGCGTATCCTTTGTTCTGTCCTTGCCTGCAATATCTGGTAGTATTACGCCATCTGGAACCTATTTACTAAAGTTATCGAATGTGGAAACGCAGACTAAGATGCTTTTTAAAGAGTAAATGTTTTACTTTTTAAAATGTAAATCAAAAGAATACATGAAAATAAAAAAAAGTTGCAAAACAACGCCTTGAAAAAGTATTCATACCCCATATTTTTTTCATAAAAGTTTCATACTGGCATACCACTAATAATCCGATAGACTGACCAACGCGTTTCGACTTCAGGCCAGGATTAAGACTGTTAAAATTAAAACGCGTCGGTCAGTCTATCGGATTACTTGCGGTAAACTTTTATGAACAACAAATAAATGTGAATTTTTACTTATATATGCAATGCTGGAGATTTTCATCCTTTCCTCGTTCATTTTAGGCATCCCAGACCAGGGCGGCTCCATGAGGTGATCATCATCTAAGCAGAGTTCAGCGAACAACAGCGAGTTGACTTCCTCTCCTCCTCCTCCCTATTACACACGTTTTTTCATGTTACACCCACAAACATAAATGTATTTTATTTGGATTTTATGTCATATACCAAGTATTTGAGAAGTGTAAAGGAAGTGATGCATGGTGTTCTAATTATTTAAAAAATATAAATTTGTTTTCAGCCACCCTTGAGTCAATACTTTGTAGGACCACCTTTCGCTGCAGTTACTGCAAAAAATATTTGAACCGTCTAGGTAGGGATCAATCTTGTGTTTGATGAAGGTCCATCTTATGAAAGAATTAAACGGAGCCAGACAGATCCCACATACCTATAATGGTGTCAGTGTGGCTGGCCGTCATTTTACTGTGGAGTATGCTGTGCCTTTACTATGGCAAAATTGGCAGAACTTGAGTCGGAGCCTCCTAAGAAAGGTTCCAACACAAGCCCATACATAGCCCAACATCCATGCCCAGGGCCAACTCAGCCATGTGCTGAAGACATAAATAATCCGAGATAACATTCCCTTAGCAATCAGTTGACAATATATAACAATGTATTATAAATTATCCTTATGAGATGAGACTTTAGGTCCACTAACCAACTATAAAAGATTTACGATAATTCCAACATGAACTTTGCAGGACCTCACAGAGTCGGTTGGGACAAGAGCCGAGTGTCAGGTCCTCGGAAGGTTCAATACATATATAAATTCTACAGTATATATATATTGTAATGCCACAAGTATTTCTGAATGTAAAAGTTTTATATTCATCCTAAATGCTTAATGTATGTTGGTGGGAATTTGGAATTCTCTGACCAAGACACATTACTAAAAAGTGAGTGTTTTCAGAGGTAAGAACTTTCCATAAACAGGCTCTGGCACATGAGACATCGTGATGGAATAAGGATCAGTTGGCAGCTATATTTTTGAGACATTTCTGTAATGTTATGTGGGCGTAATGTATTACGGTAAGCTTCCATTCATTTTACTAAAGAAGACTGCTAAAATGTGAAATCTGAGCATCTGCTATGATGTAAAGCGATGTTATCCCATTCAGGTAAAGACCAATGCAAAGTCCACTTAGCAAAATTTTACAAGACTTGATCTAATCTGAATCTGGCATATGACAAATGAGAAGTTACATATTACAGCTGGTGGTCAGTACTGAAAACCAGACATACTTTCAAGAACAGACCTTAAAAAACAGCAACTTAAATCTCTGTATAGCCTTAAAAAAAATGGGGCAGTATGGTAGATCATATGGGGCAGGATGGGACATCACATGGGGGCAGAATGGAGACACATGAGGGCAGGACGGGAGAACATATGGCTGGAGCCAGGAACAAGGCATAAGGGGGCCAGGATGGGGGACATTATTAGCATATGGGGCTAATTAAGGGATATTATTACTGCAGTGATGTATTTTATTTTGGAGAATGCTTTTTCAATGGGGGGTGCTGGTACTGTGCAGGGCGACACTATGTCACCTTTTTTTCTTCATCTGGTATACTGTAGAAGTTGGCAAAAAATTAAGTAATGTGCTCTGCAAAAGTGCTCTAGATAACTTATTTTCTGCAGAAACGAGTCCTAACTGGAAAAAGTGATGGTGGTCTGTGCTGGATGATGAAGAAGAAAAGCGAAGATGAAGGACTTCAACTAGAGACGTCATCGATGAGTCAGTGTATTACCTGTACACTTACACTATACACTGTATATTATATACAGAGCTCTAGTGTATAATGTCACCAATGATCCCTGTATTACCTATACAATACTGTATATACAGAGCTCATCTGTATAATGTCACTGGTGATCACTGTATTACCTGTACACTGACACCATATACAGAGTTCCTGTGTATAATGTCACTGGTAATCACTGTATTATGTGTACACTAAAACTATATATAGAGGTCCTGTGTATGTCACTCGTGAGTCACAGTATTACCTGTACACAGACACTATACATTGTATACCATGTACAGAGCTCCTGTGTATAATGTCACTGATGAGTCAATGTATTACCTGTACACTGACACTATATACAGAGCTCCTGTGTATAATGTCACTGGTGATCACTGTATTATGTGTACTCTGAAACTACAGGGTGGGCCATTTATATGGATACAAATAAATAAAATGGGAATGGTTGGTTATATCAACTTCCTGTTTGTGGCACATTAATATATGTGAGCGGGAAGACTTTTTCAAGATGGGTGGTGACCATGGCGGCCATTTTGAAGTCGGCCATTTTAGATCCAACTTTATTTTATTCAATGGGAAGAGGGTCATGTGACACATCAAACTTAATGTGAATTTCACAAGAAAAACAATGGTGTGCTTGGTTTTAACGTAACTTTATTCTTTCATGAGTTATTTACACGTTTATGACCAATTATAAAATGTGTTCAAAGTGCTGCCCATTGTGTTGGATTGTCAATGCAACCCTCTTCTCCCACTCTTGACTGTTATGGTCTGGTGATTAAGGAGCGACATGCGACTAGCTCTGAGCAGGTGGTAACTATACCGACCGCAGTTCCTAATCTTAACACAGACACTAGCAGTAGCTGTGGGATGTTCCTGTCACTCCCTGGACACCTCGTCACAGCCGGAGAACTAGCTACCCCTAAAGGTAGAAACAGGAAAGCTATCTTGCCTCAGAGAAAATCCCCAAAGGATAGGACAGCCCCCCACAAATAATGACTGTGAGAGAAGGAAATGACATACATAGTATGAAACAAGATTTAGCAAAGGAGGCCACTACTAGCTAGACAGAATTAGTACAGAACAGAAAACTGTGCGGTCAGTAATAAAAACTAGAAAAAGTCCACCGCAGAGAAATGCAAAAATCTCCACACCTGACTAAAGGTGTGGAGGGCAAACTCTGCTGCCCAGAGCTTCCAGCTTAGCTAAATAGATCCATACTGATAAGCTGGACAAATGAGCAAACATAGAAAATGCCAAACAACAAGTCCACAATAAGTGAACTGCAAAAAGACAAGCAAGGACTTAGCTTTGCTGAAATGGTCAGAGTGGCAGGGAAATCCTCAGAGAGCCATGACTCCAAGCTCAACAATTGACAACTGGCATTGAATGAGAGAACAGGCCAGACTAATATAGCCGAGCCAGAAAGACGATCAGTGAAAACAGCTGCTGATGCTAAATCCCAGAAGCAGCCATGCCACTCAAAACCACAGAAGGAAGCCCAAGAACAGAATTCACAAAAATGCCACTTACAACCACCGGAGGGAGCCCAAGAGCGGAATTCACAACACTTGACACACTGATAGCAACACCGCAGAAGAAATGCTAGCACAGGCTTCCAGTATCCGTTGTTCCGGATGCTGCATATCTTGTATCTTCACAGCATAGACAATTACCTTCAGATGACCCCAAAAGATAAAAAAGTCTAAGGGGGTCAGATCGGGAGACCTTGGTGGCCATTCCACTGGCCCATGACCAATCCACTTTCCAGGAAACTATTCAGGTAGGAATGCTCGGACCTGACACCCAAGATGGTGACCTCACTGATGCTGACGCCGGCAGCTTCTCATTCATTCCACAGTAGTTTACAGCCGGACCGGTCGCATTAGCTCCCGCATACATCCGCATGTGTCATGCGTACATATCTTTAACATGCTGTAAGCAGAGACATGCGTTTGCATGAGTTCGCTTGCGAATGCGTATGCATGCATCATTTCGTGGTCTGCGGCGGGGTCCGGCGACCGCAACATGTTGCATTTTTTTGAGGCGTAAAATATTGTGCAATCGTGCATATGCAGATGATTGCGGATGAGTGCGTAAAAAAATGCATTACTGTCTATGGAAACGCATTGGCATGCAAGGAGATGTGTACGCATGCGTTCGATACGCATGTGTACTTCCTTTAACTGTGCATGTCCAGGAAATGATGTCACCAAATCCACCGTGCGCATAAAAAATGCAAATGCATGCCAAAACGCATTTAAAAGCATGCACACGCAGTGCTTTTTTGTGTGTCATGGGTAAGATGATGTGGAGGTATAAGCATGCGTTTGCGCATGCAGATGATACGCTGCGCACAGAAACGCTAGTGTGAACCTAGCCTTAGATTAGGAAGTTTGATCAGTATCTCGGATCAAAAACTGACACGTCTCGGTTCTTTTTTAAAATTTTTTCTTTCACTCATTCCACAAAAAAACATCAACACGTAAACGCCCACATGGATTATAAAGGTGTATCGCCATATCGCCACTGCCAGCAACCTTCTTGGGGTCACCTTCGCCCTTCATGCAGGGACGCAGCTTACTCACCGCCCCAGCCCCGCGGCATTGTCTCTTGGCGTGCCCCTCCGCTATATCCTGATTTGGGGGGAGGGCTCCGCAGTGTGGCAGCTCGCATAATACGTGTGTGCCTGTGCTTCCCAGTTCTTAACGGTGCAGCGCGCATTATCCTAAATGCTCAGCTATTAGTAGGCTAGTAGTACACCTGCAAGATGGCTCCCAGTCGATAGCAGGGAGGCATCTTGTATAAGACACTATCTCTCCCCTAGGGAGTCGTCAAGCAAGGCATTGAATCATTAGTTCGTAAGTAGTGATAAGCGAGTGTACTCGTTGTTCGGGTGGTCTCCGAGTATTTGTTAGTGTTCAGAGATTTAGTTTTCATCGCCTCAGTTGAATGATTTACAGCTGCTATCCAGGCTGAGTACATGTGGGGGTTGCCTGGTTGCTAGGGAATCCCCACATGTATTCAAGCTGGCTAATAGCTGTAAATCATTCACCTGAGGCGATAAAAACTATATCTCCGAGCACTAACAAATACTCAGAGATCACCCGAGCGTGCTCAGGAAAACCCGAGCAACAAGTATATTCGCTCATCACTATTCGTAAGGTGTACTGCTATTGAGTTGTGAGGTCCCCTGATCCCAGTGTGGCCAGAGCCTGACAGTCAACCCCTGGTCCCAGTGTGGCCACTTCAATGCCCATAGTCCAATTGTCCTGGTACGGCCAGTGCATGTCTGAACTAAGCCCTAATGTAGTGTCAGAACCGGGTTCTGCCCAGAAGTGGCACCTGGCCACTACCTGCAGCACAAGCCTGACCTCACCACTGGAGATTCCAGTGAACACCAAAGTAGCCACTTAGTTACACCCCTTCTTGGGTAGGCCCGGCCCTGTGGTACAGTGGGTCCACAAATCCACATGTGCAATAGCTGGACGTAACAGTCTGATCGGCCCAGCCTTGACCGCAACAAATGGGTACCTATTTTATTTATGAAAAACAGACATCTGGATGAGAGCTATGTGTCATGACTACTCAAGAGTTTTTAGCATCTACATTGAGCATTCATTTGTCATTTTATAGCTGTGGGAACGAGACTGTATATTTAACTCATGGAAAGCCCATACTGGAAGATTACAGACCTCTCTTATAACGCTGCTGTAAACTCATATACACTAAAATAGGACTTTAAACACAGTTCTGAAGTTACATAACAAAGTGGCCCATTTGACTGTCTGCCCGGCATCATATATATTAAAGTCGATCATTGTGCTTTTCACAATTTATATCATTTTCTCTAGAGACTGGGGCCATAATTGCAAATGTTCTGACACGTTGCCATCCAGTAACCCTGGCTCGCACTGTTACATTTCTGTATTATCCATTATGATGTTATAAATGCCAATACTTTTGTAATCCATTACATTTTTTCTTTTTAAAAGCACTTTCAGAGACTCTGCAAAATAATTACACAGGAGAGAAACGTGTAATTACAGCAAAGCTATAAAAAAAAAGAAAAAAACTATATTAAATTATATTTTTACATTCCGCTCAAATGATATATTGTACTTGCTGAAAGAGAATGCAGGGACGTTGCGAGGATGTGATATACACATTGCATATTTAGAAGAATCGTTCAAAATTATAATGTAAGAGAACAAAACTAAACGTCGTCTCCCCGGAGGATTAAGGTAGACATCTGCTAAGTGCTTTAGAAACCTTAATGACATTGGACGTTTGCTTTGTTTCCTCTGGTGATCAGGAAAATTTGGAGAAAATGGAAAAAGGAGAAGATACATTAAGAGCACTTACGTATGGAGGAGATCAACTCAACGTCAGGGCAATTTAAGTAAATAAAAATGTCCTGAAATAGTTTGTCTCCCTCATTGTTGGCTATGAGAAGACGAGAAAATAATGTCCCGAAATAATTTGTCTTTTTTAGTAATTTATTGCTGGCAATGAGATGACGACCCTACTAAGGGGTTAAGGACCCATAATCAGATGACACCAGTGACTGGAGGTAAACTTTATACCTCCGATCACAGCTGCGCTCTCAAATGACAGTGTGGGAAGTGCGGTTGTCCGACCAGCGGTGATGATTTTATCGCCGATCAGAAGCGGTGTTTGCAAACACTGAATGTTGGGACCCCCCATTTAAGTGAATGGGGTCCGGGTTTGGGTTGGGATCCGGGTACTGTTCTGGTTCCCAAACCTGAACTTTTTGTAACTGTTCGGTTGAACCTGCTGGACCCGAACATCCAGGTGTCCGCCCATCTCTATATATGACAAAATGGGGTTCACTCTTCTATCTCGAAGCCCCTATAACAGCCATATAACCTGCCTCTATGGCATGTAAGCCATTGATTATAAAAATAAATTATCTACAATTCTTATTATTATTTTTGGAATGATCACTGTCATGATCTCTGCAGGCAGAGATCATAGCAAGCCTATAGAGGGACAAGCTCTCGGAAGATGGAACTATACTGACCATGAACTAAGCCTGCCGCGCAACTAGAAATAGCCAGGTAGCATTTCCTATTTATCGCTAGATGCCCAGCTCTGGCCTAAGACCTAAATAGCTAGCAGAGGGAAATATAAGACCTGGCTCACCTCTAGAGAAATATTCCAAAGAAGACAGTAGCCCCCCACATATAATGACGGTGAGTTCAGATGAAACAACAAACGCAGCAGGAAAATAGTCTTAGCAAATTTGAGGTCCGCTTACTAGATAGCAGAAGACAGATAGTATACTTTCATGGTCAGCAGAAAAACACTAACAAAACACCATCCAGAGATTACCTTAAACTCTGGCATTAACTCATAACGCCAGAGTAGCAATCCCTGATCAACGAGAGCTTTCCAGACACAGTAACAAAACTTCAGCTGTGAACTGGAACAAATAGGCAAAACAAAACATGGACAAAAGTCCAACTTATCTAGTAGTTGTCTAGAAGCAGGAACAAGCACTGAGAGGCATCAGATAACATTGTTGACCGGCAAGAAACCACCAGAGAAATGAGCTTAAATAGCGACACCCACTACTGATGGAACCAGGTGAAACAGGAAAGAGGATGACAAGTCCAATTCCACAAGCGGCCACCGGGGGAGCCCAGAATCCAAATTCACAACAGTACCCCCCCCTCAAGGAGGGGGCACCGAACCCTCACCAGATCCACCAGGGCGACCAGGATGAGCCCTATGGAAGGCACGAACAAGATCAGAAGCATGAACATCAGATGCATTGACCCAAGAATTATCCTCCTGGCCGTAACCCTTCCAGTTGACCAGATACTGGAGTTTCCGTCTGGAAACACGAGAGTCCAAAATTTTCTCCACAACGTACTCCAACTCACCCTCAACCAACACCGGAGCAGGAGGCTCAACTGAAGGTACAACAGGTACCTCATACCTGCGCAATAACGACCGATGAAAAACGTTATGAATGGAAAAGGACGCAGGGAGGTCCAAACGGAAAGAAACAGGATTAAGAATCTCCAATATTCTATAAGGGCCGATGAACCGAGGTTTAAACTTAGGAGAAGAGACCCTCATAGGGACAAAACGAGAAGACAACCACACTAAATCTCCAACACAAAGCCGAGAACCAACACGACGATGACGGTTGGCAAAACGCTGAGTCTTCTCCTGGGACAACTTCAAATTGTCCATAACCTGCCCCCAGATGTGATGCAATCTCTCCACCACCGCATCCACTCCAGGACAATCCGAGGATTCCACCTGACCGGAGGAAAATCGAGGGTGAAACCCCGAATTACAGAAAAACGGGGACACCAAGGTGGAAGAACTGGCCCGATTATTGAGGGCGAACTCTGCCAATGGCAAAAAAGCAACCCAATCATCCTGGTCAGCAGAGACAAAACACCTCAGATATGTCTCAAGGGTCTGATTAGTCCGCTCGGTCTGGCCATTAGTCTGAGGGTGAAAAGCAGATGAAAAAGACAAATCTATGCCCATCCTAGCACAGAATGCCCGCCAAAATCTAGACACAAATTGGGTACCTCTGTCAGAAACAATATTCTCAGGAATACCGTGCAATCGGACAACATTCTGAAAAAACAGAGGAACCAACTCAGAAGAAGAAGGCAACTTGGGCAGAGGAACCAAATGGACCATTTTAGAGAAACGGTCACAGACCACCCAGATGACAGACATCTTCTGGGAAACAGGCAGATCTGAAATAAAATCCATCGAGATGTGTGTCCAAGGCCTCTTAGGAATAGGCAAGGGCAACAGCAGTCCGCTAGCCCGAGAACTACAAGACTTGGCCCGAGCACAAACGTCACATGACTGCACAAAGACTCGCACATCTCGTGACAGGGAAGGCCACCAGAAGGATCTTGCCACCAAATCCCTGGTACCAAAAATTCCGGGATGACCTGCCAATGCAGAAGAATGTACCTCAGAGATGACTCTGCTGGTCCAATCATCCGGAACAAACAGTCTATCAGGCGGACAACGATCCGGTCTATCCGCCTGAAACTCTTGCAAGGACCGCCGCAGATCAGGAGAAACGGCCGACAAAATTACTCCCTCCCTAAGGATACCTGTGGGTTCAGAATTACCAGGAGAGTCCGGGTCAAAACTCCTAGAAAGGGCATCTGCCTTAACATTCTTAGAACCCGGTAGGTATGACACCACAAAATTAAAGCGAGAAAAAAATAAAGACCAGCGCGCCTGTCTAGGATTCAGGCGTCTGGCAGTCTCAAGATAAATCAAATTTTTGTGGTCAGTCAATACCACCACCTGATGCCTAGCCCCCTCGAGCCAATGGCGCCACTCCTCAAACGCCCACTTCATGGCCAAAAGCTCCCGATTCCCAACATCATAATTCCGCTCTGCGGGCGAAAATTTGCGAGAAAAGAAGGCACAAGGCCTAATGACGGAGCAGTCGGAACCTTTCTGCGACAACACTGCCCCAGCTCCGATCTCCGAAGCGTCAACCTCAACCTGAAAAGGCAGATTCACATCAGGCTGACGCAACACAGGGGCAGAGGCAAAACGGCGCTTAAGCTCCTGAAAGGCCTCTACAGCATGAGGGGACCAATTAGCAACATCAGCGCCTTGTCTGGTCAAATCAGTCAGTGGTTTAACGACATCCGAAAAACCAGCAATAAATCGGCGGTAAAAGTTGGCAAAGCCCAAAAATCTCTGAAGACCCTTAAGAGAGGAGGGCTGAGTCCAGTCACAAATAGCTTGCACCTTGACGGGATCCATCTCAATGGAAGAGGGAGAAAAAATATACCCCAAAAAGGAAATTTTCTGGACCCCAAAAACGCACTTAGACCCCTTCACACATAAAGAATTAGACCGCAGAACCTGAAAAACTCTCCTGACCTGCTGGACATGAGAGTCCCAGTCATCAGAAAAAATCAGAATATCATCCAGATATATTATCATAAATTTATCCAGAAAATCGCGGAAAATATCATGCATAAAAGACTGGAAAACTGAAGGGGCATTAGAAAGACCAAAAGGCATGACCAAATACTCAAAGTGGCCCTCGGGCGTATTAAATGCGGTCTTCCACTCATCCCCCTGCCTGATCCGCACCAAATTATACGCCCCACGAAGATCAATTTTAGAGAACCACTTAGCACCCTCTATACGAGCAAACAAATCAGTAAGCAATGGCAATGGGTATTGATACTTAACAGTGATCTTATTCAGAAGCCGATAATCAATACATGGTCTCAAAGAGCCGTCTTTTTTTGAGACAAAGAAAAACCCAGCTCCCAAGGGAGAAGAAGATGGACGAATATGTCCCTTTTCCAAAGACTCCTTTATATATTCCCGCATAGCAGCATGTTCCGGCACAGACAAATTAAACAAACGACCCTTTGGATATTTACAACCCGGTATCAAATCTATGGCACAATCGCACTCACGGTGCGGAGGTAACGACCCAAGCTTGGGTTCGTCAAAGACGTCTTGATAATCAGAGAGGAACTCAGGGACTTCAGAGGGAATGGACGACGAAATAGAAACCAAAGGTACGTCCCCATGAATACCCTTACATCCCCAGCTCAACACAGACATTGCTCTCCAGTCCAAGACTGGGTTGTGAGACTGCAACCATGGCAATCCCAGTACCAAATCGTCATGTAAATTATACAGCACCAGGAAACGAATAATCTCCTGGTGATCCGGATTGATACGCATGGTTACTTGTGTCCAGTATTGTGGTTTATTATTAGCCAATGGGGTGGAGTCAATCCCCTTCAGAGGAATAAGAGTCTCCAAAGGCTCTAAATCAAAACCACAACGATTGGCAAAGGACCAATCCATAAGACTCAGAGCGGCGCCAGAGTCAACATAGGCGTCCGTGGCAATGGATGACAAAGAACAAATCAGGGTTACAGACAAAATAAACTTAGACTGAATGGTGCCAATGGAAACAGACTTATCAAGCTTCTTTGTACGCCTAGAGCATGCTGATATAACATGAGTAGAATCCCCACAATAGAAACACAATCCATTCTTCCGTCTAAAATTCTGTCGCTCGCTCCTGGACAGAATTCTATCACACTGCATACTTTCTGGCGTCTTTTCCATAGACACCGCCAGATGGTGCACCGGTTTGCGCTCCCGCAGACGCCTATCAATCTGTATAGCCATTGTCATGGACTCATTCAGACCTGCAGGCAAAGGGAACCCCACCATAACATCCTTAACGGCATCAGAGAGACCTTCTCTGAAAGTTGCCGCCAAGGCGCACTCATTCCACTGAGTAAGCACAGACCATTTACGGAATTTTTGGCAGAAAACTTCAGCTTCGTCTTGCCCCTGAGATAGTGCCATCAAAGTTTTTTCTGCCTGAAGTTCCAAATGAGGTTCCTCATAAAGCAAGCCCAAGGCCAGAAAAAACGCATCCACATCGCGTAACGCAGGATCCCCTGCTGGCAATGAGAAGGCCCAATCTTGAGGGTCACCCCTGAGCAAGGAAATCACAATCCTAACCTGCTGAGCAGGGTCTCCAGCTGAACGAGACTTCAGGGACAAATAAAGCTTACAATTATTTCGGAAATTCTGGAAGCTAGCTCTATTCCCTGTGAAGAACTCCGGCAAAGGAATTCTCGGCTCAGATACCGGAGCATGTACCACAAAATCTTGTAAATTTTGTACTTTCGTGATGAGATTATTCAAACCCGCAGTTACACTCTGGAGATCCATTATTGTCAGGTGCACACAGAGCATACAGAGATTAGGAGGAGAGAGAGAAAAAAGACTGCAGCAAGGCAGACTGGAGGAAAAAAAAAAAAAAAAAAAAAAAATTCCAGCAGACTTCTTATAACTCTCCTTTCTCAACCTGGGTCTTTAACACTTTATGGGCCGGTCAAACTGTCATGATCTCTGCAGGCAGAGATCATAGCAAGCCTATAGAGGGACAAGCTCTCGGAAGATGGAACTATACTGACCATGAACTAAGCCTGCCGCGCAACTAGAAATAGCCAGGTAGCATTTCCTATTTATCGCTAGATGCCCAGCTCTGGCCTAAGACCTAAATAGCTAGCAGAGGGAAATATAAGACCTGGCTCACCTCTAGAGAAATATTCCAAAGAAGACAGTAGCCCCCCACATATAATGACGGTGAGTTCAGATGAAACAACAAACGCAGCAGGAAAATAGTCTTAGCAAATTTGAGGTCCGCTTACTAGATAGCAGAAGACAGATAGTATACTTTCATGGTCAGCAGAAAAACACTAACAAAACACCATCCAGAGATTACCTTAAACTCTGGCATTAACTCATAACGCCAGAGTAGCAATCCCTGATCAACGAGAGCTTTCCAGACACAGTAACAAAACTTCAGCTGTGAACTGGAACAAATAGGCAAAACAAAACATGGACAAAAGTCCAACTTATCTAGTAGTTGTCTAGAAGCAGGAACAAGCACTGAGAGGCATCAGATAACATTGTTGACCGGCAAGAAACCACCAGAGAAATGAGCTTAAATAGCGACACCCACTACTGATGGAACCAGGTGAAACAGGAAAGAGGATGACAAGTCCAATTCCACAAGCGGCCACCGGGGGAGCCCAGAATCCAAATTCACAACAGATCACATGTAACTAAAGGCGTTGCATGTTGTTAACCCATTATCTACCAATGTCCTTTTTTTGGGACGCCTAATCTTTAGCTTCTAGCAACTAAGATTTTATAATTTTTATAATTAGGTCCAATTTTTTGTGTTGTGTTTGTAAAATGAATGTTTTCAAAATAAGAAATCATGTCATTGTCATTTTTAATTGAATATTGGGACGCACTTTTCTGAAAAATCCGTACTTGAAAACATTTTGCAAATTATGTTTCTGATTCATTAGGACCCAAATCATTAAAAATCTGTCATTAACCCCTTTACCCCCAAGGGTGGTTTGCACGTTAATGACCAGGCCAATTTTTACAATTCTGACCACTGTCCCTTCATGAGGTTATAACTCTGGAATGCTTCAACGGATCCCGGTGATTCTGACACTGTTTTCTCGTGACATATTGTACTTCATGATAGTGGTAAAATTCCTTTGATATTACCTGCGTTTATTTGTGAAAAAAAATGGAAATTTGGCGAAAATTTCGCAATTTTCCAACTTTGTATTTTTATGCCCTTAAATCCCAGAGATATGTCATGCAAAATACTTAAAAAGTAACATTTCCCACATGTCTACTTTACATCAGCACAATTTTGGAACCAAAATTTTTTTTTCTTAGGGAGTTATAAGGGTTAAAAGTTGACCAGAAATTTCTCATTTTTACAACACCATTTTTGTTTAGGGACCACATCTCATTTGAAGTCATTTTGAGGAGTTTATATGATAGAAAATACCCAAGTGTGACACCATTCTAAAAACTGCACCCCTCAAGGTGCTCAAAACCACATTCAAGAAGTTAATTAACCCTTCAGGTGTTTCACAGGAATTTTTGGAATGTTTAAATAAAAATGAACATTTAACTTTTTTTCACACAAAATTTATTTCAGCTCCAATTTGTATTATTTTACCAAGGGTAACAAGAGAAAATAAACCCCAAAAGTTGTTGTACAATTTTTCCTGAGTACGCTGATACCCCATATGTGGGGGTAAACCACTGTTTATAATGCAGAGCCGTAAAAATAAAAAATCATATTCTTTCACAAAAATGATCTTTTCGCCCCAATTTTTTATTTTCCCAAGGGTAGGAGAAGAAATTAGACCACAAAAGTTGTTGTGCAATTTGTCCTGAGTACAACGATACCTCATATGTGGGGGTAAACCACTGTTTGGGCGCATAGCAGAGCTCGGAAGGGAAGGAGCGCCATTTTACTTTTCAATGCAAAATTGACTGGAATTAAGTTGGGACGCCATGTTGCTTTTGAAGAGCCCGAGATGTGCCAAAACATTGAAACCCCCCACAAGTGACACCATTTTGGAAAGTAAACCCCTTAAGGAACTTATCTAGATGTGTGGTGAGCACTTTGACTCAACAAGCGCTTCACAGAAGTTTATAATGCAGAGCCGTAAAAATAAAAAATCATATTTTTTCACAAAAATGATCCTTTCGCCCCCAATTTTTTATTTTCCCAAGGGTAAGAGAAGAAATTGGACCCCAAAAGTTGTTGTACAATTTGTCCTGAGTACGCTGATACCCCATATGCGGGGGTAAACGACTGTTTGGGCGCATGGCAGAGGTCGGAAAGGGAAGGAGCGCCGTTTGACTTTTCAATGCAAAATTGACTGGAATTGAGATGGGACACCATGTCACGTTTGGAGAGCCCCTGATGTGCCTAAACATTAAAACCCCGCACAAGTGACACCATTTTGGAAAGTAGACCCCCTACGGAACTTATCTAGATGTGTTTTGAGAGCTTTGAACCCCCAAGTGTTTCACTACAGTTTATAACTAAGAGCCGTGAAAATAAAAAAAATTTTTTTTCACAAAAATGATTTTTTAGCCCCCAGTTTTGTATTTTCACAAGGGTAACAGGAGAAATTGGCCCCCAAAAGTTGTTGTCCAATTTGTCCTAAGTACGCTGATACCCCGTATGTGGTATGTGGGGGGAACCACTGTTTGGGCACATGGCAGAGCTCGGAAGGGAAGGAGGGCCATTTGGAATGCAGACTTAGATGGATTGGTCTGCAGGCGTCACGTTGCATTTGCAGAGCCCCTGATGTACCCAAACAGTACAAACTTCCCACAAGTGACCCCATATTGGAAACTAGACCTCCCAAGGAACTTATCTAGATGTGTTGTGAGAACTTTGAACCCCCAAGTGTTTCACTACAGTTTATAACGCAGAGCCGTGAAAATAAAAAATCTTTTTTTCCCACAAAAATGATTTTTAGCCCCCCAAATTTTTATTTTCCCAAGGATAACAAGAGAACTTGGACCCCAAAAGTTGTTGTCCAATTTGTCCTGAGTACGCCGATACCCCATATGTTGGGGTAAACCCCTGTTTGGGCACACGGGAGAGCTCGGAAGGGAAGGAGCACTGTTTTACTTTTTCAAAGCAGAATTGGCTGGAATTGAGATCGGACGCCATGTCGCGTTTGGAGAGCCCATGATGTGCCTGAACAGTGGAAACTCCCCAATTCTACCTGAAACCCTAAACCAAACACACCCCTAACCCTAATCCCAACGGTAACCCTAACAGACCCCTAACCCTGACACACCCTTAACTCTAATCCCAACCCTAATCCCAACCGTAAATGTAATCCAAACCCTAACCCTAACTTTAGCCCCAACCCTAACCCTAACTTTAGCCCTAACCCTAGCCCTAGCCCTAACCCTAACCCTAGCCCTAACCATAGCCCTAACCCTAATCCTAATGGGAAAATGGAAATAAATACATTTTTTTAATTTTATTACTTTTCCCTAACTAAGGGGGTGATGAAGGGGGGTTTGATTTACTTTTATAGCGTTTTTATAGCGGATTTTTATGATTAGCAGCTGTCACACACTAAAAGACGCTTTTTATAGCAAAAAAGTTTTTGCTTCTCCACATTTTGAGACCTATAATTTTCCCATATTTTGGTCCACAGAGTAATGTGAGGTCTTGTTTTTTGCAGGACGAGTTGACATTTTTATTGGTAACATTTTCGGACACGTGACAGTTTTTGATCGCTTTTTATTTTGATTTTTGTGAGGCAGAATGACCAAAAACCAGCTATTCATGAATTTCTTTTGGGAGAGGCGTTTATACCGTTCCACGTTTGGTAAAATTGATAAAGCAGTTTTATTCTTCGGGTCAGTACAATTACAGCGATATCTCATTTATATAATTTTTTTATGTTTTGGCGCATTTTATAGAAAAAATAATTATTTTGGCATCGCTTTATTCTGAGGACTATAACTTTTTTATTTTTTTCGCTTATGATGCTGTATGGCAGCTTGTTTTTTTGCGGGACAAGATGACGTTTTCAGCGGTGCCATGGTTATTTATATCCGTCTTTTTGATCGCGTGTTATTCCACTTTTTGTTTGGCGGTATGATAATAAAGAGTTGTTTTTTGCCTCTTTTTTTTTTTTCTTACGGTGTTCACTGAAGGGGTTAACTAGTGGGACAGTTTTATAGGTTGGGTCGTTACGGACGCGGCAATACTAAATATGTGCACTTCTATTGTTTTTTTTAATTTCTAGGACTCGTGTGAAAATACGATATAGTTTTCTTCCAACCTTATGCGGAAATATTCTGTAGTGTTCACAAACTTTCAATCACCACTGTCTATATACTGTGTTCACAATCATTAAGCAATATGTATTTTTGATGATTAATTTTATTATTGAACAACTCCAGTGCTGTCGGTCAATCCAAAAGGTTTATAAACCTGAAACCTGAATATTTAAGATGGTAAAAGTTAAGTTCTGTCTTTCTTAGAATATCTCTGTGTGCAACTAAATGAAAAACGTTAATTTTCATCTGTCAAAGTGAGAATAATAACCAAAGGCTCAGTCCAGCCAACAGACGTATTTGTCCCATGTCAATAATGAACATTCAATGTCATATATACAATGACAATACCAGCAATACCAGCACACGCTAAGTCATATTTTATACTGCATATTGGTATATTCTGATCCTTTTGGGCTGGTCCCTTGGTATTGTATATATGACATTGAATGTTCATTATTGACATGGGACAAATACGTCTGTTGGCTGGACTGAATATCCATATTCTATTGGTGTTTAGCTATGTGCTGGATCATTAATGTAGCATTTGGAGGCACCTGTTAAAATTCCCTTATTGTTTGCATATATTTGGTAATATCCTATTTTTCTTCACCACTGTTCTCCGCTATATTGTTTTCCCACCTACATCTAGAGGGACATTGTAGGGAAGAGAGGGACAGCCTGCGTTGAGTGGGGGCGCCAATAAATCGTCTCTTAGGGTGCCAACCTCCACAGTAAGGCAGGCGAGAACAGTAGGTTATAGTACAGTAATTTAACAGGTGACCTAAAGTGTGGTATTGTATTTTTATGGTATTAAACCAAGGTTTGCTTTGGGTCAGGGTTTTATAATTATTATTACTATATTAAAAGCTAAGTTTTAAAGGGATTACATGTGCACAATTGACTTTTGATTAGTCCTAAATTCATTCCTATAATTTTCTCGATTAGGTACAGGTACAGCCAGAGCGGTTTCAGGTTCAGGTACCGCCGATGCAGTTTCGGGTTCAGATACCACAGGTGCGGTTACAGGTTCAGTTACTGCTGGAGAGGTTTCAGGCTCAGGTACCACAGGTGCAGTTTCAGATTCAGGTACAGATTCAGACAAGACTGGCACAGGTACTTGGGACAGATATCATGCTATCCTCGAATTTTGGATTACAGGAGAAGGAAGACCAGCGAGGACTCAGACTTTAAGGTTGGACTTCAGAAAGGCAGATTTTAATGGACTCAGAAAGATGGTAGAAAAGGTCCAACGGCTGGATGTTCTAAAGGACAGAAATGTCCAAGACGTATGAGAGATTTTGTTAAATGAAACTCTCACTGCACAATCAGTAACAATCCAGAAAAGAAGAAAGAATTTGAAGCATTTGAAGCATATAAAGAGACCAGGATGGTTGAACACAAACTTAAACACTTGATAGAAAGGAAAAAAGAAATGTATATTAAATGCCTTCTTAAAGAAGAATATAATGCTGTCTGCAGGGAATGCAGCACAAGCATTAGAAGCCAGTAATGAAGGCTTGCAAGGGAGACCAAAAACAGTAAAAAATAATTTAGGGGTATGTCAAAAGCAAAAGAAAAGTCAAGGTTGCTATAGAATTTTTACAGGATGAAAAGGGTGAAGTGGCAAAAAATGACGTTGACAAGGCCAAACTTTTAAATTCTGATTTTGCATCTGTGTAAGAAAGCAATTGTAACATCAACTGATTTTCACGGTGCAATGGAAGGAATAAAAGAATCCACACCATCTATAAACAGAGAGATAGTAAGGGAACACTTAGCTAATTTAAATTAACTTAAATCTCCTGGTTCAGATGAATTACGTCTTTGGGTACTGAAGGAGATAGCAGAGGAAATTTCAGAACCATGACCTAGAATATTTGAAAAATCCTGGAAAACAGGAGAAGTCCCAAAAGATTGGAGAATGGCTAATGTTATCCCCATCTTCAAAAAAGGAAAGAAGATGGAGTCAGAAAACTACAGGCCAGTGAGCCTTACTTCTATACCAGGAAATATCTTTGAACAAATTATTCAACAGCATGTATGTAAATACTTGGATAAGAGTACAGTAATTAACCAGAGCCAGCATGAGTTTGTAGCAAACAAGTCATGCCAGACTAATCTAATATCTTACTATGATGGAATACCTGACTGGGTGAATCAGGGAAATGCAGTAGATATAGTATATCTCAACTTCAGCAAAGCATTTGATAAAGTATCTCATACTTTCCTTATTTAAAAAATGACCAAGTATGGGATTGACAAGGCTACGGTTAGATGCATTCAAAGAGTGGTAATAAATGGTTGCACATCCAATTGGAAGACTGTTTCAAGTGGGATACCACAATGATCTGTCTTGGCCCCAGTGTTGTTTGACGTTTTTATAAATGATCTAGATAAGGGAACTGAAGGTAAATTAATCAAATTTGCAGATGATTCAAAGATAGGAGGGATAGCGAACACTAGAGAAGAAAGAGGCTTCAGAGGGATCAAGATAAGCTTGAACAAAGGGAATCGACTAATAGGATGGGACTTAACAGGGAGAAATGCTAAATTCTACATCTGGGCAAGAAAAATGAAAATTACATCTACAGAATGAGAGAAACAGAACTAAGCAACAGCACGTGTGAAAAAAATTTGGGTATACTAATAGATCACAAACAAAAAAAAGAAAAAAACAGTGGATGAGTGGGCATTTATACTGGAGCAGCAACCAAAGGCACGCTGTAAGATGATCGCATAAGGCAGCAGTGCGGGTATTGCTTTTTTTCTTCTTTTTGGACATACTAATAGATCACAGTCTACACGAGTCAACAGTGTTATGCAGCAGCAAAGAAGGAAAACGCATTCTAGGATGCATTAAAAGAATCATAGAGTCCAGATCACGTGAAATTATTAGACCCCCATCTACTCCTCCTTGGTCAGGCCTCATCTGGAATATTATGTACAGTTTTGGGCACCACATTTTAAAAAAAAGACACTGAAAAACTGGAGCAAGTTCAGAGAAGAGATACCAGGATGGTGAACGGACTGCAAAGTATGTCCTACGAGGAACGGTTAAAGGATATGGGAATGTTTAGCTTGCAAAAAAGGAGACTTAATAGCTGTCTACAAATATCTGAAGGGATGTCACAGTGTAGAAAGATCATCCTTATTCTCATTTACATGTACATGGAAACACAACAAACAATGCAATAAAATTGAAAGGGAGAAGATACCGATTAGATATTAGAAAACATTTTTTTTAACAGTGGAGGTGATCAATGAGTTCAACAGGCTGTCACGAGAGGTGGTGAGTTCTCCTTCAATGGAAGTCAAACAGAGGCTGGACAGACATATGAGAAGGCTTAGTGAATCCTGTATTGAGTATGGGGTTGGACACGATGACCCTGGAGGTCCCTTCCAATGCTAACATTCTAGCATTCTAAGATTCTATGGTTTAGGAACCTGACAACGGGATAGCAGCAAGCAGACTGACTAAACAAAATTGTTGCTCAGGGACCTCCCAACAGGGAAAGGTGCCTTAAATGGGTTGTCAACTACAAGCATAACCCCTTCCTAAACTAAATGTTCGGCCCCGATAAAATAATGACCTTATACTCAACTCTCGTGCCAGCGCCGTTCCCGTGATGACGGCACTCACTCTCCCCGGGGCTCCCATGCAGTTTTTGTGACACGTGACATTGGCGCCCAATCAGCACTGGCGTCACTGTCCGCGACTTCGGACAAACTGAACATGAAGAGAAAGTTAGGTCTGCAACTCATCCTGCAAAGCAAACTGCTTAGCACAGCCAGTGGACGAGGTGCCGACAGTAGGTTCCCAAACATTAAATTATAGTGTGTATAATGTCACATCTCCACCCCTAACTACTTGACTTGCCTATATCTGGCTCCTGATCATCAGCTCATCTTGCGCTATTTGAACATCATCTTTATTAGCGGGCTAGAAGCTCCATACCCATTTACTACTTCTATTAGTACACTGATGAAGGTCTTCACAGACCGAAACGTTTGTACTTGTGACTACTGTATGTATTTCACATATTAAATCTCCTTTCATCACATCAACTGGAGTGTGCCAAGTATATATATATACAGTTAGGTCCATATATATTTGGACAAAGACAACATTTTTCTACTTTTGGTTATAGGCATTACCACAATGAATTTTAAACAAAACAATTCAGATGCAGTTGAAGTTCAGACTTTCAGCTTTAATTTGAGGGTATCCACATTAAAATTGGATGAAGGGTTTAGGAGTTTCAGCTCCTTAACCTGTGCCACCCTGTTTTTAAAGGGACCAAAAGTAATTGGACAATTGACTCCAAGGCTATTTCCTGGACAGGTGTGGGCAATCCCTTCATTATGTAATTCTCAAATAAGCAGATAAAAGGCCTGGAGCTGATTTGAGGTGTGGTGCTTGCATTTGGAAGGTTTTGCTGTTAAGTAAACATGCGGTCAAAGTAGCTCTCCATGCAGGTGAAACAAGCCATCCTTAAGCTGTGAAAACAGAAAAAACCTATCTGAGAAATTGCTACATTATTAGGAGTGGCAAAATCTACAGTTTGGTGCATCCTGAGAAAGAAAGAAAGCACTGGTGAACTCATCAATGCAAAAAGACCTGGGCACCCACGGAAGACAACAGTGGTGGATGATCACAGAATAATCTCCATGGTGAAGAGAAACCCCTTCACAAGAGCCAACCAAGTGACCAACACTCTCCAGGAGGTAGGTGTATCAATATCCAAATCTACCATAAAGAGAAGACTGCATGACAGTAAATACAGAGGGTTCACTGCACGGTGCAAGCCACTCATAAGCATCAAGAATAAAAAGGCTAGACTGGACTTTGCTAAAAAACATCTAAAAAAGCCAGCACAGTTCTGGAAGAACATTTTTTGGACAGATGAAACCAAGATCAACCTCTACCAGAATGATGGAAAGAGAAAAGTATGGCGAAGGCGTGGTACAGCTCACGGTCCAAAGCATACCACATCTTCTGTAAAAGACGGCGGATGCAGTGTAATGACTTGGGCATGCATGGCTGCCAGTGGCACTGGGTCACTAGTGTTTATTGATGATGTGACACAGGACAGAAGCAGCCAAATGAATTTTGAGGTATACAGAGCAATACTGTGTGCTCAGATCCAGCAAAATGAAGCCAAACTGATTGGTCGTCGTTTCATACTACAGATTGACAATGGCCCAAAACATAAAGCTAAAGCAACCCAGGAGTTTATTAAAGCAAAGAAGTGGAATATTCTTGAATGGCCAAGTCAGTCACTTGATCTCAACCCAATTGAGCATGCATTTCACTTGTTAAAGACTAAACTTCAGACAGAAAGGCCCACAAACAAACAGCAACCGAAAGCCACCACAGTGAAGGCCTTGCAGAGCATCAAAAAGGAGGAAACACAGCGTCTGGTGATGTCCATGAGTTCAAGACTTCAGGCAGCCGTTGCAAACAAAGGGTTTTCAACCAAGTACTAAAAATGAACATTTCATTAAAAATTATTGAATCTGTCCAATTACTTTTGGTCCCTTTAAAAACAGGGTGGCACCTGTTAAGGAGTTGAAACTCCTAAACCCTTCATCCAATTTTAATGTGGATAACCTCAAATGAAAGCTGAAAGTCTGAACTTCAACTGCATCTGAATTGTTTTGGTTAAAATTCATTGTGGTAATGTCTATAACCAAAATGAGAAAAATGTTGTCTCTGTCCAAATATATATGGACCTAACTGTATATACACTGCAACTCATCATGGACTTCCTCTTCATGTAGTTTGTCCAAATGCATAGAAAGTGATGCCAGCAATGATTGGGCGCCAGAAATCACGTGTCATTCCAACGCATCACAGCCCCAGGACCGCGAGTGCTGACACCACTGGAATGGAGTCGACACAGAAGGTGAGTATAAGCTTCATTATTTTATCGGGGTCAAACATTTAGTTTAAGAAGGGGTTGTCCTAGTAGTGGACAACCCTTTAAGTACCCAGTGTCTCCCAGCTATTGGCTGGGGGCAAATCAAGAGTCCACATGCTACCCCTGTAAGAGGCAGGGAGAGCACACCCTCAGCATGCTGCCAGAAACCTGTGCAGCATGCGCAAGTCTTGAGACCTAGGAGCGGCAGCGGAGGCCGGAGAGTGGCCGGGGCAGTGAGTTAGTCGGCATCCCTGTGGGGAGAAGGGAAGTGTGCCATGCAAGGATACTGGTAATGGTATTAAACCTACTTCTTTATATTCTATTTTTATTTGCCCTCCTTTAGAATTCCACTGCGGATCTGTGTACAATTCCCTCCGTCAGCACTTTGGACACAGCACATGTCCTCTCCGTCCAAAGCGCTGCCGGCTTTTGAACGCAGGTGATTCCGAATGTGTTCATTGAACTGTGCAGAAACACCGTGCCCAATACATTGTACGGGGACATTTATCTTGCAGAGACTGAGCGTCTCCACAAGATAAATTGACATGCTGCAGTCTGGAAAGACGCGCCGCATGTGCGTCTCCGCAGGAAAGCTGAGGGTGCTGATGCACGCAGAGTGGAAATGGGATTTCTTCAAATCCCATCCACTATGCTGTAACATCTGGCGGCTGCGGGTTGGACGCTGCGGATGTAGGCAGCGTCCAACCCGCAGCATTTACTGACTGGGAACATTCCCTAACATAGAGAAAAGAGAGGAGGAAGCAGCGTACCATAAATCAAGACTAGTGTACAAAACTCCAGTCGTAAGGAATCAACCTCTAAGTTTCTATGTGGTGTCTTAAATATACACAATTATCTCTGTCTGAAGCAGCCAACATTTACGGAAAAGCAAACTGCCTAGAAATTCATAATTTGCAATTTCAGATTTCGTTCTCACTGGTTAGAGTTTCATATTTTTATGTGTATTTCATATTTTTCGCCCCGATAATTCTCAGTATCTGGGAATCCTGACAAATGCACTCCTAGGTCAAGGAATGTGAACAATAGACCTCCAGTTTCACAGGCAAACTTTTGACTATTTGGGTGTGGGAGACATTGTACCTGGAACTGAGCCCAATGTTCCATTTAACATTCGGCATTGATTTAATCAGTCCAGTATTTTATAATTTCGTTCTCTCTGTAGACTTCCTTTAAATTGATCTCATTAGTAGTAGACTTCATGGCTAAGTACAGACATGTTATTAGATCTTGTTTCAAGGTTGTCATTGTTAAATAACCCACTGGTTACATGTATGATAGGTCAAGTCATCTAAACAAAATTGATGACAGGAACATTGTAATTCCTGGCTTACACTTTTTATGTGCTTGAAGCATCCTGGAGGATAAGTCAGTACATATGTGAAATGCTGCTCTTAGACAGAAAGTATGTGTTGCTGTCGTCCCTGGAGCACAGGGTTAATGTACAGAAGGAAAGAAAATTCTTGTGATATGACTGAATGAGATCATGCTTTAGAATACTAAGAATGAGAAAGCAAGACTAAGGGAAGGTTTGCTAATGAATATGTGTTTGTGTAAAGTTTTTGGGAACAGTTTGTGAATTACCCTTTTCATCACCCCATGAGTGTGCCCCTGTGCACACAAAGCAAAATTCTTAAACACATGGGGTATTGTAATTGCAGAGGGTCCAACGCCAAATTAATGCCTATGGATTCTCCCAGGAGATCCAACAGGTCTGTCATCTACAGTTAGGTCCATATATATTTGGACAGAGACAACATTTTTCTAATTTTGGTTATAGACATTACCACAATGAATTTTAACCAAAACAATTCAGATGCAGTTGAAGTTCAGACTTTCAGCTTTCATTTGAGGGTATCCACATTAAAATTGGATGAAGGGTTTAGGAGTTTCAGCTCCTTAACATGTGCCACCCTGTTTTTAAAGGGACCAAAAGTAATTGGACAGATTCAATAATTTTAAATGAAATGTTCATTTTTAATACTTGGTTGAAAACCCTTTGTTGGCAATGACTGCCTGAAGTCTTGAACTCATGGACATCACCAGACGCTGTGTTTCCTCCTTTTTGATGCTCTGCCAGGCCCTCACTGCGGTGGTTTTCAGTTGCTGTTTGTTTGTGGGCCTTTCTGTATGAAGTTTATAAAGTCTTTAACAAGTGAAATGCTGCTCAATTGGGTTGAGACTGACTTGGCCATTCAAGAATATTCCACTTCTTTGCTTTAATAAACTCCTGGGTTGCTTTGGCTTTGTGTTTTGGGTCATTGTCCATCTGTAGTATGAAACGACGACCAATTAGTTTTGCTGCATTTGGCTGGATCTGAGCACACAGTATGGCTCTGAATACCTCAGAATTCATTTGGCTGCTTCTGTCCTGTGTCACATCATCAATAAACACTAGTGACCCAGGGCCACTGGCAGCCATGCATGCCCAAGCCATCACACTGCCTCCGCCGTGTTTTACAGATGATGTGGTATGCTTTGGATCATGAGCTGTACCACGCCTTCGCCATACTTTTCTCTTGCCATCATTCTGGTAGAGGTTGATCTTTGTTTCATCTGTCCAAAGAATGTTCTTCCAGAACTGTGCTGGCTTTTTTAGATGTTTTTTAGCAAAGTCCAGTCTAGCCTTTTTATTCTTGATGCTTATGAGTGGCTTGCACCGTGCAGTGAACCCTCTGTAGTTACTTTCATGCAGTTTTCTCTTTATAGTAGATTTGGATATTGATGCGCCGACCTCCTGGAGAGTGTTGTTCACTTGGTTGGCTGTTGTGAAGGGGTTTCTCTTCACCATGGAGATTATTCTGCGATCACCCACCACTGTTGTCTTCCGTGGGCGCCCAGGTCTTTTTGCATTGTTGAGTTCACCAGTGCTTTCTTTCTTTCTCAGGATGTACCAAACTGTAGATTTTGCCACTCCTAATATTGTAGCAATTTCTCGGATGGGTTTTTTCTGTTTTCGCAGCTTAACTCCTCTGTGACCTTAGACGTACTATCCTGTCGAGGTGACCTGGGCCTATCTGACCCTCGACGGGATAGTACGTCATAGCCGATCGGCCGCGCTCACAGGGGGAGCGCGGCCGATCGCGGCCGGGTGTCAGCTGACTATCGCAGCTGACATCCGGCACTATGTGCCAGGAGCGGTCATGGACCGCCCCCGGCACATTAACCCCCGGCACACCGCGATCAAACATGATCGCGGTGTACCGGCGGTATAGGGAAGCATCGCGCAGGGAGGGGGCTCCCTGCGGGCTTCCCTGAGACCCCCGGAGCAACGCGATGTGATCGCGTTGCTCCGAGGGTCTCCTACCTCCCTCCTCGCCGCAGGTCCCGGATCCAAGATGGCCGCGGCATCCGGGTCCTGCAGGGAGGGAGGTGGCTTACCGAGTGCCTGCTCAGAGCAGGCGCTGGTAAGCCTGCAGCCCTGCACAGCAGATCGTCGATCTGACAGAGTGCTGTGCACACTGTCAGATCAATGATCTGTAATGTCCCCCCCTGGGACAAAGTAAAAAAGTT
Source organism: Ranitomeya variabilis (assembly GCF_051348905.1). Lineage (NCBI taxonomy): Eukaryota > Metazoa > Chordata > Amphibia > Anura > Dendrobatidae > Ranitomeya > Ranitomeya variabilis. The sequence goes on from NC_135237.1 coordinate 510,716,243, forward strand.
AAAAAAAAATTCCCCACGTGTGTAAAAAAAAAATAAAAAAAATATCCTAAATAAAGAAAAAAAAATATTATTCCCATAAATACATTTCTTTAGCTAAATAAAATAAAAGAAACAATAAAAGTACACATATTTAGTATCGCCGCGTCCGTAACGACCCAACCTATAAAACTGCCCCACTAGTTAACCCCTTCAGTAAACACCGTAAGAAAAAAAAAAAAACGAGGCAAAAAACAACGCTTTATTATCATACGGCCGAACAAAAAGTGGAATAACACGCGATCAAAAAGACTGATATAAATAACCATGGTACCGCTGAAAACGTCATCTTGTCCCGCAAAAAACGAGCCGCAATACAGCATCATCAGCAAAAAAATAAAAAAGTTATAGTCCTGAGAATAAAGCGATACCAAAATAATTATTTTTTCTATAAAATAGTTTTTATCGTATAAAAGCGCCAAAACATAAAAAAAATGATATAAATGAGGTATCGCTGTAATCGTACTGACCCGACGAATAAACCTGCTTTATCAATTTTACCAAACGCGGAACGGTATAAACGCCTCCCCCAAAAGAAATTCATGAATAGCTGGTTTTTGATCACTCTACCTCACAAAAATCGGAATAAAAAGTGATCAAAAAATGTCACGTGTCCGAATATGTAACCAATAAAAACGTCAACTTGTCCCGCAAAAAACAAGATCTCACATGACTCTGTGGACTCAAATATGGAAAAATTACAGCTCTCAAAATGTGGTAACGCAAAAAATATTTTTTGCAATGAAAAGCGTCTTTCAGTGTGTGACGGCTGCCAATCATAAAAATCCGCTAAAAAACACGCTATAAAAGTAAATCAAACCCCCCTTCATCACCCCCTTAGTTAGGGAAAGATAAAAAAATTAAAAAATGTATTTATTTCCATTTTCCCATTAGGGTTAGGGTTAACCGAGTAAGCGAGATCGCTAGCGAGATCGCTGCTGAGTCACAAGTTTTGTGACGCAACAGCGACCTCATTAGCGATCTCGCTATGTGTGACACGTAGCAGCGACCAGGCCCCTGCTGTGAGATCGCTGGTCGTGTCGAAATGGCCTGGACCTTTTTTTGATCGTTGAGGTCCCGCTGGGTAGCACACATCGCTGTGTTTGACACCTTACCAACGACCTCGTTGACGACTCAGACACTGAATCGTCATAATAGCTCCCATGTGACATCGTTGTACAGGTCGCTACAGGTCGCTGGTGAGATGTCAAACAGCGAGATCGCAGCAGCGATCGTTGTGAAGATCTCACTGTTTGACATCTCACCAGCGACCACATAGCGACGCAGCAACGATCCCTGACAGGTCGTATCGTTGTCGGGATCGCTTTAGCGTCGCTAAGTGAGACGGGGCCTTTAGGGTTAGGGCTAGAGTTAGGACTAGAGTTAGGGCTAGGGTTAGGGTTAGGGTTAGGGCTAGGGCTAGGGTTGGGGCTAGGGTTAGGGCTAGGGTTAGGGCTAGGGTTGGGGCTAGGGTTAGGGTTAGGGCTAGGGTTGGGGCTAGGGTTAGGGCTAGGGCTAGGGCTAGTGTTACGGCTAGTGTTAGGGCTAGTGATAGGGCTAGGGTTATTGCTAGGGTTAGGGCTAGGGTTGGGGCTACAGTTAGGGTTGGGGCTAAAGATAGGGTTAGGGTTTGGATTACATTTATGGTTGGGAATAGGGTTGGTGTGTCTGGGTTAGAGGAGTGGTTAGGGTTACTGTTGGGATAGGGTAAGGGGTGTGTTTGGATTAGGGTTTCAGTTATAATTGGGGGGTTTCCACTGTTTAGGCACATCAGGGGCTCTCCAAACGGGACATGGCATCCGATCTGAATTCCAGCCAATTCTGCGTTGAAAAAGGAAAACAGTGCTCCTTCCCTTCAGAGCTCTCCCGTGTGCCCAAACAGGGGTTTACCCCAACATATGGGGTATCAGCGTACTCAGGACAAATTGGACATCATCTTTTGGGGTCCAATTTCTCCTGCTACCCTTGGGAAAATACAAAACTGGGGGCCAAAAAATAAGTTTTGTGGGAAAAAAAGATTTTTTATTTTCACGGCTCTGCGTTGTAAACTGTAGTGAAACACTTGGGGGTTCAAAGTTCTCACAACACATCTAGATAAGTTCCTTGGGGGGGTCTAGTTTCCAATATGGGGTCACTTGTGGGGGGTTTGTACTGTTTGGGTACATCAGGGGCTCTGCAAATGCAACGTGACGCCTGCAGACCAATCCATTTAAATCTGCATTCCAAATGGCGCTCCTTCCCTTCCGAGCTCTGTCATGCGCCCAAACAGTGGTTCCCCCCCACATATGGGGTATCAGCGTACTCAGGACAAATTGGACAACAACTTTTGGGGTCCAATTTATCCTGATACCCTTGTGAAAATACAAAACTGGGGGCTAAAAAATCATTTTTGTGAAAAAAAAAAGAATTTTTATTTTCACGGCTCTGCGTTATAAACTGTAGTGAAACACTTGGGGGTTCAAAGTTCTCACAACACATCTAGATAAGTTCCATGGGGGGTCTAGTTTCCAATATGGGGTCACTTGTGGGGGGTTTGTACTGTTTGGGTACATCAGGGGCTCTGCAAATGCAACGTGACGCCTGCAGACCTATCCATTTAAGTCTGCATTCCAAATGGCGCTCCTTCCCTTCCGAGCTCTGTCATGCGCCCAAACAGTGGTTCCCCCCCACATATGGGGTATCAGCGTACTCAGGACAAATTGGACAACAACTTTTGGGGTCCAATTTATCCTGATACCCTTGTGAAAATACAAAACTGGGGGCTAAAAAAATCATTTTTGTGAACAAAAAAATAATTTTTATTTTCACGGCTCTGCATTATAAACTGTAGTGAAACACTTGGGGGTTCAAAGCTCTCAAAACACATCTAGATAAGTTCCTTAGGGGGTCTACTTTCCAAAATGGTGTCACTTGTGGGTTTTTTTAATGAATAGGCACATCAGGGGCTCTCCAAACGCAACATGGCATCCCATCTTAATTCCAGTCAATTTTGCATTGAAAAGTCAAATGGCGCTCCTTCCCTTCCGAGCTCTGCTATGCGCCCAAAGTGGTTTACCCCCACATATGGGGTATCGTCGTACTCAGGACAAATTGCACAACAACTTTTGTGGTCTAATTTCTTCTCTTACCCTTGGGGAAATAAAAAAATGGGGGCAAAAAGATAATTTTTGAGAAAAAATATGATTTTTTATTTTTACGGCTCTGCATTATAAACTTCTGTGAAGCACTTGTTGGGTCAAAGTGCTCACCACACATCTAGATAAGTTCCTTAAGGGGTCTACTTTCCAAAATGGTGTCACTTGTGGGGGGTTTCAATGTTTAGGCACATCAGGGGCTCCCCAAATGCAACATGGCGTCCCATCTCAATTCCAGTCAATTTTGCATTGAAAAGTCAAATGGCGCTCCTTCCCTTCCGAGCTCTGCCCTGCGCCCAAACAATGGTTTACACCCACATATGGGGTATCAGCGTACTCAGGACAAATTGCACAACAATTTTTGGTGTCCAATTTCTTCTCTTACCCTTGGGAAAATAAAAAATTGGGGGCAAAAAGATCATTTTTGCGAAAAAATATGATTTTTTATTTTTACGGCTCTGCATTATAAACTTCTGTGAAGCACTTGTTGGGTCAAAGTGCTCACCACACATCTAGATAAGATCCTTAGGGGGTCTACTTTCCAAAATGGTGTCACTTGTGGGGGGTTTCAATGTTTAGGCACATCAGGGGCTCTCCAAATGCAACATGGCGTCCCATCTCAATTCCAGTCAATTTTGCATTGAAAAGTCAAATGGCGCTCCTTTCCTTCCGAGCTCTGCCATGCGCCCAAACAGTGGTTTACCCCAACATATGGGGTATCAGCGTACTCAGGACAAATTGTACAACAAATTTTGGGGTCTATTTTCTCCTGTTACCCTTGGTAAAATAAAACAAATTGGAGCTGAAATAATTTTTTTGTGAAAAAAAGTTAAATGTTAATTTTTATTTAAACATTCCAAAAATTTCTGTGAAACACCTGAAGGGTTAATAAACTTCTTGAAAGTGGTTTCTAGTACCTTGAGGGGAGCAGTTTTTAGAATGGTGTCACACTTGGGTATTTTCTATCATATAGACCCCTCAAAATTACTTCAAATGAGATGTGGTCCCTAAAAAAAAATGGTGTTGTAAAAATGAGAAATTGCTGGTCAACTTTTAACCCTTATAACTCCGTCACAAAAAAAAATTTTGGTTCCAAAATTGTGCTGATGTAAAGTAGACATGTGGGAAATGTTACTTATTAAGTATTTTGCGTGACATATGTCTGTGATTTAAGGGCATAAAAATTCAAAGTTAGAAAATTGCGAAATTTTCAAAATTTTCGCCAAATATTCATTTTTTTCACAAATAAACGCAAATTATATCGAATAAATTTTATCACTATCATGAAGTACAATATTTCACGAGAAAACAATGTCAGAATCGCCAAGATCCGTTGAAGCGTTCCAGAGTTATAACCTCATAAAGGGACAGTGGTCAGAATTGTAAAAATTGGCCTGGTCATTAACGTGCAAACCACCCTTGGGGGTGAAGGGGTTAAGGATGGTTTGCTTCACCTGCATGGAGAGCTCCTTTGACCGCATGTTTACTTAACAGCAAAACCTTCCAAATGCAAGCACCACACCTCAAATCACCTCCAGGCCTTTTATCTGCTTAATTAAGAATGACATAAAGAAGGGATTGCCCACACCTGTCCATGAAATAGCCTTGGAGTCAATTGTCCAATTACTTTTGGTCCCTTTAAAAACAGGGTGGCACATGTTAAGTAGCTGAAACTCCTTAACCCTTCATCCAATTTTAATGTGAATACCCTCAAATGAAAGCTGAAAGTCTGAACTTCAACTGCATCTGAATTGTTTTGTTTAAAATTCATTGTGGTAATGTCCATAACCAAAATTAGAAAAATGTTGTCTCTGTCCAAATATATATGGACCTAACTGTAGCTTCATGCTACTATTGATCTAATACGAAGCCAGAAGAGATGAGGATGGGTAAAATGTACTAAATTATGGATTATTAACAATGGTTGCTGTGTTTGAGCTCCTGATTAGGCCTCTTTCAAACTTCCGTCTTTTTCCTCCCGTCGAAATCCGTCGAGTTTTGAAAAAACAGGATCCTGCTAATTTTTCTGTAGGATCCTGGTTTTTCCCATAGACTTGTATTAGCGATGGATGGCCATTAGTGTTGAGCGATACCGTCCGATACTTGAATGTATCGGTATCGGAAAGTATCGGCCGATACCGGCAAAGTATCGGATCCAATCCGATACCGATACCCGATACCAATACAAGTCAATGGGACTCAAGTATCGGACGGTATCCCTGATGGTTCCCAGGGTCTGAAGGAGAGGAAACTCTCCTTCAGGCCCTGGGATCCATATTAATGTGTAAAAGAAAGAATTAAAATAAAAAATATTGCTATACTCACCTCTCCGACGCAGCCTGGACCTCACGGAGGGAACCGGCAGCGTTCTTTGCTTAAAATTCGCGCGTTTACTTCCTTCCGTGAAGTCCCGGCTTGTGATTGGTCGCGTGCCGCCCATGTGGCCGCGACGCGACCAATCACAGCAAGCCGTGACGTAATTTCAGGTCCTTCAGGATTTTAAAATTACGTTCTGGCTTGTGATTGGTCGCGTCGCGGTCACATGGGCGACGCGACCAATCACAAGCCGTGACATCATGGGAGGCAGGACACGCGCGCATTTTAAAATGCGCGCGTGTCCTGCCTCCCGTGACGTCACAGCTTGTGATTGGTCGCGTCGCCCATGTGACCGCGACGCGACCAATCACAAGCCAGAACGTAATTTTAAAATCCTGAAGGACCTGAAATTACGTCACGGCTTGCTGTGATTGGTCGCGTCGCGGCCACATGGGCGACGCGACCAATCACAAGCCGGGACGTCACGGGAGGCAGGACACGCGCGCATTTTAAAATGCGCGCGTGTCCTGCCTCCCATGACGTCACGGCTTGTGATTGGTCGCGTCGCCCATGTGACCGTGACGCGACCAATCACAAGCCAGAACGTAATTTTAAAATCCTGAAGGACCTGAAATTACGTCACGGCTTGCTGTGATTGGTCGCGTCGCGGCCACATGGGTGGCACGCGACCAATCACAAGCCGGGACTTCACGGAAGGAAGAAAACGCGCGAATTTTAAGCAAAGAACACTGCCGGTTCCCTCCGTGAGGTCCAGGCTGCGTCGGAGAGGTGAGTATAGCAATATTTTTTATTTTAATTCTTTCTTTAACACATTATTACATTAATGTTGTTTCGATACCGATACCCGATACCACAAAAGTATCGGATCTCGGTATCGGAATTCCGATACCCGCAAGTATCGGCCGATACCCGATACTTGCGGTATCGGAATGCTCAACACTAATGGCCATCCGTCGTGCACTGGATCCATCAGAAAATAGCGGTCCGTCGTGCGCTGCAATGGAAGCCTATGGACGCAGGATCTGTCGCTGACCGTCAAACACTGGAATCCAGCAACAAATTTTCAAGACAGGGGAAATCTCTCTCTACGGAAGTGTGAAATAAGCCTTAGTTGTCACGGGGTTACCACAACAGAGAGGAGTCAGAAAACCGTAGGATCTGATTGGTTCTACTCCTGCGCTGAAAAGCAGTACTTCACCTTCTTTATAAATGGTGTTTATTTCTTTTGGCATAACAGGGGTTAATCTGCCATATTGGAAGCTCTGGGAGTCTGCGCTCTTAGCTGAGTTCGGATAGCCACTCCTTTCTCATATATAATCTGAGTCCTGATTCAAACACATTGTCAGAGCTAGCTAATGCTGCATGACTCGGAGGAGAGGTGTTTTGGTGCTTAGTATGAGAGGAAATTTGGAGGAGTTATTTGTGACTGTTGTGTCGGTTTGTAAGCGTGAATTCCCTTCTCTCCTCTTATTTTGGTTTTTCCCCATCCTCCACTCGCCAATGCATTCCTCTGTTATATGTGAGTGAATATTTGGATGCCTGGTAATTTCAGTTACCCTTGTTCGTGTTGCCTTGTCGGGTTGGTATACTGTGGTAAACGGCAGCTCCCTTCTTCCCTGGGTGGGGGAAGGGAACAGACAGAGGGCTGATTTAGGAGATAAGGCAAGGGTAGTGGCCCCAGCATCTTCACCTTCAGAAGTATCCTGGGGAATAGGGCAAGTTAGGGCACACCCTAGTGTTAGGGACAGGAAAGGTGCCCCTGGTCCCAGGTCATCCGACAGCTGAGTTGTGACATCAGTGATAGGGTCTGAAGAGAGCTTCCATTTAGTGCACTAGAGAGGGAATGGCATTTGTCACACATGAATATTTTAGAGGCACGCATTGTAACCAATCAATGCTTCTCTCCAAAGAGAAGAAGCTGACTTCAGGCTGTGTTGGGTGGAACAAAGAATAGAATTAGGATAGCAGATGCGTTAACCCAGGGTTGTCCAACCTTTTGGTGTTTATGTGCACATGTGAAGAAGAAGAGTTGTCTTGGGAAGAAAACTGATGAGCAACATAAAAGGTCCATGCTTAACTTTTGTGATTTCTGCCACCATAGATAAGCAAAAAAAGCATGACAATAATTCTAATTATGCTGCAGCTCATTCAGACAGTGTTTCAAAATCGACGAGCAAGTCCCAAGATTTTAATCACTAATATAAAAAATGTGGGATAAAACGCTACATTGAGTCTGCTGTATACATCACATAGGAGACACTGCTGTTAATGCATCCACATAGAATATACTAAGAATGCTGCATGCATCACATAGGATACGCCGAGACTGCAGTTTACACATCACATAGTAGACATAAGATTGCTGTATATAAATCACATAGGATACACTAGAACTGCTGTATATACATTAAGTAGGAGATATGAGATTGCTGCATATGCATCACATAGGATACACTGAGACTGCCACATGTACATCACATATGAAACACTGAGACTGCAGTATACATATATCACATAGGAGATATGAGATTGCTGCCTCTACAGTGGGGAAAATAAGTAAGTACATTAACTTAACGATGGGACAAGTGAGTAATTAACACAGTTTGGAAACAGCATGAATGCACTTATTGGTAATCTTTACACAGTACAAGGAGGTTCTGTGTAAAAGGTTATATAATAATTTTTTCTCATAAAAATATGGAGAGTGCAAGAGGGAAAAACAAAAATACTATTGTGGATATTATCTTCACATTTCACGTAGGCTTAGGCTAGGTACATATCGCGTTCGGACAATCCGTTTCTAAGCGGCACTAACGCTATGTAACAGATCCGTTAACATGCCCACATACTTCAATTAGCGTAAAGCATCCTAATGCATGTCAAAGTCGGCATGCGTTAGCGATGGTCCGTTACTTTGTGAAGCACCTTCGAACGCGGACTACCGCGATTTTGGGTCCGTTACGGCGAACGCACAGTGAACGGAAGCGTTCGCTGTGCATAGAACTCTATTGCTGAAGCAATGCAACCATACATTAACGCATGCATTAGCGCTATCGCAAAAATATAGACCATTTAGGACACATCGTTAGCGGATCCATTAAAAGGAATGCCCTTGGAAAATGGAAAAACCATAAAATAACTGTCAATCATCCTCAATCTGGAAGATCTCGCCTGGTTGGGTAAGGATAACTCTGAGAAAGGTCAGGAATCAGCCCAAAACTACACGGGAGGACCTGGTCAATGACCTGAAGAGAGCTGGAACCACAGTCTCAAACATGACCGTTAGTAACACACTACGCCGTCATGGATTAAAATCCTGCAGGGCTCACAAGGTCAATCTTCTCACACCAGCACATGTCCAGGCCAGTTTGAAGTTCACCGATGACCTTCTGGATAATCCACAGCAGGCAAGGGAGAAGGTCATGTGTAAAATAAGACCAAAATAGATCTTTTTGGCATAAACTCCACGAGCCATGTTTGGAAAAAGACGAATGATGAGTACAACCCCAAAAACACGACCCAACCGTGTAGCATGGTTGAGGAAACATCATACTTTGCGGGTGCTTTTCTGCAAAGGCAACTAGACAACTGCACAGTATTGAAGGGGTCATGTATTGCAAGATTATGGCCTACACCTCCTTCCCTCAGTAAGAGCATTGAAGATGGGTCATGGCTTCCAGCAAGACAATGACCCAAAACACACAGCCAGGGCAACTCAGTCGTGGCTCCGTAAGAAGCATTTCAATGTCCTGGAGTGGCCTAGCCAGTCTCCAGACCTGAACCCAATAGAAAATTAGAAAATCTTTGGAGAGAGCTGAAACTCAATGTTGCTTAGCGACAGCCCTGAAACGTGAAACATCTGGAGAAGATCTGTATGGAGGAGTGGGACAAAGTCCCTGCAGCAGTGTGTGCAAACTTGGTCAAGAACTACAGGAAACTTTTGACCACTATAATTGTATACAAAGGTTTCTGTACCAAATATTAAGTTCTGTTTTTCTATTATTTCAAATAAATATTTAATGCAATAAAATGCAAATTAATTATGTAGAAATCATACAATGTGACTTTCTGGATTTTTTTGTTAGATTCCATCTCTAATTGTGTACCTAAGATAAAAATTACAGACCTCTCCATTCTTTGTAGGAGGGAAAGCTTGCAAAATTGGCAGTGTATCAAATACTTATTTTCCCCACTGTACATCACATAGGATACGATGAGGCTGCTGTATACATCACATAGGAGACACTGATACTTTGATATATATGATTCACATAGAATATACTGAAAATGCTATAAACATCACATAGGAAAAATGAGACAGGTGTATATGCATCACATAGGAGACATAATACTGTTTTACATACATCATATAGGAGACACTGAGTCTGATGTGTACATCACATAAGAGATATTAGACAGCTGTCTACATCACAATGGAGATGGGAAACTGCTGTATATACATCACATAGGAGGCATGAGACTGCTGTATATCCATTACGTTCCCATTGATTTTCCTGCAGTGGGCTTTGGGTAAATGTCCGCAGGAGGCGGCACATGCGTAAATTCAGATCTCGGGAGCCACTGATGGTAAGCTACATTCGGAATATAAGACAACCCCCATTTTCCTCTCAAATTTGTGGGGAAAAGTGCGCATTATAATCCGAAAAGTACATCATATAAGAGACACGGAGGTTGCTTTATACAACACTTAGGAGAAACTGAGACTGCTGTAAGTGTATACTATGATGTATATATAGCAGTCTTAGTGTATCCTATGTGATGTACACTGCTAAAAAAAAATGAAAGTAACACTTAGGCCATGTTCACACGCTGCGGTTTTTACCGCGGAACCGCCGCGATTTTGATGCTGCGGGTCCGCAGCAGTTTCCAAAGCGTTTACATTAACATGTAAACCCTATGGAAACCGCAAACCGCAGTGCACATGCTGCGGGAAAAACCGCGCAGAAACGCAGCGGTTTACAACCCGCAGCATGTCACTTCTTTGTGCAGAATCGCTGCGATTCTGCACCCATAGGAATGCATTGAACCGCTTACTTCCCGCATGGGGCTGTGCCCACGTTGCGGGAAGTAAGCGGTTAATGTGCGGGTGGTACCCGGGGTGGAGGAGAGGAGACTCTCCTCCAGGCCCTGGGAACCATAAAATAGTGTAAAAAAAGAATTAAAATAAAAAATGAAGCTATACTCACCTCTCAGCGCTGCCCGCGGCGTCCGGTCACAGTTGCTGTGCCGAACAGGACCTGTGGTGACGTCGCGGTCACATGACCGTGATGACGCCGCGGTCACATGACCGTGACGTCACGAAGGTCCTTGTCGGCACAGCCGCTTGCAGCGCCGGGTAGATCGCGACGTCAGAGGGTGAGTATAGCCAATTTTTATTATTTTTTACATTACTATTGATGCTGCATATTGCTGCATATGCAGCATCAATAGTACAGCAGTAATCCCGCAGCGGAAACCGCGGAACAAACCGCGATAAATCTGCAGGGATAACCACAGCGGTTTTGCCCTGCAGATTTTCAATTCCGCTGCGGGATTAACCCGCAGAGGAACCCGCAGCGTGTGAACATGGCCTTAAGCAACACAATGTGATGTAACTTCAAGTCAATCACACTTCTGTGAAATCAACCTGTCCAGTTATGAAGCAACACTGATTGTGAATCAATTTCTCCTGCTGTTGTGCAAATAGAACAAACAACAGGTAGAAATGATAGGCAATTAACAAGATAACCCCTATAAAGGAGTAATTCTGCAGGTGGTGACCACAGACAATTTCTCTGTTGTCATCATTTTTGGCTGTTGTTTTGGTCACTTTTTCATTTTGTCATTGCACTCACCCCTAAAGGTACAGTAGCATGAGGTGGTGTCTACAGTACAACCCACAGAAATTGCTCAGGTAGCACAGCTCATCCAGGATGGCACATTAATGCGGCCTGTGGCTAAAAGGGTAGTGTCCACAGTATGGCGTAGATACCAGGAGACAGGCCAGTACACGAGGAGACGTGGAAAGGTCTGTAGGAGGGCAAAAACCCAGCAGCAGGACCTCCACCTTCTCCTTTGTGCAAGGAGGAACAGGAGGAGCAGTGCCAGAGCCCTGCAAAATGACTTCCAGCAAGCCACTAACAACCACGTGTCTGATCAAATTGTCAGAAACAGACTCCATGAGGGTTATATGAGGGCCCGACATCCACAAGTAGGTGTTGTGCTTACAGCCCAACACAGTGCAGATCGATTTACATTTTCCAGAGAAACCAAGATTGGCAGATTCGACATTGGTACCCTGTGCTCTTCACGGATAAGAGCAGGTTCACACTGAGCACATGTGACAGACATGACAGTCTTGAGACGCCGTGGAGAACGATCTGCTGCCTGCAACATCCTTCAGCATAACCAGTTTGGCTGTGGGTCAGTAATGGTGAGGGGTGGCATTTATTTGCAGGCCACACAGCCCTACATGTGCTCGACAGGGGTACCCTGACTGCCATTAGGTACCGAGATGAGATTCTCGGACCCAATGTGAGACCATATGCAGGTGCTCTGGGCCCTGGGTTTGTTCTGATGCATGGCAATGCTAGGTCTCATGTGGAAGAAGTGTGTCAGCAATTTCTGCATGATGAAGGCATTGATGCTATGGTCTGGCCTACCCATTCCCCAGACCTGAATCCAATCGAGCAGATCTGAGACATCATGTCTTGTTCCATCCACAATTGCCACGTTGCACCACAGACTGTCCAGTAGTTGACTGATGCTTTAACCCCTTTCTGTCATTGGAAGTACTATTCCGTCCATGTGAGGTGGGCCCTACTTCCCAAGGATGGAATAGTACGTCCAGTGCGATCAGCCGCGCTCACAGGGGGAGCGCGGCCGATCGCGGCCGGGTGTCAGCTGACTATCGGAGCTGACATACGGCACTATGAGCCAGGAGCGGTCACGGACCGCCCCCGGCACATTAACCCCTGGCACACTGCGATCAAACATGATCGCAGTGTTCCGGCGGTATAGGGAAGCATCGCGCAGGGAGGGGGCTCCCTGCGTGCTTCCCTGAGACGATCGGTACAAGGCGATGTGCTCACCTTTTACCGAGAGTCTCCTCCCTGCAAGCCCCGGATCCAAAATGGCCGCGGGGCAGCATCCGGGTCCTGCAGGGAGGTGGCTTCACTGGGCCTGCTCAGAGCAGGCGACGGGAAGCCTCCCTACTGTGCAGGTCAGATCGCCGATCTGACACAGTGCACAGCAAAGTGTCAGATCGGCGATCTGTCACTTTACTGTGATGCCCCCCCTGGGGCAATGTAAAAATGAAAAAATAAAAAATAAATACATGTGCAAAAAAAAAAAAAAAAAATCCTAAATAAATAATTAAAAAAAATATATTGTTATAATAAATACATTCCTCTAGCTAAAAAACAATAACAGTACACATATTTAGTATCGCCACGTCCGTAACGACCCGACCTATAAAACTGTCCCACTAGTTAACCCCTTCAGTGAACACCGTAAAGAAAAAAAAGAAAAACAGGCAAAAAACAACGCTTTATTATCATACCGCCAAACAAAAAGTGGAATAACAAGCAATCAAAAAGACGGATATACATAACCATGGTACCGCTGAAAACGTCATCTTGTCCCGCAAAAAACGAGCTGCCATACAGCATCATCAGTGAAAAAATAAAAAAGTTATAGTCCTCAGAATAAAGCAATGCAAAAATAATTATTTTTTCTATAAAATAGTTTTTATCGTATAAAAGCACCAAAACATAAAAAAATTATATAAATGAGGTAACGCTGTAATCGTACTGACCCGAAGAATAAAACTGCTTTATCCATTTTACCAAACGCGGAACGGTATAAACGCCCCCCAAAAAAGAAATTAATGACTAGCTGGTTTTTGGTCATTCTGCCTCACAAAAATCGGAATAAAAAGCGATCAAAAAATGTCACATTCCCAAAAATGTTACCAATAAAAACGTCAACTCGTCCCGCAAAAAACAAGACCTCACATGACTCTGTGGACCAAAATATGGAAAAATTATAGCACTCAAAAAAACATTTTTTGCAAAAAAAAGCGTCTTTTAGTGTGTGACGGCTGCCAATCAAAAATCCGCTAGAAAACACGCTATAAATAGTAAATCAAACACCCCCTTCATCTCCCCCTTAGTAACGAAAAATAAAAAAATTAAAAAAATGTATTTATTTCCATTTTCCCATTAGGGTTAGGGCTAGGGTTAGGGTTTGGGCTAGGGTTAGGGCTACAGTTAGGGTTAGGGTTGCGGCTACAATTAGGGTTGGGGCTAAAGTTAGGGTTGGGGTCTGGATTACATTTACGGTTGAGAATAGGGTTGGGATTAGGGTTAGGGGTGTGTCAGGGTTAGGGGTGTGGTAAGGGTTACAGTTGAGATTAGGGTTAGGGGTGTGTTTGGATTAGGGTTTCAGTTAGAATAGGGGGTTTCCACTGTTTAGGCACATCAGGGGCTCTCCAAATGCGACATTCCGTCCGATCTCAATTCCAGCCAATTCTGCGTTGAAAAAGTAAAACAGTGTTCCTTCCCTTCCGAGCTCTCCCGTGTGCACAAACAGGGGTTTACCCCAACATATGGGGTATCAGCGTACTCAGGACACATTGAACAACAACGTTTGGGGTCCAATTTCTCCTGTTACCCTTGGGAAAATACAAAACTGGGGGCTAAAAAATTTTTATAGAAAAAAAAAAATTTTTTATTTTCACGGCCCTGCGTTATAAACTGTAGTGAAACACTTGGGGGTTCAAAGTTCTCACAACACATCTACATAAGTTCCTTGGGGGGTCTAGTTTCCAATATGGGGTCACTTGTGGGGGGTTTCTACGGTTTAGGTACATTAGGGGCTCTGCAAATGCAACGTGATGCCTGCAGACCTGTTGTGAATTCCGTTCTTGGGCTCCATCCTGTGGTTGCTAATGGTATTTTTGGGAGTTCTGCTCTTGGGCTCCCTCTGGTGGTTTCAAGTGGAACTTAGCAGCTGCGTTCACTAATCGGTTTCCTGGCCTTGTTATTTAACTGGGCTTTTGGCTTTAGTGGATGCCAGCTGTCAATGTATTTCCTGTGGATTCAGTCCTTTCCTGGAAGTTCTCTGTTGGCCAGTCCATTTTCAGCTTAAGATGTCTGCTACTTTTTGGGTGTTTCCCTACTTATGACCTTCGGTTCAGTTCAATTTGTCTCTTTTGTCCAGCTTGTAATTATGAAATATTCCGGCTAGTTGGAAGCTCTGGGGTCGCAGATTTGCCCCTCCACACCGTGAGTCGGTGTGGTGGTTATTTTTGTAAACTCTGCGTGGACTTTTAGTTTTTATACTGACCGCACAGCAACCTATCCTATCTCTGTCTATTTAGATAGTATTGGCCTCCTTTGCTAAAAAATCTAGTTTCATTTCTGAGTTTGTCATTTCCCTCTCCACTCACCGTCAATATTTGTGGGGGGCTATCTTCCTTTGGGGGTTTCTCTGAGGCGAGATAGCTTTCCGTTTCTATCTTTAGGGGTAGCTAGTTCTTAGGCTGTGCAGAGGCGTCTAGGCAGAGTTAGGTACGCTCCACGGCTATTTCTAGTGTTGGTGTTAGGAGTAGGGATTGCGGTCAGTAAAGTTACCACCTCCTCAGAGCTAGTCCTATTTTTGTTTTACCCACCAGGTCATTTCAGTGCTGCTCTGTAGTGAGTCCATGATTGGTTTTGCCCACCAGGTCATCTCAGTACCGCTCCGTACCCACCAGGTCATAACAGTACAGCTGGCCCACAATGTGTTAAATGCATCTCAAAAGAGGGAAGAGAAAGTTCTGAGTCATTTTTTTTTTTTGTGTTGCTTGTTTTGTCCTTTTTTTTTTTCCCCCTTGATTTTTGGATGGTGCAGGAGCTTGGTGCTGATATGGAGGTTCAGGGTCTGTCTGCGCGTGTTGATCATCTCGCTACAAGGGTACAGAGTATCCAAGACTATGTTGTTCAAACTCCTGTTTCTGAGCCTAGAATTCCTATTCCTGATTTGTTTTCTGGGGATAGATCTAGGTTTTTGAATTTTAAAAATAATTGCAGATTATTTTTTGCTCTGAGACCCCGTTCCTCTGGTGACCCCATTCAGCAAATGAAGATTGTTATTTCTCTGTTGCGTGGCGACCCGCAGGACTGGGCATTCTCCCTTGAGCCAGGGAATCCTGCATTGCTCAATATAGATTAGTTTTTTCAATCACTTGGACTGCTTTATGACGAACCCAATTCTGTGGATCAGGCAGAAAAAATTTTGCTGGCTCTGTGTCAGGGTCAGGAAGCGGTAGAGATATATTGTCAGAAGTTTAGAAAGTGGTCTGTGCTTACAAAATGGAATGAGGATGCCCTGGCGGCTATTTTCAGAAAGGGTCTTTCTGAAGCTCTTAAAGATGTTATGGTGGGGTTTCCCACGCCTGCTGGTTTGAACGAATCAATGTCTCTGGCTATTCAGATTGATCGGCGCTTACGTGAACGTAAGGAGGTGCACCATATGGCGGTGTCCTCTGGGCAGAGTTCTGAGCCTATGCAATGCGATAGAGTTTTGACGAGAGCAGAACGGCAGGAGTTCAGACGTCAGAATGGGCTGTGTTTTTACTGTGGTGACGCTACTCATGCTATCTCTGACTGCCCGAAGCGAACTAAGAGGGTTGCTAGGTCGGTTACCATCAGTACTTTACAGCCTAAATTTCTCTTGTCTGTTACCCTGATTTGCTCATTGTCGTCCTTTTCTGTAATGGCATTTGTGGATTCTGGCGCTGCCCTGAACTTAATGGACCTGGAATTTGCCAAGCGCTGTGGTTTTTCCTTGGAGCCTTGCAGAGTCCTATTCCCTTCAGGGGGATTGATGCTACGCCATTGGCCAAGAATAAACCTCAGTACTGGACACAGTTAGCCATGAACATGGCTCCAGCACATCAGGAAAATATTCGCTTTTTGGTGTTGCATAATTTGCATGATGTGGTTGTGCTGGGGTTTCCATGGTTACAGGTACATAATCCAGTGCTGGATTGGAAATCCATGTCCGTGACTAGTTGGGGTTGTCAGGGGATACATAGTGACATTCCTCTGATGTCAATTTCCTCGTCCCCTTCTTCTGAGGTTCCTGAGTTTTTGTCAGATTTCCAGGATATATTTGAGGAGCCTAAATCCAGTCCTCTGCCTCCTCATAGGGACTGTGATTGCGCTATTAATTTGATTCCTGGCTGTAAGTTCCCTAAGGGTCGACTTTTCAATCTGTCTGTGCCAGAGCATACCGCTATGCGGACTTATGTAAAAGAGTCCTTGGAGAAGGGGTATATTCGCCCATCTTCGTCACCGTTGGGAGCGGGGTTCTTTTTTGTTGCCAAGAAGGATGGCTCCTTGAGGCCCTGTATAGATTATCGCCTTCTCAATAAGATCACGGTCAAATTCCAGTACCCTTTGCCTTTGCTTTCTGATTTGTTTGCTCGGATCAAAGGGGCTAGCTGGTTTACCAAGATTGACCTTCGAGGGGCGTATAATCTAGTTCGCATCAAACAGGGTGATGAATGGAAAACAGCATTTAATACGCCCGAAGGCCATTTTGAATATCTTGTGATGCCTTTCGGGCTCTCTAATGCTCCATCTGTGTTTCAGTCCTTTATGCATGATATTTTCCGGGAGTATTTGGATAAATTTATGATTGTATATTTGGATGATATTTTGGTTTTTTACGATGATTGGGAGACTCATGTGAAGCAGGTCAGGATGGTATTTCAGATTCTTCGTGCTAATAGACCCCTTCACAAACAGTGTAAGTGCCTTTTTGGAGTTCAGAAGGTTTCTTTTCTGGGGTTCATTTTTTCTCCCTCGGCTATTGAAATGGACCCTGTTAAGGTCCAGGCTATTTATGATTGGACTCAGCCCACATCTGTGAAGAGCCTTCAGAAATTTTTGGGCTTTGGCAATTTTTATCGCCGCTTCATTGCTAATTTTTCTACTGTGGTTAAACCTCTGACCGATTTGACCAAGAAAGGTGCAGATGTGGTGAATTGGTCCTCTGCGGCTGTGGAAGCCTTTCAGGAGCTTAAGCGTCGTTTAACTTCTGCCCCTGTGTTGCGTCAGCCAGATGTTTCTCTCCCTTTTCAGGTTGAGGTTGATGCTTCTGAGATTGGGGCAAGAGCTGTTCTGTCTCAGAGAAGCTCTGATGGCTCTGTGTTGAAGCCGTGTGCTTTCTTCTCTAGAAAGTTTTCGCCTGCTGAGCGTAATTATGATGTTGGCAATCGGGAGTTGTTGGCTATGAAGTGGGCATTCAAGGAGTGGCGACATTGGCTTGAGGGAGCCAAGCATCGTGTTGTGGTCTTGACCGACCATAAGAATCTGATTTACCTTGAGTCGGCCAAGCGCTTGAATCCTAGACAGGCTCGGTGGTCTTTGTTTTTCTCTCGTTTTGATTTTGTGGTCTCGTATCTTCCGGGATCTAAGAATGTGAAAGCTGATGCCTTGTCTAGGAGTTTTTTGCCTGATTCTCCTGGAGTCCGTGAGCCGGCTGGTATTCTCAAAGAGGGGGTGATTCTTTCTGCTATCTCTCCTGATATGCGGCGGGTGCTTCAGGAGTTTCAGGCTGATAGACCCGACCGCTGTCCTGTGGGGAAATTGTTTGTTCCTGATAGATGGACTAATAAGGTGATTTCTGAGAGACATTGTTCGGTGTTGGCTGGTCATCCTGGGATCTTTGGAACCAGAGATTTGGTTGCCAGGTCCTTTTGGTGGCCTTCTTTGTCACGGGATGTGCGTTCCTTTGTGCAGTCCTGTGGAATTTGTGCTCGGGCTAAGCCCTGCTGTTCTCGAGCTAGTGGGTTGCTTTTGCCCTTGCCTATCCCTGAGAGGCCCTGGACGCATATTTCCATGGATTTTATTTCCGATCTTCCTGTGTCTCTAAAGATGTCTGTCATCTGGGTGGTTTGTGACCGGTTTTCTAAAATGGTCCATTTGGTACCTTTGCCTAAGTTGCCTTCCTCCTCTGATTTGGTTCCTTTGTTTTTCCAGCATGTGGTTCGTTTGCATGGTATTCCAGAGAATATTGTGTCTGACAGAGGTACCCAGTTTGTTTCTAGGTTTTGGCGGTCCTTTTGTGGTAGAATGGGCATTAATTTGTCTTTTTCTTCGGCATTTCACCCTCAGACAAATGGACAGACGGAGCGAACCAATCAGACCTTGGAAACCTACTTGAGATGCTTTGTGTCTGCTGATCAGGATGATTGGGTTACCTTCTTGCCGTTGGCCGAGTTTGCCCTTAATAATTGGGCTAGTTCGGCTACTTTGGTTTCGCCGTTTTTTTGCAATTTCGGTTTTCATCCTCGTTTTTCTTCAGGGCAGGTTGAGTCTTCGGACTGTCCTGGGGTGGATTCTGTGGTGGACAGGTTGCAGCGGATTTGGACTCATGTGGTGGACAATTTAACATTGTCTCAGGAAAAGGCTAAACGTTTTGCTAACTGCCGTCGGTGCGTTGGTCCCCGGCTTCGGGTTGGGGATTTGGTCTGGTTGTCTTCTTGTCATGTTCCTATGAAGGTCTCTTCCCCTAAGTTCAAACCTCGTTTTATTGGTCCTTATAGGATTTCGGAAATTATCAATCCGGTGTCTTTTCGTTTGGCCCTTCCAGCTTTGTTTTCCATTCATAATGTGTTCCATAGATCTTTGTTGCGGAGATATGTGGTGCCCATGGTTCCCTCCGCTGACCCTCCTGCTCCGGTGCTGGTTGAGGGGGAGCTGGAATATGTGGTGGAGAAGATTTGGGATTCTCGTCTTTCAAGGCGGAGACTTCAGTATTTGGTCAAGTGGAAGGGTTATGGCCAGGAGGATAACTCTTGGGTTTTTGCCTCTGATGTCCATGCTGCCGATTTGGTACGTGCTTTTCATTTGGCTCTTCCCGATCGGCCTGGGGGCTCTGGTGAGGGTTCGGTGACCCCTCCTCAAGGGGGGGGGTACTGTTGTGAATTCCGTTCTTGGGCTCCATCCTGTGGTTGCTAATGGTATTTTTGGGAGTTCTGCTCTTGGGCTCCCTCTGGTGGTTTCAAGTGGAACTTAGCAGCTGCGTTCACTAATCGGTTTCCTGGCCTTGTTATTTAACTGGGCTTTTGGCTTTAGTGGATGCCAGCTGTCAATGTATTTCCTGTGGATTCAGTCCTTTCCTGGAAGTTCTCTGTTGGCCAGTCCATTTCAGCTTAAGATAAGTCTGCTACTTTTTGGGTGTTTCCCTGCTTATGACCTTCGGTTCAGTTGAATTTATGTCTCTTTTGTCCAGCTTGTCATTATGAAATATTCCGGCTAGTTGGAAGCTCTGGGGTCGCAGATTTGCCCCTCCACACCGTGAGTCGGTGTGGTGGTTATTTTTGTAAACTCTGCGTGGACTTTTAGTTTTTATACTGACTGCACAGCAACCTATCCTATCTCTGTCTATTTAGATAGTATTGGCCTCCTTTGCTAAAAAATCTAGTTTCATTTCTGAGTTTGTCATTTCCCTCTCCACTCACCGTCAATATTTGTGGGGGGCTATCTTCCTTTGGGGGTTTCTCTGAGGCGAGATAGCTTTCCGTTTCCATCTTTAGGGGTAGCTAGTTCTTAGGCTGTGCAGAGGCGTCTAGGCAGAGTTAGGTACGCTCCACGGCTATTTCTAGTGTTGGTGTTAGGAGTAGCTCCTCAGAGCTAGTCCTATTTTTGTTTTACCCACCAGGTCATTTCAGTGCTGCTCCGTAGTGAGTCCATGATTGGTTTTGCCCACCAGGTCATCTCAGTACCGCTCCGTACCCACCAGGTCATAACACAGACCATTCCTGTTATGACCCCAATGGCGAGGGTCTCAGAGGAACGTGGAAGTCTGCAGAATACAAAAATCCAGCTCATAGGGCAGTGGTAACTGGGTTGACCATATATCTACTCCTAACGCCAACACTAGAAGTAGCCGGGGATCATTCCTACGTTGATTCTAGATGACACGCGCCAGCCGGAGAATCTAGCTACCCCTAGTAGAGGAAAACAAAGACCTTTCTTGCCTCCAGAGAAGGGGACCCCAAAGCTGGATAGAAGCCCCCCACAAATAATGACGGTGAGGTAAGAGGAAATGACAAACACAGAAATGAACCAGGTTTAGCACAGAGAGGCCCGCTTACTGATAGCAGAATAAAGAAAGGTAACTTATATGGTCAACAAAAACCCTATCAAAATCCACACTGGAAATTCAAGAACCCCCGAACCGTCTAACGGTCCGGGGGGAGAACACCAGCCCCTAGAGCTTCCAGCAAAGGTCAGGATATAGATATGGAACAAGCTGGACAAAAATACAAAACCAAAACAAATAGCAAAAAGCAAAAGGCAGACTTAGCTGATATAACTGGAACCAGGATCAGTAGACAAGAGCACAGCAGACTAGCTCTGATAACTACGTTGCCAGGCATAGAACTGAAGGTCCAGGGAGCTTATATAGCAACACCCCTAACTAACGACCCAGGTGCGGATAAAAGGAATGACAGAAAAACCAGAGTCAAAAAACTAGTAACCACTAGAGGGAGCAAAAAGCAAATTCACAACAGTACCCCCCCCTTAGTGAGGGGTCACCGAACCCTCACCACGACCACCAGGGCGATCAGGATGAGCGGCATGAAAGGCACGAACTAAATCGGCCGCATGAACATCAGAGGCGACCACCCAGGAATTATCCTCCTGACCATAGCCCTTCCACTTGACCAGGTACTGAAGCCTCCGCCTGGAGAGGCGAGAATCCAAGATCTTCTCCACCACGTACTCCAACTCGCCCTCAACCAACACCGGAGCAGGAGGCTCAGCAGAAGGAACTACAGGCACAATGTACCGCCGCAACAAGGACCTATGAAATACATTGTGAATAGCAAACGACACAGGAAGATCCAGACGAAAAGATACAGGATTAAGGATTTCCAATATCTTGTAAGGCCCAATAAAACGAGGTTTAAATTTGGGAGAGGAGACCTTCATAGGAACAAAGCGGGAAGAAAGCCACACCAAATCCCCAACGCGTAGTCGGGGACCCAAACCGCGGCGGCGGTTGGCAAAGCGCTGAGCCTTCTCCTGTGACAACTTCAAGTTGTCCACCACATGATTCCAGATCCGCTGCAACCTATCCACCACAGAATCCACCCCAGGACAGTCAGAAGGCTCCACATGACCCGAAGAAAAGCGAGGATGGAAACCAGAGTTGCAGAAAAAAGGCGAAACCAAGGTGGCGGAACTAGCCCGATTATTAAGGGCAAACTCAGCCAACGGCAAGAATGTCACCCAATCGTCCTGATCAGCAAGTAAAAATTGTTATTTCGTTCTTACGGGGCGACCCTCAGGATTGGGCTTTTTCGCTGGCGCCAGGAGATCCGGCATTGGCTGATCTTGATGCGTTTTTTCTGGCGCTCGGTTTACTTTACCTCAGAGTGGCTATGCTTGCTGCAGACATGAATGTCCAGACCTTGATTACAAGTGTGGACCAGAGTCAAAAAACTAGTAACCACTAGAGGGAGCAAAAAGCAAATTCACAACAGTACCCCCCCCTTAGTGAGGGGTCACCGAACCCTCACCACGACCACCAGGGCAATCGGGAGTTGTTGGCCATGAAATGGGCATTTGAGGAGTGGCGTCATTGGCTCGAGGGTGCTAAGCATCGTGTGGTGGTCTTGACTGATCACAAAAATCTGATGTATCTCGAGTCTGCTAAACGCCTTAATCCGAGACAGGCCCGCTGGTCATTGTTTTTCTCCCGCTTTGATTTTGTTGTCTCGTATTTACCAGGTTCAAAGAATGTGAAGGCCGATGCTCTTTCTAGGAGCTTTGTGCCTGATGCTCCTGGAGTCGCTGATCCTGTTGGTATTCTTAAAGATGGAGTTATCTTGTCAGCTATTTCTCCGGATCTGCGACGTGT
Organism: Ranitomeya variabilis; assembly: GCF_051348905.1. NCBI lineage: Eukaryota > Metazoa > Chordata > Amphibia > Anura > Dendrobatidae > Ranitomeya > Ranitomeya variabilis. The sequence continues at coordinate 510,738,673 of NC_135237.1, forward strand.
GTTGCAGAGATTTCAGGCTGATAGGCCTGGCAAACTGTTATGACCCCAATGGCGAGGGTCTCAGAGGAACGTGGAAGTCTGCAGAATACAAAAATCCAGCTCATAGGGCAGTGGTAACTGGGTTGACCATATATCTACTCCTAACGCCAACACTAGAAGTAGCCGGGGATCATTCCTACGTTGATTCTAGATGACACGCGCCAGCCGGAGAATCTAGCTACCCCTAGTAGAGGAAAACAAAGACCTTTCTTGCCTCCAGAGAAGGGGACCCCAAAGCTGGATAGAAGCCCCCCACAAATAATGACGGTGAGGTAAGAGGAAATGACAAACACAGAAATGAACCAGGTTTAGCACAGAGAGGCCCGCTTACTGATAGCAGAATAAAGAAAGATAACTTATATGGTCAACAAAAACCCTATCAAAATCCACACTGGAAATTCAAGAACCCCCGAACCGTCTAACGGTCCGGGGGGAGAACACCAGCCCCTAGAGCTTCCAGCAAAGGTCAGGATATAGATATGGAACAAGCTGGACAAAAATACAAAACCAAAACAAATAGCAAAAAGCAAAAGGCAGACTTAGCTGATATAACTGGAACCAGGATCAGTAGACAAGAGCACAGCAGACTAGCTCTGATAACTACGTTGCCAGGCATAGAACTGAAGGTCCAGGGAGCTTATATAGCAACACCCCTAACTAACGACCCAGGTGCGGATAAAAGGAATGACAGAAAAACCAGAGTCAAAAAACTAGTAACCACTAGAGGGAGCAAAAAGCAAATTCACAACACATTCCATCTAAGTCTGCATTCCAAATGGCGCTCCTTCCCTTCCGAGCTCTACCATGCACCCAAACGGTGGTTCCCCCCCACATAAGGGGTATCAGTGTACTCAGGACAAATTGGACAACAACGTTTGGGGCCCAATTTCTCCTGTTACCCTTGGGAAAATACAAAACTGGGTGCTAAAAAAGAATTTTTGTGGTGAAAAAAAAGAATTTTTATTTTTACGGCTCTGCATTATAAACTTCTGTGAAGCACTTGGTGGGTCAAAGTGCTCACCACACATCTAGATAAGTTCCTTAGGGGGTCTACTTTTCAAAATGGTGTCATTTGTGGGGGGATTTCAATGTTTAGGCACATCAGGGGCTCTCCAAACACAACATGGCGTCCCATCTCAATTCCAGTCAATTTTGCATTGAAAAGTCAAACGGTGCTCCTTCCCTTCTGAGCTCTGTGATGCGCCCAAACAGTGGTTTACCCCCACATATGGGGTATCAGCATACTCAGGACAAATTGTACAACAACTTTTGGAGTCCAATTTCTTCTCTGACCCTTGGGAAAATAAAAAATTGGGGGCAAAAAGATCATTTTTGTGAAAAAATATTTTTTATTTTTACGGCTCTGCATTATAAACTTCTGTGAATCACTTAATGGGTCAAAGTGCTCACCACACATCTAGATAAGTTCCTTAGGGGGTCCACTTTCCAAAATGGTGTCACTTGTGGGGGGTTTCAATGTTTAGGCACATCAGGGGCTCTCCAAACGCAACATGGCGTCCCATCTCAATTCCAGTCAATTTTGCATTGAAAAGTCAAATGGTTCTCCTTCCCTTCCGAGCTCTGCCATGCGCCCAAACAGTGGTTTACCCCCACATATTGGGTATCGGCGTACTGAGTACAAATTGTACAACAAGTTTTGTGGTCTATTTTCTCCTGTTACCCTTGGTAAAATAAAACAAATTGGAGCTGAAGTAAATTTTTTGTGTAAAAAAGTTAAATGTTCATTTTTATTTAAACTTTCCAAAAATTCCTGTGAAACACCTGAAGGGTTAATAAACTTCTTGAATGTGGTTTTGAGCACCTTGAGGGGTGCAGTTTTTAGAATGGTGTCACACTTGGGTATTTTCAATCATATAGACCCCTCAAAGTGACTTCAAATGAGATGTGGTCCCTAAAAAAAAATGGTGTTGTAAAAATGAGAAATTGCTGGTCAACTTTTAACCCTTACAAAAAAAATTTGGGTTCCAAAATTGTGATGATGTAAAGTAGACATGTGGGAAATGTTACTTATTAAGTATTTTGTGTGACATATATCTGTGATTTAATTGTATAAAAATTCAAAGTTGGAAAATTGCAAAATTTTCTAAATTCCATTTTTTTCACAAATAAACGCAGGTAATATCAAAGAAATTTTACAACTATCATGAAGTACAATATGTCACGAGAAAACAGTGTCAGAATCGCCGTGATCCGTTGAAGCGTTCCAGAGTTATAACCTCATAAAGGGACAGTGGTCAGAATTGTAAAAATTGGCCCGGTGGAGGTCATACAGGCACATGGAGGTCACACACACTACTGAGCATCATTTCTTTGTCTTGAGGCCTTTCCACTGAAGTTGGATAAGCTGGGAATTTGATTTTCCACTTTGATTTTGAGCATCATTCCAAGTCCAGACCTCTGTGGGATATTAACCCCTTACCGACATCGGACGTACTATTCCGTCCGATGTCGGCTCCCCTGCTTTGATGCAGGGCTCCGCGGTGAGCCCGCATTAAAGCCGGGACATGTCAGCTGTTTTGAACAGCTGACATGTGCCCGCAATAGGCGCGGGCAGAATCGCGATCTGCCCGCACCTATTAACTAGTTAAATGCCGCTGTCAAAAGCAGACAGCGGCATTTAACTACCGCATCCGGCCGGGCGGCCGGAAATGACGTCATCGCCGACCCCCGTCACATGATCGGGGGTCGGCAATGCATCAGGAAGGTAACCATAGAGGTCCTTGAGACCTCTATGGTTACTGATGCCGGCCTGCTGTGAGCGCCCCCCTGTGGTCGGCGCTCACAGCACACCTGCATTTTAGCTACATAACAGCGATCTGATGATCGCTGTTATGTAGCAGTGCCGATCGGGTTGTGCCTGCTTCTAGCCTTCCATGGAGGCTATTGAAGCATGGCAAAAGTTTTAAAAAAAAGTTGAAAAAAATGTGAAAAAATAAAAAAAACATAAAAGTTTAAATCACCCCCCTTTCGCCCCAATCAAAATAAATCAATTAAAAAAAAAAATCAAATCTACACATATTTGGTATCGCCGCGTTCAGAATCGCCCGATCTATCAATAAAAAAAAGCATTAACCTGATCGCTAAACGGCGTAACGAGAAAAAAAATCCAAACGCCAGAATTACGTTTTTTTGGTCGCCGCGACATTGCATTAAAATGCAATAACGGGCGATCAAAAGAACATATCTGCACCGAAATGGTATCATTAAAAACGCCGTCTCAGCACGCAAAACATAAGCCCTCACCTGACCCCAGATCATGAAAAATGGAGATGCTACGAGTATCGGAAAATGGCGCATTTTTTTTTTTTTTTTTTAAGCAAAGTTTGGAATTTTTTTTCACCACTTAAGTAAAAAATAACCTAGTCATGTTAGGCGTCTATGAACTCGTAATGACCTGGAGAATCATAATGGCAGGTCAGTTTTAGCATTTAGTGAACCTAGTAAAAAAGCCAAGCAAAAAACAAGTGTGGGATTGCACTTTTTTTGCAATTTCACCGCACTTGGAATTTTTTTCCCGTTTTCTAGTACATGACATGGTAAAACCAATGATGTCATTCAAAAGTACAACTCGTCCCGCAAAAAATAAGCCCTCACATGGCCAAATTGACGGAAAAATAAAAAAGTTATGGCTCTGGGAAGGTGGGGAGCGAAAAACGAAAATGAAAAAACGGAAAAAGCTCCGGGGGTGAAGGGGTTAATTTTGATTTATATTGATCATTTTTATGTTTTATTATTCTGGAGTATTTCATTCAGTGATATCTAGGATGTGGTATTTTAGTGTTCCCTTTTGGAGGGGAAATGTATATAGATTACATAGGATCATACCATACACTGAGACTGCCATATATAAACTCACCCAGACCCTGGAGATGCAAAGCTATGAAGCTACAGAGCTGCGATGATGGTAGCAGGACGTGAGGGCAAAGCGTGCTAATTCCACCCACAAAGAATGTCCTGAAAGGGTACCGGAAGTCTTCTGTGAGTGTCGGTGTTCAGTACAGAATGCTACATGCGCACGGCACAGTTCTCTCCACAAAAATTAAAGGGCCGGCAGGTAAAAAACTGATCTCACAGCGACCACACATTTAAGCAGTGTGGCCCACTGGAAATCTGTCTTAGGTTGCATTAACAGATATTAATCATCTGATTGCTTGTTCTTTCTATAGACAAACTATTGTTCTGCTATGAAGACCACCCACAGGTTAAGCTTTATAGGTAGACAAAGATGGCAACCATGGAGGTATTCAGCAAGTCCCCGCAGGTGTGACAACCCATCGAACACCCGCTATAGCGTACCTGGTTGGGTAATGGGGGCAGGTACAGATTAAAGGGTTAAACAGCATCAATCAGCACGTGCTCCATCTGTTGATGTCACCTGAAGATGTCGGCTATATATCACAGCCAGCATCCGCTGGATACGATCCCGGTTCAGATTCTAAATCTGCTCTATACACGGGATCCTGGCATATGATGTACCACTAGGTCATATATCGGGCAGGGAATAAAGATATATTCATACATGACAGATCTAGGGATTGCAGAAATGTATTTTCAAGCTGTAGAAAGACCTAATTTTCATGAATGGGACTAATTTTGGGTGTTGAAAATTCTATGATTGATCTAGCATGTGTGAATATATGCTACCCTAACAGATATTTCATAAGGTGGCCAACAAGCCCTGAAATGAGAGCTGTGCATGTAGGATAATGGGAAGTGAATAGGGAAGCAAGTAAACTCTCAAACTTTAGAGTCTGAGGAAGGTGGGGAACATAGTAAACTTGGTCTCTGGCACCGAAATCTGATGGGATCTTATGCGCATAAGAAAATGAGGAAGAATCAATTAAAGAAGCACTACTACTCCTCCCCCACCAACATTTTTATCCTCTTAATATATTGCAGTCATCATATTATACAACACTGTGTACTTACAATTGCTCATTTTGCCTTTCTACCAGATAATTCTTCTCTTTTCCATTAGGACTGTGACATCACGTAATTAAAAACTGACTATGAATCCTTCTAAACTCTATGTAGAAACAGGAGGTCAATATTCCCTGTATGAGCCACAAGTTACTGCAAAAGTCCCTGGAAAGGTGGGAATAGGAAGCAGCTGGGTCAGGAGATGTGGAGGGGAATGATATTTGCAGGGACAACAGACTTTCTGTTTCTACTTAGAGAAAAGAGAATTTACTGGATAGAAAGGCAAATGAGCAATTGTAAGTACACAGTCTCATGTACTGGCAACATATTAAGAGGATACAAATTTTGACGGGCATGCTTCGTTAAAGGCTGGATTGGCACACTGAAGATTCTGATGCAGAAATTTCTGCAAATGAAACTCAGTTCCATTCATCTGAATAAGGTTGGTTTGGCATGAAGTACAGTTAGGTCCATATATATTTGGACAGAGACAACATTTTTCTCATTTTGGTTATAGACATTACCACAATTTAATTTTAAACAAAACAATTCAGATGCAGTTGAAGTTCAGACTTTTAGCTTTCATTTGAGGGTATCCACATTAAAATTGGATGAAGGGTTTAAGAGTTTCGGCTCCTTAACATGTGCCACCCTGTTTTTAAAGGGCCCAAAAGTAATTGGACAATTGACTCCAAGGCTATTTCATGGACAGGTGTGGGCAATCACTTCATTATGTCATTCTCAACTAAGCAGATAAAAGGCCTGGAGTTGATTTGAGGTGTGGTGCTTGCATTTGGAAGGTTTTCCTATGAAGTAAACATGCGGTCAAAGGAGCTCTCCATGAAGGTGAAACAAGCCATTCTTAAGCTGTGAAAACAGAGAAAAAACCCATCCGAGAAATTGCTACAATATTAGGAGTGGCAAAATCTACAGTTTGGTACATCCTGAGAGAGAAAGAAAGCACTGGTGATCTCATCAATGCAAAAAGACCTGGACGCCCACGGAAGACAACAGTGGTGGATGATCGCAGAATAATCTCCATGGTGAAGAGAAACCCCTTCACAACAGCCAACCAAGTGACCAACACTCTCCAGGAGGTCGGCGTATCAATATCCAAATCTACCATAAAGAGAAGACTGCATGAAAGTAAATACAGAGGGTTCACTGCACGGTGCAAGCCACTAATAAGCATCAAGAATAAAAAGGCTAGACTGGACTTTGCTAAAAAACATCTAAAAAAGCCAGCACAGTTCTGGAAGAACATTCTTTGGACAGATGAAACCAAGATCAACCTCTACCAGAATGATGGAAATAGACAAGTATGGCGAAGGCTTGGTGCAGCTAATGATCCAAAGCATACCACATCATCTGTAAAACACGGCGGAGGCAGTGTGATGGCTTGGGCATGCATGGCTGCCAGTGGCACTGGGTCACTAGTGTTTTTTGATGATGTGACACAGGACAGAAGCAGCCGAATGAATTCTGAGGTCTTCAGAGCCGCCATACTGTGTGCTCAGATCCAGCCAATTGCAGCCAAACTGATTGGTCGTCGTTTCATACTACAGATGGACAATGACCCAAAACATGAAGCCAAAGCAACCCAGGAGTCTATTAAAGCAAAGAAGTGGAATATTCTTGAATGGCCAAGTCAGTCACCTGATCTCAACCCAATTGAGCATGCATTTCACTTGTTAACCCCTTCCCGACATTTGACGTACTATCCCGTCGAGGTGGGGTGGGCCCGTATGACCGCCGACGGGATAGTACGTCATCACCGATCAGCGGCGCTCATGGGGGGAGCGCGGCCGATCGCGGCCGGGTGTCAGCTGCATATCGCAGCTGACATCCGGCACTATGTGCCAGGAGCGGTCACGGACCGCCCCCGGCACATTAACCCCCGGCACACCGCGATCAAACATGATCGCGGTGTACCGGCGGTATAGGGAAGCATCGCGCAGGGAGGGGGCTCCCTGCGGGCTTCCCTGAGACCCCCGGAGCAACGCGATGTGATCGCGTTGCTCTGAGGGTCTCCTACCTCCCTCCTCGCCGCAGGTCCCGGATCCAAGATGGCCGCGGCATCCGGGTCCTGCAGGGAGGGAGGTGGCTTACCGAGTGTCTGCTCAGAGCAGACACTTGGTAAGCCTGCAGCCCTGCACAGCAGATCGCAGATCTGGCAGAGTGCTGTGCACACTGCCAGATCAATGATCTGTGATGTCCCCCCCTGGGACAAAGTAAAAAAGTAAAAAAAAATTCCCCACATGTGTGTAAAAAAAAAATAAAAAAAATATCCTAAATAAAGAAAAAAATATATATATATTATTCCCATAAATACATTTCTTTAGCTAAATAAAATAAAAAAAACAATAAAAGTACACATATTTAGCATCGCCGCGTCCGTAACGACCCAACCTATAAAACTGCCCCACTAGTTAACCCCTTCAGTAAACACTGTAAGAAAAAAAAAAAAAAAACGAGGCAAAAAACAACGCTTTATTATCATACCGCCAAACAAAAAGTGGAATAACACGCGATCAAAAAGACTGATATAAATAACCATGGTACCACTGAAAACGTCATCTTGTCCCGCAAAAAACGAGCCGCCATACAGCATCATCAGCAAAAAAATAAAAAAGTTATAGTCCTGAGAATAAAGCAATACCAAAATAATTATTTTTTCTATAAAATAGTTTTTATCGTATAAAAGCGCCAAAACATAAAAAAAATGATATAAATGAGATATCGCTGTAATCGTACTGACCCGACGAATAAAACTGCTTTATCAATTTTACCAAACGCGGAACGGTATAAACGCCTCCCCCAAAAGAAATTCATGAATAGCTGGTTTTTGATCACTCTGCCTCACAAAAATCGGAATAAAAAGCGATCAAAAAATGTCACGTGTCCGAAAATGTTACCAATAAAAACGTCAACGCATCCCGCAAAAAACAAGATCTCACAAGACTCTGTGGACTCAAATATGGAAAAATTACAGCTCTCAAAATGTGGTAACGCAAAAAATATTTTTTGCAATGAAAAGCGTCTTTCAGTGTGTGACGGCTGCCAATCATAAAAATCCGCTAAAAAACCCGCTATAAAAGTAAATCAAACCCCCCTTTATCACCCCCTTAGTTAGGGAAAAATAAAAAAATTAAAAAATGTATTTATTTCCATTTTCCCATTGGGTTAGGGTTAGGGCTAGAGTTAGGACTAGAGTTAGGGCTAGGGTTATTGCTAGGGTTAGGGCTAGGGTTGGGGCTACAGTTAGGGTTGGGGCTAAAGATAGGGTTAGGGTTTGGATTACATTTACGGTTGGGAATAGGGTTGGGTGTGTCTGGGTTAGAGGTGTGGTTAGGGTTACTGTTGGGATTAGGGTAAGGGGTGTGTTTGGATTAGGGTTTCAGTTATAATTGGGGGGTTTCCACTGTTTAGGCACATCAGGGGCTCTCCAAACGGGACATGGCATCCGATCTGAATTCCAGCCAATTCTGCGTTGAAAAAGGAAAACAGTGCTCCTTCCTTTCAGAGCTCTCCCGTGTGCCCAAACAGGGGTTTACCCCAACATATGGGGTATCAGCGTACTCAGGACAAATTGGACATCATCTTTTGGGGTCCAATTTATCCTGCTACCCTTGGGAAAATACAAAACTGGGGGCCAAAAAATAAGTTTTGTGGGGAAAAAAAAGATTTTTTATTTTCACGGCTCTGCGTTGTAAACTGTAGTGAAACACTTGGGGGTTCAAAGTTCTCACAACACATCTAGATAAGTTCCTTGGGGGGTCTAGTTTCCAATATGGGGTCACTTGTGGGGGGTTTGTACTGTTTGGGTACATCAGGGGCTCTGCAAATGCAACGTGACGCCTGCAGACCAATCCATTTAAGTCTGCATTCCAAATGGCGCTCCTTCCCTTCCGAGCTCTGTCATGCACCCAAACAGTGATTCCCCCCCACATATGGGGTATCAGCGTACTCAGGACAAATTGAACAACAACTTTTGGTGTCCAATTTATCCTGATACCCTTGTGAAAATACAAAACTGGGGGCTAAAAAATTATTTTTGTGAAGAAAAAAAAAAGAATTTTTATTCTCACGGCTCTGCGTTATAAACTGTAGTGAAACACTTGGGGGTTCAAAGTTCTCAAAACACATCTAGATAAGTTCCTTGGGGGGTCTAGTTTCCAATATGGGGTCAATTGTGGGGGGTTTGTACTGTTTGGGTACATCAGGGGCTCTGCAAATGCAACGTGACGCCTGCAGACCAATCCATTTAAGTCTGCATTCCAAATGGCGCTCCTTCCCTTCCGAGCTCTGTCATGCGCCCAAACAGTGATTCCCCCCCACATATGGGGTATCAGCGTACTCAGGACAAATTGAACAACAACTTTTGGGGTCCAATTTATCCTGATACCCTTGTGAAAATACAAAACTGGGGGCTAAAAATCATTTTTGTGAAAAAAAAAGAATTTTTATTTTCACGGCTCTGCGTTATAAACTGTAGTGAAACACTTGGGGGTTCAAAGCTATCAAAACACATCTAGATAAGTTCCTTAGGGGGTCTACTTTCCAAAATGGTGTCACTTGTGGGGGTTTTTAATGTTTAGGCACATCAGGGGCTCTCCAAACGCAACATGGCATCCCATCTTAATTCCAGTCAATTTTGCATTGAAAAGTAAAATAGCGCTCCTTCCCTTCCGAGCTCTGCTATGCACCCAAACAGTGGTTTACCCCCACATATGGGGTATCGTCGTACTCAGGACAAATTGCACAACAACTTTTGTGGTCTAATTTCTTCTCTTACCCTTGGGGAAAAAAAAAATTGATCATTTTTGTGAAAAAATATGATTTTTTATTTTTACGGCTCTGCATTATAAACTTCTGTGAAGCACTTGTTGGGTCAAAGTGCTCAACACACATCTAGATAAGATCCTTAGGGGGTCTACTTTCCAAAATGGTGTCACTTGTGGGGGTTTCAATGTTTAGGCACATCAGGGGCTCTCCAAATGCAACATGGCGTCCCATCTCAATTCCAGTCAATTTTGCATTGAAAAGTCAAATGGCGCTCCTTCCCTTCCGAGCTCTGCCCTGCGCCCAAACAATGGTTTACACCCACATATGGGGTATCAGTGTACTCAGGACAAATTGCACAACAATTTTTGGGGTCCAATTTCTTCTCTTACCCTTGGGAAAATAAAAAATTGGGGGCGAAAAATCATTTTTGTGAAAAAATATGATTTTTTATTTTTACGGCTCTGCATTATAAACTTCTGTGAAGCACTTGTTGGGTCAAAGTGCTCACCACACATCTAGATAAGATCCTTAGGGGGTCTACTTTCCAAAATGGTGTCACTTGTGGGGGGTTTCAATGTTTAGGCACATCAGGGGCTCTCCAAATGCAACATGGCGTCCCATCTCAATTCCAGTCAATTTTGCATTGAAAAGTCAAATGGCGCTCCTTTCCTTCCGAGCTCTGCCATGCGCCCAAACAGTGGTTTACCCCCACATTTGGGGTATCAGCGTACTCAGGACAAATTGTACAACAAATTTTGGGGTCTATTTTCTCCTGTTACCCTTGGTAAAATAAAACAAATTGGAGCTGAAATAAATTTTGTGTGAAAAAAAGTTAAATGTTTATTTTTATTTAAACATTCCAAAAATTCCTGTGAAACACCTGAAGGGTAAATAAACTTCTTGAAAGTGGTTTTGAGTACCTTGAGGGGTGCAGTTTTTAGAAATGGTGTTGTAAAAATGAGAAATTGCTGGTCAACTTTTAACCCTTATAACTCCGTCACAAAAAAAAATTTTGGTTCCAAAATTGTGCTGATGTAAAGTAGACATGTGGGAAATGTTACTTATTAAGTATTTTGCGTGACATATGTCTGTGATTTAAGGGCATAAAAATTCAAAGTTGGAAAATTGCGAAATTTTCAAAATTTTCGCCAAATATTCATTTTTTTCACAAATAAATGCAAGTTATATCGAATAAATTTTACCACTATCATGAAGTACAATATGTCTCGAGAAAACTATGTCAGAATCGCCAAGATCCGTTGAAGCGTTCCAGAGTTCTAACCTCATAAAGGGACAGTGGTCAGAATTGTAAAAATTGGCACGGTCATTAACGTGCAAACCACCCTTGGGGGTGAAGGGGTTAAAGACTAAACTTCAGACAGAAAGGCCCACAAACAAACAGCAACTGAAAACCACCGCAGTGAAGGCCTGGCAGAGCATCAAAAAGGAGGAAACACAGCGTCTGGTGATGGCCATGAGTTCAAGACTTCAGGCAGTCATTGCCAACAAAGGGTTTTCAACCAAGTACTAGAAATGAACATTTTATTTAAAATTATTTAATCTGTCCAATTACTTTTGGTCCCTTTCAAAACAGGGTGGCACATGTTAAGGAGCTGAAACTCCTAAACCCTTCATCCAATTTTAATGTGGATACCCTCAAATGAAAGCTGAAAGTCTGAACTTCAACTGCAGCTCAATTGTTTTGTTTAAAATTCATTGTGGTAATGTTTATAACCAAAATTAGAAAAATGTTGTCTCTGTCCAAATATATATGGACCTAACTGTAGATGTATTTCTGCAAGCATCAGTTGGGGGATGTTTTCCCGCAGTTTATATGCAAATTCTCTCTGCAGAGAGGAAGAGAACTTGAACTCCATTGCCAACTATTGAAAATAACGATCTCAAAAGTCAATATTGACCCTTTAACGAGCCTTGCCATATATGACAGGATAAAAGTCAGTCATAAGTCATGTAGCAAGACTCTTTAGAGTCAATATTGACTTTTAAGATTGCTACTTCCAATAGTTGGCATAAGTGTTCCATTCCTCTTCCTCTCTGAAGAGACAATTTGTCTATTTTTATTTCTCAGAAAAGCATTGCATGGCTTATAAGTCTCCTTACACTGGGATGTATTACTATAGCATTAAGTCTCGAGGAGCTATATACAGTAGTGCAATGATTAATCTGATATTAGTACTGACTCAGTGCCATCTCCTCTATAACTACAGTTCATAGGCTAGCTAGTCACATATTCTGTTCACTAGGACACACACAGATTTCACTAGAACTACCTAAAACATATTGTGACAGGGTCACTGGCAATGTAGGGGAGGGGAGATATGTATCACGAAGATTGCTATTTTCTGTGATGTAAAGACCCAGAAGTTTTGGTCCAGCATGTTATGTGCTGAGAGGGGTTAATTAGCCATGGGAATGGGTTTTTTTGTGAGTGGCTGTAAGAGATGGGCGGGACGGCCACTCACCATGTCTCCACCAGGAGGGCGTGGTTCGAAAAGTTAAATATCTGACCACTGAGTTTCTGTGGTGTCTAGAGGCAGGCAGCTCCAGTGAAGTGTTTATGTACAACTGCACTGGACAGATCTCTGCAGGCCTAAGGACTGTACTATACGTTATCTTTTGTTTTCTAGTTTTGCCAGAAAATGCCAGGTTTGTGTTGTTGAACCCTGCACTGGTTTATGCCGTGTTTGAATAAACCAGCAGAAGAAATGTCCCTGTGTCTATCTCTGTGAGTAGCTGAGTCACATTACCACAGCTGGTATTTCGAATGCGGGCAACGTTCCAGGAACACATGTAGCGGCTACAGAAAACTGCATGTACTGGGTAAAGGTGGCTATAGGGATGGAACAGTGGTCATATAAAATGGAGGAGCTGATCAAGCACCTGAGCCAGCAACAGCTCCAGCAGCACCAAGAGCACCAGCAGGGCCAAGAGCAGCAGCACCAAGAGAGGCAGCAGGTCCAGCAGGAGATAAATAAAGTCCTGATGCAGCAGATGGAATTCCTGGCAGGGAATGTCCTCAGCGGAGGAACCGCTCCTCCACCAAGTTCAGGTCGCAACACCGACGTCCGGAAGGCGGTAGGACGGGCCTTGCAGGAGATGATTCCAAGGGATGATGTGGAAGCTTTTCTCGGCAGATCTGGAGTGAACAAGACAGTGTCCGAGGAGGCCACCCTCCCTGATTTGAGGGTGTCCGCAGAGAACTTTGGGACTGCCCAAAGTAGAGACCTTACCTTAAAGGGGGTGTCTGACAATATTTCCATCACTAACGGAGTTGCTGAAGAGCCGGAGTCAGACACCAGGTTCCCACACTTTGCAATTAATGAGGTATTGTATGAGGTGACTAAACTGAGGGGAGGAGAAATCGTGGAGCAGCTGAATTCGTGGTCCAGACCGATGCTTCAGAAGTCAGGTTAGGAGCAGAGCTGTCTCAAGAGATAAATGGTGAAGAACATCCCATCCTGTATCTGAGCCAGGAGCTCTCTTCCCACAAGAAAAATTATGCCATTGTCAAGAAAGCATGTATAGCTGAGTCGCCCGCCTGGGCCGTGGGGTACTCGGTAGCGGGTCCGGTACTTAAAGGGGATGTCACGGTGGCTGTGACCCAGTCCGTGGCCCTGGGTGCTCAATTAAAGGGGAACGGTCTTTCAGGGGAATTGTGAATAAAGTCTATTGTTCGTGACTAGGGTTGAGCGAAACGGATCGGTCATTTTCATAAGTCGCCGACTTTTGGCTAAGTCGGCGTCTCATGAAACCCGACCCGATCCCAGCGTGGGGTCGGCCATGCGGTACGCGATCTTGGCGCCAAAGTCGCGTTTTGAATGACGCCTTCCCCGCCATTTTTTCAGCCAATTAATTGTGGGCAGCGTGATGACATAGGTTCCGGCCCGGTTTCTGCGGCGTCTTGGAGCCATATTACCGTTTGGGCTGCAGTGATTTCCGGAGTCAAATACAATATATGCACGGAGGGGAGAGAGAGACAGAGAGAGAGAGAGAGAGAGAGAGAGAGAGAGAGAGAGAGAATGCACATTGACTTGCATTGGGTTTCGTGTTCCGGGACCGGAACCCGACTTTACAGTAGAATCGGCCGATTTCACACGATCCGACTTTTGAGAAGGTCGGGTTTCACAAAACCCAACTCGATCCTAAAAAAGCAAAAGTCGCTCAACCCTATTCGTGACGCCACCTGTGGTATTCGGTCAGTAGGGACCGACGCTGCTTAAAGGGGTCCTCTGGGGTGATGGTATGGCAGCTAGATCTTGTAACTTCCCACAGGTGAAGTAGGTCCCCAGGGCTCCCTAGGTCTATGGCAAGATGGTGTATGCCGGGAAATAACGGATGACACAGAGTTGTAGTCTTTACCAGTCCTCAGTCCAGGGTACCAGGTGAAGGGAAGCTGTGGTCCGGCCGGCTTAGAGGCAATAGAGGGTCCCTGTCCCAGGTGAGGTCCGTAAGCCTTTCCTACATGCGCTAGATGGTGAGGTCCCTGCTGCTTGTAGCTTGATGACAGAGTCCTCTCTCTCCTGGCCTGAAACAGATGTCTGTACGATAGGCAGTGTGAGCCATTTTACAGGGTCTCTATCATGACCCGGGCTCTCAGGTTACTGCATCACCTCAGACTTGGTGTGAGCAATTGACATACAGTCCTATGCCCTCCGGTTCTGTCGCGCATCCTGGAGAACGTGACCTCGGGCTCCCGGTGCCCGGTTACTATGCTCTGGCTCTAAGGGTGTCCTGCCGCTATTCCCCTTTCCTCTAAGCTCCTCCACGATTCAACCCCTCGGGTTCTGTTCCTTTCCCAGAGCTGCAGCTCAGTCTTGGCTGCACGGCTCTGCACTCTCTGCTCTCACTCCTGTCTCCTCACCGTCTCCTCCAGAGTGATCTATCTCCTCCTCCAGACCAGAACACATATAATCTAAGGGAGCTCCCCTGAATCCGGGTCCTAAGCTCCCCCTTCTTGTCTGGATTCGGAATATGTTGAATGTGGGTGCCTTACCTGATCGAGAGAATCCTCCTTGCCTCCAAGCGTGATATCACCCTCCCCGAAAGGAAGGCAACACCACTGCATCAACCGGTTACCTGGGGTGTTGCATAGCCATAAACTGAGCCCTGGATATGCTGAAGTATTACCTACTAGGATATAAGGTCAAACTAGTGTCAGACCATGCATCTATAAGATGGTTAAGGGAAAAGAAGGGTAATAATGTCCAGGTGACTAGGTGGTTCTTAAGCCTCCATGACTTTAGTTTCCACGTAGAGCATAGACCAGGAAAGTTACACGGTAACACGGATGCCCTCTCCCAAATTCCCTGTTTGGTGTCTGAAGGTGCCAAAACTACCTGCTTTAGGCAGAGAGGGGGGTATGTGACAGGGTCACAGGCAATGTAAGTGAGGGGAGATAAGTACCAACACAGCAGAGCAGAAACATATGCAGGGATTACCTGTCTGTTTGTGTTGCAACTGTCAAACAGCCGCGAGACATGCAGACGTGGAGACTTGAACACATTTTACGAGCACGCCAAAGTCACGTGCTTAGCACCCGAGCATGGTGGATAACACCTTATTCGAGCATGTTCGCTCATCACTAGAGGCAAGCCCTTTAAGACAAAATATATTTAACATTACAAAAAACAAGGTTTATCAATCCTTGTAACAATAACTTGTTTTTCCTCGCTTTCTTGTGAGCGTGAGGTGCTAAAATCCAGCTAATTTAGAAAAACACATACAAAGAAAATCACTGCAAACATCTAAACATTGTGACAGAAGACTTCCTAGAAATCGCTACAAATGGGAAGAGCGGACCTGACACGTTTCACTGTTACAAAATGTCACTGATAAAGGATAGATTGTAACTGGAAAGCAAATAAAACTGCGGTCACCGTGACAACAAACATTGGTCGACTGGAAACTTTTTAAGTTCTTACTAAACTATAAATCTGATGGGCTGTGTTTTGCCGTCAAGAATATTAAAGCGATCTTCCCATCCTACAACACGAGGGCATTTCAGAAAACTAAGCTATTACTTTTTGTACATGTGCTTGGTTTGAACAGTCATTTTGTGCAGCCAGACTCTCCTTAAAGGGGTTGTCCACTATTCAGACACCCCTTCTAAATTGCTATATTCTCCCTTATAAAATAAAATCAGCCTATAGTCACCTCCATTTCCAGCGCCGCTCCAGCAATAACGGCACTGATCTCATGGTCCTCACGTGACGCTGTTATACCACATGAGCCCTGCAGCCAATCAGAACAATCAGCACGCTGACGTCACTCGGTTAGCACCCACGGATGCCGGATAACACCTTAAAGGGAACCTGTCACCAGGGTATCACTACTCCATCTGAGAGCAGGATGATGTGTTGTGAATTCTGTTTTTGGGCTCCCTCTGGTGGTTACTGGTGGTACTGGTTGACTGGTGTCTTGTTTTTTCCAGTGCACCTGTTTCCATTAGGAAATTGGGAGTCTCCTATTTAGTCTGGCTTCCCAGTCATTGCAGTGCCGGCAATCAATGTTATCAGAGCACCTTGTTGCTTGCTTCCTGCTCCAAGTCTGCAAGTCAGCTAAGTTGAATCTTTGGCTTTTGTGTTTGTTTTGTCCAGCATGCATTTTCATATCTCGTGCGGCTGGAAGCTCTAGTGATCTGGAATTGCTACTCTGGTGTCATGAGTTGACAACGGAGTTAAGGTAATTCCAGGATGGCTGTTCAGGGTTTTGAGGTGACCGCGAAGTCCTCTTTTGTATATTCCGCTATCTAGTCAGAGGGCCTCGCTTTGCTGAATCTATATTCATACTGCGTTTGTGTTTTCCTCTTACCTAACCGTTATTATATGTGGGGGGCTACTATAACCTTTAGGGTTTCCCTGGAGGCAAGTCAGGTCTGTGTATTCCTCTATTAGGGGTAGTTAGTTCTCCGGCTGGCGCGAGGTGTCTAGAGACAACGTAGGCACACCCCCTGGCTATTTTTAGTTGCGTGTTAGGTTCAGTATCGCGGTTACCTAAGATACCATCCTTCCTAGAGCTTGTCCGTTTTTTGCCTAAGTCCCTGCCATTGGGAATCATGACAGTATTGCCGGCCTAATGTATTAAGAGTATTGGCTGAAGAAAGAGAGTAAAAAGAAGTTTCTGACACTTTTTTTTTTTTTTTTTTGTTTTTGCTCAGAAGTTCTCCTAGCCATAATTGCAGTCTGCTGTTTTTTTTTTTTGTTTTTTTTTTCTCTCCTCTTAACCCCTGAATGGCTCAGATCTCTGCTGTTGAGAAATGGATATCCAGAGTTTAGCTTCAAACCTAAATGCTCTCGCTTCTAAGGTTCAAAATATCCAAGACTATGTTATGCATGCTCCTGTGTCTGAACCCAAGATCCCTATACCCGAGTTCTTTTCTGGAGATAGATCTCGTTTTTTGAATTTTAAACACAATTGTAAATTGTATCTTTCTCTGAGATCTCGCTCCGCTGGAGATTCCGCTCAGCAGGTTAAAATTGTTATTTCCTTGTTGCGGGGTGACCCCCAGAATTGGGCATTTGCATTGGCACCAGGGGATCCTGCGCTGCTCAGTGTGGATGCGTTTTTTCTGGCACTGGGGTTGCTCTATGAGGAACCTAATTTGGAGATTCAGGCTGAAAAGGCCTTGCTAGCCCTCTCTCAAGGGCATGATGAAGCTGAAATATATTGTCAAAAATTTTGAAAATGGTCTGTGCTTACTCAGTGGAATGAGTGCGCCCTGGCGGCGAATTTCAGAGAAGGTCTCTCTGACGCCGTTAAAGATGTCATGGTGGGGTTTCCTACGCCCACAGGTCTGAATGAATCCATGACTATGGCTATTCAGAT
Source organism: Ranitomeya variabilis (assembly GCF_051348905.1). Lineage (NCBI taxonomy): Eukaryota > Metazoa > Chordata > Amphibia > Anura > Dendrobatidae > Ranitomeya > Ranitomeya variabilis. Next base: position 510,756,283 of record NC_135237.1, read on the forward strand.
TGTTCGGCGTTTATGGGAGCGCAAACCTGTGCACCAGTTGGCGGTGTCTTCTGAGCAGGCACCAGAGATTATGCAATGTGATAGAATTCTGTCCAGAGGTGAACGGCAGAATTATAGGCGCAAAAATGGGTTGTGCTTCTACTGTGGTGATTCTGCTCATGTTATATCAGCATGCTCTAAACGCACAAAAAAGGTTGATAAGTCTTTTTCAATTGGCACCTTACAATCTAAGTTTATTTTGTCTGTAACTTTGATTTGTTCATTGTCATCTATCACTGTGGATGCCTATGTGGATTCTGGCGCTTCCTTGAGTCTTATGGATTGGTCCTTTGCCAGACGTTGTGGGTTTAGCCTAGAGCCTTTGGAAGTTCCTATCCCTCTGAAGGGTATCGACTCCACACCTTTGGCTAGGAATAAACCACAATTCTGGACACAAGTGACTATGTGTATGACTCCTGACCATCGGGAGGTGATTCGCTTCCTTGTGTTGCATAACTTGCATGATGTCTTAGTGCTTGGATTGCCATGGTTGCAAACTCATAATCCAGTCCTCGACTGGAAAACAATGTTTGTGTTAAGCTGGGGATGTTGGGGGGCTCATGGGGAAGTACCTTTGGTTTCCATTGCTTCATCTACTCCCTCTGAAATTTCGGCATTTTTGTCTGATTATGGTGATGTTTTTGAGGAGCCTAAACTTGGTTCTCTTCCCCCTCACCGGGATTGTGATTGCGCTATAGAATTGATTCCTGGCAGCAAGTTTCCCAAGGGTCGTTTGTTCAATCTGTCTGTGCCTGAGCATGCTGCTATGCGAGAGTATATTAAGGAGTCCTTGGAAAAGGGACATATCCGTTCATCCTCATCCCCTTTAGGAGGTTTTTTTTTTCGTGGGTAAAAAAGATGGCTCCCTGAGGCCCTGTATTGATTATCGCTTGTTGAATAAGATTACAGTCAAATATCAGTATCCTTTGCCACTATTGACTGATTTATTTGCTCGTATTAAAGGGGCAAAGTGGTTCTCTAAGGTTGATCTTCGGGGTGCGTATAATTTGGTGCGGATTAAGCAGGGAGATGAGTGGAAAACTGCATTTAATACGCCCGAGGGCCATTTTGAGTATTTGGTAATGCCTTTTGGTCTTTCTAATGCTCCTTCAGTCTTTCAGTCCTTTATGCACGATATTTTCCGTAAATACCTGGATAAATTTATGATTGTGTATTTGGATGATATTTTGATTTTTTCGGATGACTGGGAGTCGCATGTTCAACAGGTTAGGAAGGTTTTTCAGGTTTTGCGGTCCAATTCTTTGTTTGTAAAGGGTTCAAAGTGCATTTTTGGGGTTCAGAAGATCTCCTTTTTGGGGTATATTTTTCCCCTTCTTCTGTTGAGATGGATCCTGTCAAGGTTCGGGCTATTTGTGATTGGACGCAGCCTACTTCCCTGAAGAGTCTTCAGAAGTTCTTGGGCTTTGCTAATTTTTATCGTCGATTTATAACTGGGTTTTCAAGTGTGGTTAGACCTCTGACTGATTTGACTAAGAAGGGTGCTGATGTTGCCAATTGGTCCTCTGCGGCTGTGGAGGCCTTTCGGGAGCTTAAGCGCCGCTTTTCTTCTGCCCCTGTGTTGCGTCAGCCTGATGTTTCGCTCCCTTTTCAGGTTGAGGTTGATGCTTCCGAGATTGGAGCAGGGGCGGTTTTGTCGCAGAAAGGTCCCGATTGCTCAGTGATGAGACCATGTGCATTCTTCTCTCGAAAATTTTCGCCCGCCGAGCGAAATTATGATATCGGTAATCGGGAGCTCTTGGCTATGAAGTGGGCATTTGAGGAGTGGCGTCATTGGCTTGAGGGTGCTAGACATCAGGTGGTGGTCTTGACTGATCACAAGAATCTGATTTACCTTGAGTCTGCCAGGCGTCTGAATCCTAGACAGGCGCGCTGGTCTTTGTTTTTCTCCCGGTTTAATTTTGTGGTTTCATACTTGCCGGGCTCGAAAAATGTGAAGGCAGATGCTCTTTCTAGGAGTTTTGAGCCTGACTCCTCTGGTGATTCTGAGCCTACGGGTATCCTTAAGGATGGAGTGATTTTGTCTGCTGTCTCCCCAGACTTGCGGCGTGCTTTGCAGGAGTTTCAGACTGATAGGCCTGATCGTTGTCCGCCTGGGAGACTGTTTGTTCCAGATGAATGGACCAGTAGAGTCATCTCAGAGGTTCATTCTTCTGTGTTGGCAGGTCACCCTGGAATTTTTGGTACCAGAGATTTGGTGGCCAGGTCCTTCTGGTGGCCTTCCCTGTCTCGGGATGTGCGTACCTTTGTACAGTCTTGTGATGTTTGTGCTCGGGCCAAGCCTTGCTGTTCTTGGGCTAGTGGATTGTTGTTGTCCTTGCCTATTCCGAAGAGGCCGTGGACGCACATCTCTATGGACTTTATCTCGGACCTCCCGGTTTCTCAGAAAATGTCCGTCATTTGGGTGGTGTGTGACCGTTTTTCTAAGATGGTTCATTTGGTACCCTTGCCCAAATTGCCTTCTTCATCGGAGTTGGTTCCTTTATTTTTTCAGAATGTGGTTCGTTTACATGGTATCCCGGAAAACATCGTTTCTGACAGGGGATCTCAATTTGTGTCCAGGTTCTGGCGAACGTTCTGTGCCAGGATGGGCATTGATTTGTCTTTTTCGTCTGCGTTCCATCCCCAGACTAATGGCCAGACGGAGCGAACTAATCAGACCTTGGAGACTTATTTGAGGTGTTTTGTGTCTGCTGATCAGGATGATTGGGTCGCCTTTTTGCCGTTGGCAGAGTTTGCCCTCAATAATCGGGCCAGTTCTGCCACTCTGGTTTCTCCTTTCTTTTGCAATTCAGGGTTTCACCCTCGTTTTTCATCTGGCCAGGTGGAATCTTCGGATTGTCCTGGAGTGGACACTGTGGTGGATAGACTGCACCAGATTTGAAGTCATGTGGTGGACAATTTGAAGCTGTCTCAGGAGAAGACTCAGCAGTTTGCTAATCGTCATCGTCGTGTGGGTCATCATCTCCGTGTTGGGGACTTGGTGTGGTTGTCTTCTCGTTTTGTCCCTATGAAGGTCTCCTCTCCTAAGTTTAAGCCTCGGTTTATAGGTCCTTATAAGATTTTGGAGATTCTTAATCCTGTATCTTTTCGTTTGGATCTACCAGCATCTTTCACCATTCATAATGTCTTCCATCGGTCGTTGTTGCGGAGGTACGAGGTACCGGTTGTTCCTTCTGTTGAGCCTCCTGCTCCTGTGCTGGTGGAGGGTGAATTGGAGTATGTTGTGGAGAAGATTTTGGACTCTCGCATTTCCAGACGGAGACTTCAGTATTTGGTTAAATGGAAGGGATACGGTCAGGAGGATAATTCTTGGGTGACTGCCTCTGATGTTCATGCTTCGGATTTGGTTTGCGCCTTTCATAGGGCGCATCCAGATCGCCCTGGTGGTTCTCATGAGGGTTCGGTGCCCCCTCCTTAAGGGGGGGGTACTGTTGTGAATTCTGTTTTTGGGCTCCCTCTGGTGGTTACTGGTGGTACTGGTTGACTGGTGTCTTGTTTTTTCCAGTGCACCTGTTTCCATTAGGAAATTGGGAGTCTCCTATTTAGTCTGGCTTCCCAGTCATTGCAGTGCCGGCAATCAATGTTATCAGAGCACCTTGTTGCTTGCTTCCTGCTCCAAGTCTGCAAGTCAGCTAAGTTGAATCTTTGGCTTTTGTGTTTGTTTTGTCCAGCATGCATTTTCATATCTCGTGCGGCTGGAAGCTCTAGTGATCTGGAATTGCTACTCCGGTGTCATGAGTTGACAACGGAGTTAAAGGGAACCTGTCACCTGAATTTGGCGGGACCATTTTTGGGTCATATGGGCGGGGTTTTCGGGTGTTTGATTCACCCTTTCCTTACTTGCTGGCTGCATGCTGGCGGCAATATTGGATTGAAGTTCATTCTCTGTCCTCCGGAGTACACGCCTGCGCAAGACAATATTGCCTTGTGCAGGCGTGTACTGCGGAGGACAGAGAATGCACTTCAATCCAATATTGCGGCCAGCATGCAGCCAGCGGGTAAGGAAAGGGTGAATCAAACACCCGAAAACCCCGCCCATATGACCCAAAACTGGTCCCGCCAAATTCAGGTGACAGGTTCCCTTTAAGGTAATTCCAGGATGGCTGTTCAGGGTTTTGAGGTGACCGCGAAGTCCTCTTTTGTATATTCCGCTATCTAGTCAGAGGGCCTCGCTTTGCTGAATCTATATTCATACTGCGTTTGTGTTTTCCTCTTACCTAACCGTTATTATATGTGGGGGGCTACTATAACCTTTAGGGTTTCCCTGGAGGCAAGTCAGGTCTGTGTATTCCTCTATTAGGGGTAGTTAGTTCTCCGGCTGGCGCGAGGTGTCTAGAGACAACGTAGGCACACCCCCTGGCTATTTTTAGTTGCGTGTTAGGTTCAGTATCGCGGTTACCTAAGATACCATCCTTCCTAGAGCTTGTCCGTTTTTTGCCTAAGTCCCTGCCATTGGGAATCATGACAATGATGTAAGTGTAGAGACCCTGATTCTACTGATGTATCACTTACTAAGCTGCTTATTGAAGGTTTGATAAAATCCCTGTTTTATCTGCTGAAAGTGTATCAGTTCTCTGAATGCTGAGCTCTGTATAACCTGCACCACTAATTGGCAGCTTTCTGTGTACACTGTGCATAGGCAGAAGGCTTCCAATCAGTGATAGGGGCAGGGTTAAAGAAAGCTCATGAATGTGCAGGACTACATGGCAGCAGGTTTACAAGTCTTAGAGTGAATCTCCTCCTGATAAAGTAGTGATTTCATCAAAACTACACTAAGAAGCCCAGTAGGTGACACATCACTGGAATCAGGGTCTCTGTCTCTATATCATGTTGCTCTGACAAAAAACTGCTGACAGATTCCTTTTTTTAAGTCCACAAGGGTAATGAATCATATGAATTGAACCACCAAACAATACATTTCCATTCCTGTCTCTTCTTGGATGAAGCATTTGTGTTAATTGTTTACAGGTTGTTCCATTATCTCGCCTTTGTTTCCTTCGGTCACATTTCAAGCAAGTTTCCTCTGATGTCACTCTGTCTGAGAGCTCATAGGCAGAACTGATGGGAAACATGCGTTTCAACTGCATCAAAGCATCAATCTTTTTTATGGTAATTAAATGACTACAACTGATTAGGATTACAGGATGTTTTGAACACTTATTTCATCACGGTATTTTGCTAGAAATTCTTATGGCCAAATTAAAGTATCTGCAGCTTCTTGCATTTAAATGGTATTTGTGTTCAGTTTATTTATGTCTATACTATGCATACATTATATATATCTATATATATATGTATAGATACATATATATATATATATATAATGTGTGTATATATATATAAATATGTTATTGTATGTACAATAGGGAAAATAAGTATTTGATACATGGCCGATTTTGAAAGTTTTGCAAGATAGTGGGATAGATCTTTCCCTCCAGACCAGTCTTGCAAGTGGCCCATGGCCACGGTTTACATTTAAACTTGAAGGTTCTGAAGGTTCTGAGTGTGTCTGGCTGTGTGAGGTGAACACAGACCTGTGTCGGGACCTGGGTAAAGCCGACGCCACAATAAGGATTACCATAGTAGTGCAGGTACATACTGAATATGGATGTTACCTGCTTACCTGGGTCACTGCCTTGCTACTTTGCTGGTGAGTGAAAAAGAGGCCAGTTTAGGGTCTTATCTTATTCCTGCTGTTCTCCTCTGTGTTCCATTTTTTTTTAAATCCACTATATAGTTCCAAAACCATGGCCCTTTTTTATACAGTACTGCATTTTATGGTCTTTACCTAAAGACTTTCAGCCTAAAGACACGCCCATGAGGATCCTGTGAGCACGTCCGCCATCGTAAAGACCATAATTGTGTTGCACTAAATAAAAAGTGCCCGTATCTCTGGAACCATATAATAAAAATTGAATACTCAGGAGAACAGTAGGAATAAATTAAGAGCTCATTTTTTTAGATGGTGACCTGTCCTCTTTACATGGGTAAAATTGCAAAGTGCTTGTAACTTTCCAGTTTATTTTTTATTAAAAATTCATTCTGCTCATAAGGACTGAAGAATTTTTAATTCCACAGTTTACTGCTTGTTACCTAGATTACCGGCCACCTCTGCAGGCTGTTAGCCGTGGCTGGTCTCCAGGCTCTGTGATATAGAGCTTGCCCGTGCTGCTCGGAGGCTGGCTCTATGTGGCCGGCTTCAGTGCACCTGCGCTCCTCTGATGTCGCAGACGACGAGCGCACAGTTTGGGACACAGCGATGCCCCTGGTCCAAACTGTCAGTCCCCAGGAGTGAAGCGCCGGGGGCTGGGGAGCAGTGCGCTCCTGAAGACTGAATGTGAGAATAACCATTTATGTAATTCTGACACTGTAAATGTATAAAGAAGTGACGTAGCCCCATATCATGTACTCACAGTTATTCCTGAATCAGTCACTTAATGCTGGGGCTGGAATAAGCCTTTAATGTTCAAAAAACTCACTGGTCTTCGGGATAAAAAAAAAAAAAAAAAAATGAAAAATTGGGAAAAAGAGTAAAGCAGCAACAGCATCTGTAGCCCAGTGATAGTCTGGGTGTAAGGGGACATCTCAGTGCACAGGTCTGACACCACCTGCTCTGCAAGCATGAAAGGGAATTGGACAGCAGATCTTTGGTATGTAATCTGTGAGCAGCATGATGTAAGGGCAGAGGTCCTGATTCCAGCGATCATTACTTACCATGCAGTGTTTTGCTGTTTTAATGAAATCAGTGCTTTGTCAGCAGGAGATTATCACTAGAGAACTAGGTGTCTTATGGCTACTAGTCCAACCCTACTCCAATCACTGATTATCAGCTGTGAATATACAAGTACACACAACACTGATAGTCAGTGTTGTGGGCGGCATATACACAGCTCAGCATTCTGAGCTCTCCTAGATCTGCAGCAGAGACAACTGTGAATCTATCACAGCTGCTGCACCCAGTAAAGTGACACATCACTGGAATCAGGGTCTCTGTCCCTACCTCATGCTGATGTCAGATTACATAGCGAAATTCTGCTGACAGATGAATGTGTATATTGAAGAAACCAATGGAGGAAAATAAGTACTCAAAAACTGCAAGATACAGTTTCTGGTTGTGCCACATCTAATACACTTCAGAAAATGCCCAAGGGGAGGTTGTATTTGTTTTGGAGTTATAGATATAACTTAAAGTAACACTTTTTCATTTCAAACTATTTGTATTGACTTTTAATTTAAGGTACATTTGGTTTAATTCACAATATCACAATCCATAGTTTTTCTATGAAATATCTATTAAAGAATATTTTCGTTTCAACATTCTTATAAATTTTAAGAAAATACAATCAACACTCCAAACAGGATCAATGTCATGTAGATCATAAATTCCATTATTATTTCAACTACTCACCACATTTTAGAGCCGAAACTTATTTTGCAGTTTTAAAAAGCGCACAAGTCAGCTCTGAGCTGTGTACTTAGTGCTGTGTGCTTTTGTGCTGTATACTGGGTGCTGTGTGCTCTATACTGTATGCTGGGTGATCTATGGTGGATGCTCTGTACTGTATACTGGATGCTCTGTGCTCTATGCTGTGAGCTCTGTGCTGTATACTGGTGCTTGCGCTGTACTACTCTGTGGTTTGTGCTCCATGCTGAGTGCTCTATGGTGGATGCTCTGTACTTTATACTGGATGCTGTGTGCTGTGCGCTGTGTTGGGTGCTCTATGCTGAGTGCTCTGTGCGATGTGTTGAGTGCTCTATGCTGAGTGCTGTGCGCTCTATGCTGAGTGCTCTGTGTTGGGTGCTCTATGCTGAGTGCTGTATGCGGAGTGCTCTGTGCTGTGCACTCTGTGTTGTGTGCTCTATGCTGAGTGCTGTGCGCTCTGTATTGGGTGCTCTATGCTGAGTGCTGTGCGCTCTATGCTGAGTGCTCTGTATTGGGTGCTCTATGCTGAGTGCTGTGCCATCTATGCTGAGTGCTCTGTGCGACCTGTGTTGTGTGCTCTATGGTGGATGCTCTGTACTTTATACTGGATGCTGTGTGCTGTGCGATGTGTTGTGTGCTCTATGCTGAGTGCTGTGCGCTCTATGCTGAGTGTTCTGTGCTGTGCTCTCTGTCTTGGGTGCTCTATGCTGAGAGCTGTGCGCTCTATGCTGAGTTCTCTGTGCTGTGCGCTCTGTGTTGTGTGCTCTATGCTGAGTACTGTACACTCTATGCTGAGAGCTGTGTCCTCTATGCTGAGTGCTCTGTGCTGTGCGATCTGTGTTGGGTGCTCTATGCTGAGTGCTGTGCCGTCTATGCTGAGTGCTCTGTGCTGTGTGATCTGTGTTGGGTGCTCTATGCTGAGAGCTGTGCCCTCTATGCTGAGTGCTCTGTGCTGTGTGATCTGTGTTGGGTGCTCTATGCTGAGTGCTGTGCCCTCTATGCTGAGTGCTCTGTGCTGTGTGATCTGTGTTGGGTGCTCTATGCTGAGAGCTGTGCCCTCTATGCCGAGTGCTCTGTGCTGTGCGATCTGTGTTGTGTGCTCTATGCTGAGTGCTGTGCCCTCTATGCTGAGTGCTCTGTGCTGTGCGCTCTGTGTTGGGTGCTCTATGCTGAGAGCTGTGTCCTCTATGCTGAGTGCTCTGTGCTGTGTGATCTGTGTTGGGTGCTCTATGCTGAGAGCTGTGCCCTCTATGCTGAGTGCTCTGTGCTGTGTGATCTGTGTTGGGTGCTCTATGCTGAGTGCTGTGCCCTCTATGCTGAGTGCTCTGTGCTGTGTGATCTGTGTTGGGTGCTCTATGCTGAGAGCTGTGCCCTCTATGCCGAGTGCTCTGTGCTGTGCGATCTGTGTTGTGTGCTCTATGCTGAGTGCTGTGCCCTCTATGCTGAGTGCTCTGTGCTGTGCGCTCTGTGTTGGGTGCTCTATGCTGAGAGCTGTGTCCTCTATGCTGAGTGCTCTGTGCTGTGCGCTCTGTGTTGGGTGCTCTATGCCGAGTGCTGTGCTCTCTATGCTAAGTGCTCTGTGCTGTGCGCTCTGTATTGTGTGATCTATGCTGAGTACTGTGCACTCTATGCTAAGTGCTCTATGCTGTGCGCTGTGTTGGGTGCTCTATGCTGAGAGCTGTGTCCTCTATGCTGAGTGCTCTGTGCTGTGCGCTCTGTGTTGGGTGCTCTGTGCTGTGCGCTCTGTGTTGGGTGCTCTATGCCGAGTGCTGTGCACTCTATGCTAAGTGCTCTGTGCTGTGCGATCTGTGTTGTGTGCTCTATGCTGAGTGCTGTGCCCTCTATGCTGAGTGATCTGTGTTGTGTGCTCTATGCTGAGTACTGTACCCTCTATGCTGAGTGATCTGTGCTGTGCGCTCTGTGTTGTGTGCTCTATGCTGAGTACTGTACACTCTATGCTAAGTGCTCTATGCTGTGCGCTCTGTTGGGTGCTCTATGCTGAGAGCTGTGTCCTCTATGCTGAGTGCTCTGTGCTGTGCGATCTGTGTTGGGTGCTCTATGCTGAGTGCTGTGCCCTCTATGCTGAGTGCTCTGTGCTGTGTGATCTGTGTTGGGTGCTCTATGCTGAGAGCTGTGCCCTCTATGCCGAGTGCTCTGTGCTGTGCGATCTGTGTTGTGTGCTCTATGCTGAGTGCTCTGTGCTGTGTGATCTGTGTTGGGTGCTCTATGCTGAGTGCTCTGTGCTGTGCGCTCTGTGTTATGTGCTCTATGCTGTGCGCTCTGTGTTATGTGCTCTATGCTGTGCGCTCTGTGTTGGGTGCTCTGTGTAACCTTCTTCTCCCACTCTTGACACACTGATAGCAACACCACAGAAGAAATGCTAGCACAGGCATCCAGTATCTGTTGTTTCAGATGCTGTACATCTCATATCTTCACAGCATAGACGATTGACTTCAGATGACCCCAAAAATAAAAGTCTAAGGGGGTCAGATCAGGAGACCTTGGTGGTTATTCAACTGGCCCACAACAACCAATCCACTTTCCAGGAAACTGATCATGTAGGAATGCTCGGACCTGACACCCATAATATGGTGCACCACTGTCTACCTGTACTACATTATTATTATTATTATTATTATATTTATATAGCACCATTGATTCCATGATGCTGTACATGAGACAGGGTTACATCAAAATACAAATATCACTTACAGTAAACAAAACTAACAATGACAAACTGGTACAGAGGGGAGAGGACCCTGCCCTGCGGGCTTAGATTCTACAGGATGGTGGGGCAGGAGACAGTAGGTTGGGGGTTGCGCTAGCTCCGGTGGTGTGAAGGTGGTTGAGTGGTCATTACAGGTTGTAAGCTTCATTGAACAGATAGGTTTTCAGGTTCCGTTTGAAGGATCCAAATGTGGTGGATAACCGGACGTGTTGGGGAACAGAATTCCAGATGATGGGGGATATTCGGGAGAAGTCTTGGAGGCGTTTGGGTGAGGAGCGAATAAGCGTGGAGGAGAGAAGGAGGTCTTGGGAGGACCGGAGATTACGTGAGGGAAGATATCGAGAGATTAGTTCGGAAATATATGGAGGAGAAAGGTTATGGATGGCTTTGTAGTTCAATATTAGTAGTTTAAACTGGATGCGCTGGGAAATTGGGAGCCAGTGAAGGGATTTGAAAAGTACTATACCACTGTCTACCTGTATTACATGTACTGTACCACTGTCTACCTGTGCTACATGTATTGTAGCACTCTCTACCTGTACTATACCACTGTCTACCAGTTCTATATGTACAGACTAACTCTCTACCTGTACTACATGTACTATACCACTGTCTACCTGTACTATATATACTGTATCACTGTCTACCTGTACTACATGTACTGTACCACTGTCTACCTGTACTACATGTACTATACCACTGTCTACCAGTTCTATATGAACATAATAACTCTCTACCTGTACTAAACCACTGTCTACCTGTACTATATGTACTGTATCACTCTCTACCTGTACTACATGTACTGTACCACTGTCTACCAGTACTACATGTACTATACCAGTCTACCTGTACTACATGTACTGTACCATTCTCTACCTGTACTACATGTCCTGTGCCACTGCCTACTGTAATTCACGTATTGTACCACTCTACCTGTACATATACTATACCATTGTCTACATGTACTATATGTACTGTACCACTGTCTACCTGTACTACATGTACTGTACTGCCCCTATACTACATATACTGTACTGCTCCCTAACTGCACTATCAGTAAAGTACTAAATGTACTGTACCACTCTCTACCTATATTATCAGTAATGAACTAAATGTACTGTACTACGCCCTATCAGTACTATGTGCTATAATACTCTCTACCTGTACTACATGTACTGTACTACTCTCTATAAGTGCTATATGTACTATGCTACTCTCTAAAATACAATGCTACATATACTTTTTCACTGTCTACCTGTACAACATATACTTTACCACTCTCTACCTGCACTACATGTACTGTACCACTTTCTACCTTTACTGCTACCTTTTATTGCTCTGCCTGTAGTACATACAGTGGCTTACAAAAGTATTCACACACCCCTCAGCATGTTTTGCTACCTCACAACCTGGAATTTGACTTTCTTTTGAGGGTTTTCATCAGTTAATGAAAAGAACATGCCTACAACTGTGAATATTTGGTTTTCTTTTTTTTTGGAAGCAAAGTAATAGGACAAAATAACTGAAAACTGCAGTGTGTATTTCTATTCACCCCCCTAAAGTCAGTACTTTGTAGAGCTTCCTTTTGGGGTAATGTCACGCTCACACCCTGACTGGTGGGCGTGAGCTCGGGGGGTTTGTGGCCCCACTGGGCCACAAACCAGACTACCCTGGAAGGGGCGTGACTATGACAGCTGCCTGGGTTTTCACTGGAGCCTCTGATGGTGAGGTCAGGCTTGTGCAGCAGGCAGCTGCCAGGTGCTACTCCAGGGTGGTGTCTGGCTGTGGCTTCTGATCCCACTTGGGAGACAGGAACACCAGGATTGGTGTGGGCATCAGGCAGGACTGGCAGAAGAGCACGGCTGAAACTCAGACGAGTAGGCTGGCATGGCTGAGACACAGGGCTGACAGAGACACGGCAGAGAACACTGGGCTGGCAGAGAACAGAGCTGGCAAGCAAGGCAGAGAACACAGAGCTGGCAGGCACGGCAGAGAACACAGGGCTGGCAGGCACGGCAGAGAACACAGGGCTGGTTGATGTGGTGTATGAAGGAACAGGTAGGGAACTGTTCACACTGGAGGTGCAGGTACGGATATGTAGTATGGAGGAACAGGTAGGGACCTGTTCACACAGGAGGTGCAGGAACGGATATGAAGTAACAGGTAGGGACCTGTTCACACCGGAGGTGCAGGAAAGGAAACAAGCAGAAAGGAATGAGGTAGGAAGGAACAGGTTGGAACCTGTTTACACAGGAGATGCAGGTACGGAAACAAGCCAGAAGGAAAGGAGAAAGAAGGAACAGGTTGGGACCTGTTCAGACAAGAAGAGAACTGCAAGGCTGTGGATAGGAGCGGTAGAGCAGCAAGAGATAGCGCAGCAATAAAAGCTAAGCAGAGCAGAACCACAAGGAATATGGAGAGGAGCTGCAGCAAGAGATTACTGCAGCAGCAGAAGCTAAGCAGAGCAGAGCCACAAGAAATGTGGAGAGGAGCTGCAGCAAGAGGTTTCTGCAGCAGCAAAGCAGAGCAGAACCGCAAGGAATGCGGAGAGGAGCTGCAGCAAGAGATTACTGCAGCAGCAGAAGATAAGCAGAGTAGAAAGGAGCAGAACCGCAGGAGGGCGGAGCAGAAGTAAAGCCACAAAGGTACAGAGCAGGCAGAGCCGCAAGAATGCGGAGCATAAGCAGACTGAGAACACAAGGAAAGACACAACAGGGAAGGAAGCCACAAACAAGGAGACCAAGATAAGACTAGGTTCAGACAAGGGAATGGAACAAGACAAGAAACAAGAACAAAGACACAGGGACCAGGATATTCTGCCTCCTGGAGAGCGGAAAACAAGATCAAGGCAAGGTAAGGAGAAAAGTCTCTAGAGAGGGAGTATCACAGAGCAAGGCCTGGCAAACTCAGAAGCTACACAAACTGAGCTGACACATTGCACAGGCCCAGTCCACTGGGTGGAGCTGCACGAAATACTGGAGGCCTCTTGGTAATTGGTCAGGAACAGATTAGACAGGTGCACCTAATTCCTATAAGAACCAGAGAGTTCAGGCGCCTCCCACCTATACACACAGCCAGGAAGCATGCAGAGAGCAGAGGAACAGAATATAGAGCTGGCAAGAAACAGAAACCACATCATGGCCTGGAGCAGTGAGTAAGATAGTGTGAGAGATGAGAGGCCATGCCGTGATGCCGGCAGAGTTGTTACAGGTAATTGCAGCTGCAAGTCGCTTTGGATACGTTTCTATCAGCTTACCACATCTTGCCACTGGGATTTTGGCCAATTCCTCAAGGCAAAACTGCTCCAGCTCATTCAAGTTAGATGGTTTTCTCTGGTGAACAGCAATCTTCAAGACTGACCACAGATTCTCAATTGGATTAACCCCTTCAAGTCGCGGCCCTTTTTCGTTTTTGCGTTTTCGTTTTTCACTTCCCTCCTTCCCAGAGCCATAACTTTTTTATTTTTCCGTCAATATAGTCATGTGAGGAATTATTTTTTGCGGGACGAGTTGTACTTTTGAACGACACCATTGGTTTTACCATGTTTTTAACTAGAAAACGGGAAAAAAATTCCAAGTTCGGTGAAATTGCAAAAAAAGTGCAATCCCACACTTGTTTTTTGTTTGGCTTTTTTGCTAGGTTCACTAAATGCTAAAACTAACCTACCATTGTGATTCTCTAGGTCATTACGAATTTATAGACACCTAACATGTCTAGGTTATTTTTTATCCAAGTGGTGAAAAAAAATTCAAAACTTTTGCTTTAAAAAAAAAAAATTTCCGATACCCGAAGCGTCTCCATTTTTCGTGATCTGGGGTCGGGTGAGGGCTTATTTTTGCGTGCCGAGCTGATGTTTTTAATAATATCACTTTTGTGCAGATACGTTCTTTTGATCGCCTGTTATTGCATTTTAATGCAATGTCGCGGCGACCATCGCTGTTTAGCGATCAAGTTAATGCTTTTTTTTTTATTGATAGATCGGGCGATTCTGAACGCGGCGATACCAAATACGTGTAGGTTTGATTTTTTTAATTGTTTTATTTAGGATGGGGCGAAAGGGGGGTGTTTTAAACTTTTATATTTTTATATTTTTTTCATATTTTTAAAAACATTTTTTTTTACTTGTGCCATGCTTCAATAGCCTCCATGGGAGGCTAGAAGCTGGCACAACCCGATTGGCTCAGCTACATAGCAGTGATCATCAGATTGCTGCTATGTAGCTGAATTGCAGGTGTGCTGTGAGCGCCGACCACAGGGGGGCGCTCACAGCAGGCCGGCATCAGTAACCATAGAGGTCTCGAGGACCTCTATGGTTACTGTTCTGACACATCGCCGACCCCCGATCATGTGACAGGGGTAGGCGATGCGCTCATTTCTGGCCACACGGCCGGGAGCGGTGAATGCCGCTGTCAGCGTTTGACAGCGGCATTTAACAGGTTAATAGCGGCGGGTGAATAGCGATTTCACCCGCCGCTATTGCGCGCACATGTCAGCTGTACAAAACAGCTGACATGTCGCGACTTTGATGTGGGCTCAGCGCCGGAGCCCACATCAAAGGGGGAGACACGACATGCGCATTAATAGTACGGCGCATGTCGTGAAAGGGTTAAGGTCTGGGCTTTGACTAGGCCACTCCAAAACAATTATACGTTTCACCTTAAACCACTCAAGTGTTGCTTTAGAAGTATGGTTTGGGTCATTATCTTTTTGGAAGACGAATCTCCATCCCAGTCTCAAATCACGGACAGCCCTAAAAAGGATTTGCTCATGAATATCCCTGTATTTCGCACCATCCATCTTCACCTCAATTCTGATAATTTTCCCTGTCCCTGCTGCTTAAAAACATCCCCACAGCATGATCCTGCCACCACCATGTTTCACTGTGGGGATGGCGTTCTTGGAATGATGAGCTGTGTTGGTTTGCTTTCAGACATAGCATTTACCTTGGTGGACAAAAAGTTAAATTTTGGTCTCATCTGACTACAGCACCTTCCTCAATACACTTGGGGAGTCTCCCACATGTCATTTGGCAAACTCAAAATGAGCCTTACAATTTTTCCGTGTAAGTAAAGGCTTCTTTCTGCTCACTCCTCCATAAAGGCCACCTTTATGGAGTGTATGGCTTATTGTGGTCATATGGACTCTCTAACCACCTACTCCAAACAGTGAACTTCTCCTTCAACCCTAAACAAGGAAGTGTGAACTCTCACTGACAACTCCCAAGTGCTAGTGGCAAGCATATATACCTGAGAGGAGTGGCCAACACAGAACAGCTGAGACGACACAGGATGGAGGGCTCCAGGAGATCAACTGAACTGATTAACCCTTGCAATGAAAGAGCCAGGAAAACCTGCACTGTTTAATAGGATGGTGAAGCAGTTCTAATCAGTGCAGGAGTTCGTGTAACCAGACACCACGATCTCCTGTGTTCTCTCTATCGCAGTATCACCGTGACATCAGGATATCAAGGAGATGGAACGACGGTACCAAGGTAGATGGAATGTGAACATGATGGGGGGCTACTGCTGGATTCTTCAGAGAAGATCCCCAGGCCTTCTATAAGAGAAAAGGTATCAAGAGAAGCTTTGAAGAGAAAAGGAAAAGGAGCAAGAATTAGTTTCCAATAAAGTTGCAGAATGAATGTTCAATACATTTTTAGATATAATATTGCGAATATTTTTAGCTACAATAAAGTTTTTTTTTCTTGTTCATTTTGCTTGTATGTAATTTCACGAGTGTTTTGTGCAAAATGCATAATGGATGGTTAAAAATTGAAGTGTTTTATATTTAATCAGGGCATAAAAAAAACATGAGAATCAGTCACTGGATTTGAAAAAAAAATTGTAAATTTTACTTCTGTAGCACCAACATAGAGGGAACTTGTACAGACAATAAAGACATAACAGAGTAACATAATTCAACAGATACCAAGATGAGTGAGGGTCCGGCTACTCGCAAGATTACAATCTATGAAGAAATAGGGGGGACGCGAAAGGTAAATGGTGACAAGCGCTTGTATTGTAAATAAGGTGTTCACATAAAGCTGCATGAACCGGTCTCCAGCCAGTGTCTGTACAAGTACAGACACAATGGGCTAATAACTGCATGGAGGGGGTGTGAACAGATGCTACGAGGGTCCTGTTTTGGAAGAAAAATGTGGAAGCGCAAAACAAGAATCAGTGACGTAAAAAGATAGCTCAGTCTAAAGAAGTGTATTTTTAGGGCACACTAAAAACTGTGTGTATTGGGAAAAAATCAAATAGTTATGGGTAGTGTATTCTAGAAAATTGGTGCAGCTCAAAAGAAGTCTTAGAGATGGGAGTGGGAGGCTCAGATTATTGAGGATGTTGGTCTAAGCTCTAAGACAGGGGTGGAGAATCTTTTTTCTGCCAAGGACCATTTGGATATTTATACCGTCCTTCGGGGGCCGTACAAACTCCGCCCACAAAGTACATCCTGACTGTAGCACTGGTGTCAGGACGTAATCTTTCATTGCATGCCCTCCAGTGTTCAGTAGTGAACACTGTGTGTGTACTAACAGAGCAAGAAGAATGAGCTGGTGGCAATCAAAATACAGCTCCCTGCCCAAGAATGCGGTCCCTGAGAATCTGCTCGGGGGCCTGATAAAAGGTCATTGAGTGCCGTAAATGGCCCTGGGGCCTGAGGTTCCCCACCCCTGCTCTAAGGCCTAAGACTGAACCCTGAGGAACCCTGGCAGTAAGGGGAAAAGGAGAGGATGAGGAGCCAACAAAAGGTACAGTGATGGAGTGGTGAGAGGTAGGAGGAGAGCCAGAAGAGAATGGTGTCCTTGTTATTTACCTCTGTAGGTGCTCAACTGCACACTATTAATATACTTGTATATTATATATGGTAGCACCTGTTTTCAACGTATAAGGTGGCTCACAGCTCACAGCTTCCTTTTCTGCTTCCCTGTGTTAGAACCTTCTTTTCGGCTTCTTTCACTCTTGAATAGTTTCATTTCCATCATTATTATTGATACTTCTGACAGTGCACTTTGCACCCGCACTCTATCATAAGTCAATGGAATAATTTAGGATTTCTCCATATCCATCTGCATACAGAAGCGGCGTAGCTATAATTACTCTTTTAATTGCATATTTATTAGCTTCCGCATTAATTTCTATTTTCTATTTTTTTTCACAGAGTTACAAATTTCAAGCTACAATGGACATCCAGAAGTTGTTATAAGTTGAGGGAACAGTGTCAATTCTTTATCAGGTTGCAACATTGAAATTCTTGGCGAAGTCATGTCAAACACCTGGAGAGCATGACCCGGGTCACGGTGCTTCACAAATCAAGCTGATGAGGAGGCTTTCTGTTCTAGCTACCTGTCAAATATTACGGGGCATGAGGTTTTTATATTTAGGTGATATGGAAAGTGGCTCCTCCTTTCCTTTCTTCCAGTTTTATTGTAAAAGAACAAAGAATTACTTCTAAACTTTTTGACACTGATCTTAAATGTCAAAGCAAAAACTAAGATTTACAAAGTAAATTGCTTTAATTACAGCTAAAAAAAAAACAAATTAACTGATTGCATCTCCGGTCACATTACTAAAATCAGTATCCCATAGAGGCAGCTTTCCAGCCATTTCTAGCCTTAAAGGGGTTGTCTAGGCTTTGGACAAGAATCTGCGGTTCCCTGGGAATCCCAGAGTGAGCGGACGGTAACGTGACTCAATAGGAGAGAATTGAGAGAAGCCAGAGTCTAGTCGGCATGTGACTGCAAGTATGCTGGTCTCATACACACGGTCGCAGGGAGTGCTCTTCAAGGGTAAGATAGATAATTAGGTAATTATTAAACAGTATGTTATCAAACGTGATCGGTATGCTAAGGAACAATGAGAAACATTTCACTGAGTAATCTGAATAGGATTTAGGGTATGTGCACACGTCCGGATTTCTTGCAGAAATTTCCTGAAGAAAACCGGAAATTTTCTGCAAGAAATCCGCATTTTTTTTTTTGCGTTTTTTTTCCGTGGTTTTTTTTAGCATTCTGCAAGCGTAATTAGCTTGCAGAATGCTAAAGTTTTCCAAGCGATCTGTAGCATCGCTTGGAGAACTGATTGACAGGTTGGTCACACTTGTCAAACATACTGTTTGACAAGTGTGACCAACTTTTTACTATAGATGCTGCTTATGCAGCATCTATAGTAAAAGATAGAATGTTTAAAAATAATAAAAAAATGGTTATACTCACCCTCTGCAGACAGCCGATCTCAGCGGCGTCCGTTCCTATAGATGCCGGTGTGGTTCAGGACCTTCGATGACGTCGCGGCTTGTGATTGGTCGCGTGAGTCACATGAGCGGTCACGCGACCAATCACAAGACAGCGACGTCATCACAGGTCCTGAACCACACCATCTATAGGAACGGAAGAGAGAGCATGCACGGGAGAGGCGGGAACACTCCGGGGGCCATCAGAGGGTGAGTATATGACTTTTTTATTTTAATTCTTTTTTTTTACCAATTATATGGTGCCCAGTCCGTGGAGGAGAGTCTCCTCTCCTCCACCCTGGGTACCAACCGCTCATAATCTGCTTACTTCCCGCATGGTGTGCACAGCCCCGTGCGGGAAGTAAGCAGATCAATGCACTCCTAGGTGTGCGGAATCCCCGCAATTCCGCATTTTTAATGAACATGTTGCTTTTTTGTCCGCGATGCGATTTTTTCGCGGAAAAAAATGCAACATTTGCACAAAAAATGCGGAATACCCTGTAAATAATAGGAGGCATATGTAAGCGTTTTTTTTCGCGTTTTTATCACGTTTTTATAGCGAAAAAAACGTGAAAAATCCTGAACGTGTGCACATGGCCTTAAACTGTAACCTTCGTTTTAATCTTTATCTCTAGAATCAATCGTACATGTGAAAATAAGAAACTTTGTCATGTATCTTATCAGACGAATCTGCTTCTTTCTCCATCAGGACTGATCAGTCGTTTTTAAAATTCTTGTTTTACGGGTAAAATCTGTATTCAATGAAGACAGATTCTCCCATTACTGAGATAGGAGATGACAGCTGCTACTGATGATATTCTATGTTGGCCAGAGGGAGGCGCTCTGCCGCCAGCTCCTAACCCCTGGAGTTATGACATGTCAGAAGATCAATCAATGGATTTCCTATTCAAGCTCAATAAGTCAAGCTTCATAGTATTTTTGCCTTCTGGGAAAGAGGTAATTCGCATCATTATATCCTATTAAGATTTTCTGGTTTCTTTAAAGGGATTGTCCATTCACATCACATTAATTAGCTATCTGTGGGAAATGTCACGGATACAAAAACGGTGGGGGTCCGACACCCGGCACCACCACTGATATCACATTGATGAAGAAAATCGGCGGGATCCGTCACCCGGCACCCCCACCGATATCACTTTGAGGACCTATCTTGTGGATATGTCATCAAAATGGTGAGAAATGGACAAACAGGAATCTCCCATCACCGCATTAAGGTCGTTTATTTCAGGCAAGTGCCCTAAAATAGCCATCTGCAAGTGGGCATCTGGCACGGGTAATATCACTAGCCAAAAATGCAAGGCTCGTTAAAGGGAATCTATCATAAAGCTTTTGCTACATCATACTAGAGCAGCAAAATATGGGAAAAGAGACTCTGATTCCATTGATGTGTCACTGAGTTTACTCGGTGCAGCAGCTGTGATACTATCAGCGTTCTTAGACGTAGCATATAGAAGAGCTCAGAAAGCTTCCCCCACCCACACCAGGCTCTCTGTGTACATTGTCTGTTGACAGTGAGCTGTTTATCAGAGGAGGGGGTGTGGTTGGACCACTTGGTGCAAGGCAGCTAGTCTGGGCAGTGATCATCTCCTGGTGATAAAACATTAATTGTATGGAAACAGCAGCACATAGCCTAATAAGTGAGACGTCCCTGAAATCAGTCTCTCTGCCCCTACATCATGCTGTCTATGAATTACACAGCAAAAAAACTGCTGACAGATTCCATTTAATTGGTTGCAAGTTGACTTACATGGTGGCTATAATCAATAAGTGGCTCTAGCAGGATAGTTTCCTTTGCTTACAATGAGGAGAACTAATTTGTATTAAAAGTGGGATTAAGCAACCAGAGACATCCACAATGTGCAATATCTGCCAAATCAGTGTGACACAAATACTGTACAATGAACCTGTTGCTGAACATCAGGCTCCGTGACTGAAATGTCCTGTCTCCATCTGTGTCCAGAGGGACCTCTCCCCATAGGCACCAGACGCAACGCCAGGAACACGGGTTCTAATCCGAGCTGCAGGTCTTTTGATTAGAGATTAAATCACTTTTAGAGAAGTGTCTGATAATCCTTTAGATCACACAGAGGATTTACGGTTTCCAGTAAACACAAATCATCACAAGCATATGTGCGTCCCTGCCTCCCCCGCACATCACGCAAGTGATGAAAGTGATGTGTGTGGTGGTTTGGTGTTAATATCCTGAGGATCACGCAGTAATCAAAGTGCGCATAGAAAATATGCTGCTCAAATAGTATAAATCATTAATCAATAGGTGACCGAAGCTTGACAGGGAGAGAAGTGTGCATAAAGTGAGAGTCTTCATCCACGAAGTAAAACAAACCGCCACACGATAAAGGAATATAAAGTCTACAATAAACTATGACCGCCCAAATTACTGTGTCTATTCACAACGCGTTTCTGATTTACGCTCGGGGTGCACAACAGGATAATGCCAATACATGCACATATGACGCTCACAGACTCCCAAATGCACACGGTTTAGTATATTTTTGTATTGCAAGATGTCTCTATATTGGAATACATAGACGACTTTGTGGGCGATGCATCGTTAAATTTGACTGTCATTACACCTTCTCTAATCTATTGTAGGGGTGTGTTCTTCTTTCTCCTGTGTATTGCTGCCTCTTTATGATTGGTCAACTACATGCAGGAGAAGCAGTACACGCCCCCAAAGACACATTCTCGTTATGCCCCGTAGGGCATATCATAAATTATAACCTAAATTTTGCAAGCAAAAATCTCCACAACAGAGAAATTAAAAAATAAAAACTGTTTTTTGGGGTTTTTTTTGAAGCCACAATTCCTTGATTTCGTCACTTTAACATGCTCAAACTGATGAAAGATCCTCTTTAATCCCACACCATAAATGTACAATAGCACAAGGTAAAAGCCTAGGACCAAACACAGTTATACTACAGAGCTTAGTTGTTGTCCGGTTTATGTATTTGCCACTTTTCTTTACGGTTTGTCAATGTCGGTGTGATTGACAAATTCAAGATGTGTTAGTCTAATTGACCATTTGAAACTTTCTAAAAAGTCTCTTTTTTTAGCTAATTTACATCTTTACTGCATAGGCACTACAAAGTACCAATCTGAGACTCCTATACAGTCTCAATATGGAAACATTGCTGCACACATAGTCCCCATCATATTCCTCCCACTTCAACTAGTGTATGCTAGCCCAATGATCTCCTGCATTCAATAATATTACAGATGTTGACACTAGTACCACACAGGCTCAATGTATGGCAGGAAACAAATGAATCACATGTATATGTATATACAGGTGCTTCTCACTAAATTAAAATATCATCAAAAACTTAATTTATTTCAGTTCTTCAACACAAAAAGTGAAACTCATATATTATATAGAGTCATTACAAACAGAGTGATCTATTTCAAGTGTTTATTTCTGTTAATGTTTATGATTATGGCTTAAAGCCAATTAAAACCCAACAGTCATTGTCTCAGTAAATTAGAATACTTTATAACACCAGCTTGAAAATTTATTTTAAAATCCAAAATGTTGGTCTACTGAAATGTATGTTCAGTAAATGCACTCAATACTTGGTCAGGGCTCCTTTTGCATCAATTACTGCATCAATGTGGTGTGTCATGGAGGCAATCAGCCTGTGGCACTGCTGAGGTGTTATGGAAGCCCAGGTTGCTTTGATAGCAGCCTTCAGCTCGTCTGCATTGTTGGGTCTGCTGTCTCATCTTCCTCTTGACAATACCCCATAGATTCTCTATGGGGTTAAGGTCAGGCGAGTTTGCTGCCAATCAAGCACAGCGATACTGCCATTTTTAAACCATGTATTGGTACTTTTGGCAGTGTGGACAGGTGCCAAGTCCTGCTGGAGAATTAAATTTCTTTCTCCAAAAAGCTTCTCGGCAAAAGGAAGCATGAAGTGCTCTAAAATTTCCTGGTAGACGGCTGCGCTGACTTTGGTCTTGATAAAACACAATGGACCTACACCAGTAGATGACATGGCTCCCCAAACCATCACTGATTGTGAAACTACACAGTAGACCTCAAGCCGCTTGGATTGTGGCCTCTCCACTCTTCCTCCAGACTCTGGGACCTCGATTTATAAATTAAATGCAAAAGTTAATTTCATCTGAAAACAACACCTTGGACCACTGAGCAGCAGTCCAGTCCTTTTTCTCCTTGGCCCAGGTAAGAGGCTTCTAGCGTTGTCTATTGGTGATGAGTGGCTGAGACAAGGAGTGCGACACTTGTAGCCCATGTCCTAGATACCTCTGTGTGTGGTGGTCTTGAAGCACTGACTACTGCAGCAGTCCACTCCTTGTGAATCTCCCCAAAATTTTTGAATGGCCTTTTCTTAACAATCCTTTCAAGGCTGCGGTTATCCCATTTGCTTGTGCACCTTTTTCTACCACACTTTTTCCTTCCACTCAACTTTCCATTAATATGCTTGGATAAAGCACTCTGTGAACAGCCAGCTTTTTTAAAAGGACCTTTTGTGGCTTACCCTCCATTTGGAGTGTGTCAATGACTGCCTTCTGGACATCTGTCAAGTTAGCAGTCTTCCCCATGATTGTGGAGCCTACTGAAACAGACTAAGGGACATTTGTAAACACTTAGGAAGCCTTTGCAGGTGTTGTTTGCTAATTATTCTAATTTACTGAGATAATGACTTTGGGGTTTTCTGTAATGCTGCTGCAGTGCAATATAGCACAACCTCCACCAGGGGATGCTGGTGAGGGAAGAGAGGTTGCACACACAGTATAGCACCACTGTGCAGCAGCAGAGGCACCACCAGGTGGCAAGAGCATGGTCAGATGAGCTGAGTCAGAAACAGTCAGGACAAGGACTACCAGAGGTCACAGCAATACATGTGTACAATACAAGCCAGAAGTCAGAGCCATACGGGAGCAAAGGTGACGTGAGGCAGTAAAACAGGTCGGAAGACAAGCCAGGTCACATATCAAGAGGTCCAAGCACAGGGAGTGAACACTAAGACAAGCGGGGTGTAAGAAAAGGGAAGTCACGGGAACAGAGTAAACGGGCAGAGGATAAAACACGATATCAAGGGGTCAGCTGCTCTAGCCTGGTAGCATGAACTATCACTGACATTGGTCTGCAGGCCACAGCAGACTGAAATAGCCCCACAGAACCCAAAACGAGGCAGAGAAGGTAAACCCCCGCACGACCAGACCGGGGAGAGAAAAATAAGACACAAACTCTGGCCTGGATCATGACATTTTCATTGGCTGTAAGCCATAATCATCAACATTAACAGAAATATACAGTTGAAATAGATCACTATGTTTGTAAAGATTAAATAATATATGAGATTAATTTTTTGTATTGCAGAACTGAAATAAATTCACTTTCTAATGATATTCTAATGTAGAAGCACTTGTACACATATTATAATGTAATCTAGCACTCAGGAACACCCAGCACCGCACCCTTTGGCCAAAGTCACTAGTTGATAAGATTACTATTCTCTGTGGAGCCTGCACTGCCTCTATGCTTTTGCTCCATGTGCACATCCCCAGGCACCCACAATTTTCAGAGGGTTCACATGCCCATACTCCCATGATATCACCATTCACTGCACACTGATCTGACAGCTACTGGCTGAGTCCCGCCTCCTGCATGCTACGTTCCGTTCAAAGCACAGACAGGAAATCTATGTACTCTGTGCTTTGAACTGACTGTACCAGGAAGGAGCTTGTGGTTACGTGACTACATACAACAGCTCAGAAACACAACAGAATTATATAAGCACATAAATAATAGGAAACTGTTTTCGGCTTTGTACATTTTAATAAATGTTGATGTACAGTGTCTTGCGAAAGTGTTCGGCTCCCTGGAACTTTTCAACCTTTTCCCACATATCATGCTTCAAACATAAAGATACCAAATGTAAATTTTTGGTGAAGAATCAACAAGAAGTGGAACACAATTGTGAAGTTGAATGAAATTTATTGGTTATTTTAAATTTTTGTGGAAATTCAAAAACTGAAAAGTGGGGCGTGCAATATTATTCGGCCCCTTTACTTTCAGTGCAGCAAACTCACTCCAGAAGTTCATTGTGGATCTCTGAATGATCCAATGTTGTCCTAAATGCCTAATGATGATAAATGTAATCCACCTGTGTGTAATCAAGTCTCCGCATAAATGCACCCGCTCTGTGATAGTCTCAGGGTTCTGTTTGAAGCACAGAGAGCATCATGAAGACCAAGGAACACAACAGGCAGGTCCGTGATACTGTTGTGGAGAAGTTTAAAGCCAGATTTGGATACAAAATGATTTCCAAAACTTTAAACATCCCAAGGAGCACAGTGCAAGCGATCATATTGAAATGGAAGGAGTATCATACCACTGCAAATCTACCAAGACCCGGCCGTCCCTCTAAAGTTTCATCTCAAACAAGGAGAAGACTGATCAGAGATGCAGCCAAGAGGCCCATGATCACTCTGGATGAACTACAGAGATCTACAGCTGAGGTGGGACAGTCTGTCCATAGGACAACAATCAGTCGCACACTGCACAAATCTGGCCTTTATGGAAGAAGAAAGCCATTTTACAAAGATATCCATAAAAAGTGTTGTTTAAAGTTTGCAACAAGCCACCTGGGAGACACACCAAACATGTGGAAGAAGGTGCTGTGGTCAGATGAAACTGAAATCGAACTTTTTGGCAACAATGCCAAACGATATGTTTGGCATAAAGGCAACACAGCTCATCACCCTGAACACACCATTCCCAGTGTCAAACATGGTGGTGGCAGCATCATGGCTTGGGCCTGCTTTTCTTCAGTAGGGACAGGGAAGATGGGTAAAATTGATGGGCAGATGGATGGAGCCAAATACAGGACCATTCTTGAAGAAAACCTGTTGTAGTCTGCAAAAGACCTGAGACTGGGACGGAGATTTGTCTTCCAACAAGACAATGATCCCAAACATAAAGCAAAATCCACAATGGAATGGTTCACAAATAAACGTATCCAGGTGTTAGAATGGCCAAGTCAAAGTCCAGACCTCAATGCAATCGAGAATCTGTGGAAAGAGCTGAAAACAAACAAACGATCTCCATCAAACCTCACTGAGCTTGAGCTGTTTGCCAAGGAAGAATAGGCAAGAATTTCAGTCTCTCGATGTACAAAACTGATAGAGACATACCCCAAGTGACTTGCAGCTGTAATCGCAGCAAAAGGTGGCGCAACAAAGTATTAAGGGACCGAATAATATTGCACGCCCCACTTTTCAGTTTTTGATTTTCAACAAAAATTTAAAATAACCAATAAATTTCGTTCAACTTCACAATTGTGTTCTACTTGTTGATTCTTCACAAAAAATTAACATTTGGTATCTTTATGTTTGAAGTATGATATGTGGAAAAAGGTTGAAAAGTTTCAGGGAGCCGAATACTTTCGCATGGCACTGTATAGAATTTGATGCCATATGGATGTAAAAAATGGAGACATGGATGAAATACCATTCAAAACCGTTCATCTATTTCTGGATGAAAATCAGACAATTTTAATATGATCATCTGCAGCCTTACAAAGCTTTAATAATCTACGTGCCCAGAAAATCCCTATTTGCGGTAGATGAACTAAAGAATGGAAATTACATCTGCCTAATCGAGAACGTATGTATATATCACTATTTTTTTTTTAAGTGCCACAAACCAGTTATGCTGCTGGTTTCTTACAAAAAAATATTCATGGTAATTTTCTTGCAGAAACTTCTGTGCTTTTGTATCATATTATAATTGACTCTTTTATTCCTACCTCTTATATTTCATGTCTGAATAATGTTCTCTCCCTCCCGTCAGTGCAGGGGACTATTGTCTATTCTTTCTGTGCAATACAAAGCATCAAACATGAAAACAGCAAAACGCTTCAGGAAACATTACTAGGTATTACAAATCCACAGTAAGTACTAGGAAGATTAGGGCGAGAAGGGCTAAAAAGGCCTCACAGTGGTCAACCAACTAACAACACTGCTCACCTATCCACAGAATGGATGAGTGGACATCCAACAACTGGGACCCCCATTAATTACTAGAACGCGAGTCATGTGTTCAAATTTGTGAAGGGCGGTGTAACACACACGTGTGACTACCGTTGTATTTACCATCTATGGAAGTGAGAGTCACCCATGAACACTATTACTCACAGAGAAGTGTCTGGAGAAATAGTCACGCATATAGACTACCCCTCTAGTCATACAAGACTTTGGGACCCCTCTTCCGAGGATTGATCAGACCCCCACTGATCACACATTTATTATCTATCCTGTTGAAGGATAACCCCCTCTAATTGTCTGCTATATAGAAAAAAAAAATAACTTAAGGAAATGTCATTAGAAATTTGGACAGCAACATGAGCAGACTCTTCTTACCTCAGTATCTCTGGTATCTTCAGTATTAGATAAGGTAAGGTGGACAGTAGTATGAGTAGCCTCTCCTTACCTCAGCACCCCTGGTATCTCCGGAAGTAGATCAAAAATACAGAATGGATAGCAGTGTGAGCAGCCTCTTTTTACCTCAGCACTCATGATATCTTCAGTAGTAGATCAGATATGATGGCAGCAGCTTAATTAACCAACTTCTTTTTACTCTGCATTCCTGGTACCTCCAGTATTAGTTAAGATGGACAGGGTGGATAGCAGTGTGAGCAGCCTCTTCTTACCTCAGCACCTCTGGTATCTCCAGGATTAGATCAAACAGGGCAGACAGCAGTGTGAGCAGTGTGAGGCTGAAGCCTCTGTTACACCTAGGAGGCGCTGTTTGTGCTCCCCAGAATGTGCATGCAGACTGATGAAATCCATAGGTGTGCATGGGAGCCACGGATTTCCGATCCGGGTTCTCCATGTGGCTGAAGGCCACAGGTTTGTGTGTGTTAAAAGCCCAGCAGTAAGGGGTATGGGTGTGTCAAGTGTCAGGTGTGTGAGGTGCACGTCAGTGTCAGTCTGGTGTGTGCTAGTGTGCAGAGCAGAGGCCTGCAGAGCGCTGGCTAAGTGCATGGAGGCAAAGGCCAGCGGAGCAAGCACCCAGGGAAGCTGAATAGTCTGGCACCCGCAACGTATACAGTCATGCAAGTCGTCCATTGTACTGGTCTCGGATGTGGACAAGTCCTGTGCCCGGAGCTGGATGTCCTGTGCCCGAAGGAGGATTAGCATGTGTAATGATTGCAAATAGGTGAATATGGTGCCCGGCTGCTATCCGGAGGATATACTGGACTGTGTACGACTGTGTGAGTAAAGAGACTGTGATACATCGATGCAGGACACTCACGAGAACTAGTCAGAGGAGGGCTGGCGTGTGTAGTGTCTGCAACATATGAGGCTGTGTGTATGGAGATGTATGGAGACTGTAATATGGCGTGCGGTCGCCCAGGGAAACTGGAAAAGGGAAGTCTGGCCTGTTTAGAGACCGCAATCTAAAGCCATGTGATTTGCATTGCTATGAACTGGTGTAAACTGAATACTGATAATATACACTGAAGTTATGTGCATTTATGTGAATTGGACTTTAATGCTGAGAGGAAACACATTAAAAGAGACTTTTGTGTTTGAACTTTGTGGGTCACTGCCTCTTCACTGAGTACGATGCTACTACAATCTTACAGCAGCCTCTTCTTACCTCAGCACTCCTGGTATCTCCAGTATTACAGTAGATCAGATAGGGTGGACAGCACTATGAGCTGCCTCTTCTTATCTCAGCATTTCTGGTATCTCCAGCGTTAGATTAGATGGACAGGGTGGACAGCAGTGTGAGCAGCATCTTCTTACTTCAGCACCTCTGGTATCTCCAGCGTTAGATCAAACAGGGTGGACAGCAGTGTGAGCAGCATCTTCTCACCTCAGTACTTATGGTATTTCCAGTATTACTAGGAAGAGCTCACATGCTCCCGGACTATAATCATTATGAGACAGGTTTTTGTCAGGGCAACAAGTTGGCAACCATTTTTATTCTATTTTAATAACCTCCTTAGACAATACAATTGCTACTTAGATGTATTTAGAAGTTTATTTATAACAACATTACTTTTAGTTATTAATGTGTTTTTTTCCTGGAGAACCCATTTACGTAGATGTATGCATTATAGTCACCATATATTTTCAATAATTTCAAGCAGGTCACAGACAGAGGATATATAAAATGATGGAGCACGGAATATTTGAGAAAGTCAAACTCGATAAAAATGAACATGTATAACAGTAGAACTTCACAATAAGCCACGATATGCAGCCTTGTATAATCCTGCATTGTGTGCCGAGAACAATACTGGGTAACGCTTGTTTTGGTTTTGTCACCTTAGCTTGAGTTCTGTCTAAATTAGCTGTCAGGGGAGTAAGCGCTGCCTGTCTTCTGTGAACGCTCAAATGATTTAGAAACATTCGTCACCCCCAAAGGGTTCATTTTGTCATCCATGCTTTATTTTCTATTTTTATTGCTAATATGCTTTCAGTACATGTGAGCCCTGCCTGGGGCTGCTACAATGCACTTCTCACTTTTGTAGTTGGAACAATAGCAGCACTGTTACCTGATTTTCCCTGATTTTGTTTCTATGCTTTAATTTCTTACAAGATATTTATGGTACTAGGCAAATGTTAGTTTCAATGCTAGACCTCGCTATATAGAGTCTATGTACGATGCACCCCCAACTATTCATCATTCATGAGATTTCTGTTGGATTTAAGGGCGCATGTTCACATTTTTCCATCAGTTTTCCATCAATGCCTTGGTAATCTATCAAGGATATTGGGTGGATCCCAAAAGTATCTGTTGAACCCCATAATGGGAGCAGTTTAGGGTTTGGTCTGCAGCCCTAACATTGTCAAGACACGGTGGGCCACAGAAAAACCAGAACCCTAAACAACAATACTCGCGCCCATAACCTGTTAACAGTGCCCAGAACTGCTGCATATCATCTGTGCACCTAATTGTGTTCACATTTTCAGCATTACAATCCGTGTACCCATAGCCACCAAATGAAGATTTTTGGTTTTTGAAGTGGCCAGTGGGGTAACTTGAAATTAGTGGGCACCAATTCAAAATGTCCAACAGGGTCTTCAACTATCAAGGGTCTATAATAGTATTGGTCTTCTCATATGGGCCAAAAGGACTTTTTGGTCCCCACCAATGACAAGAGCATTTAAGGTTAGTTGTCCACTACATGGACAACCCTTTTCCAAATAAAGTAGTCCCCCTTGTAAAATAATAACACCTTATACTCACTTCCTGCACTGCCGATGTCGGCTCCCAAAGCCCGCATGACACTGTTATGCCACATGAGCCCTGCAGCCAGTCAGCGGCCACTATTGGGCTGCTGTGCTCTTACCACTCCTGCTTATCTGAGATTTGGGAACCGATTTTGGTGCAGTTTTTCATATGATGCAAATATGGACTTGGTTGTTGAATACTTGTAACTGGTTCGCTTCAATGACTTCTAGTAATTATTAATTATATAGTCAAATATAATTACGATCAATAGATATTTTGGAAAACTTGCATGGTTGTATTACTGCTGTGTACAAACTTAAGAGTTGTATGGAGCCATAATGAGTCACCTACACACTTTTGTACCTCAACATTCCCCCAACTTCATACTGAAGTATACAGAGTTTTTACATTTTTTAATCTGATTCATAAGAAATCCAACTAAAAAAGGTATGAAATATTCCCTTACATGACATATTACAAAGCCACAATCCCCTAGAAGCATCACACAGAGAGCCATATGGTGACGCACAAAGGATGGAGTCGCATTGTACAACATGCTCTGTCTTACTGATCACAGCTTTGCCGTGATCATGAGGCCTTTAAATCGGACCAGTCATTTATCAACCAGGTATAAATCCCACTGTTCCTCTGACTCTGGCGTTGTTTTCCTTTTCTTCCAGTGCCTCTATGTTCCTGAGATATGGCCCTCTATTTCCAGTATATAAAAAGTGCTTTAACCAATTGGGCATGTTCTTCAAGAAGACTCAGAGAACAGTAACAGTTGAGTAACACACCCACTTGGCTAACAAGACTACATTTGCATACAAGGAAGAGGAGAAAATATCTCAGGAACGGAAAGGAACAGGAACAACAAGAAAAACAATGGCAGATTTATTTATCACCAGGTAACAAAATGATATATTTATGACAAGTGTTGGGTCGTCTTTATGTTTGGACTGCAACTTAAAAATAAGATCTGTATCGACAGAGGGTTTCGGCAACAGGTCACCATTTTATGGTTCAACTACACGGGGCAGAATTCCTGCAGCAATTAAGCTACAAAACTGTGGAGACATCCACAGCAAGGAACACACATTGATTCATACAACTTTTTCCAAAGATTGGTGTAAAGTTCAACTTCTGCAAATATGGCAAAAATTTTTAAAAAAGCCCGTGATTGGCTGCAGCAGTCACATTGGAAGAGACACCATCACAAAAGGCCAAATCATACAGACACAGGCTAGAAATGAAGATAGGGAGCGCGAAAGTGCACGGGGCTCTGTGTAGTGTACTCTTATGTTAAACTTTGCAAACAGTGCACTTTTTAAAAATGGTTGGTTTTGCAGATCTGGGGGTAATCTGCACCTACTGGGGAAAAAAAATAACACTGTTTGCAAATGGCTTTTGCTCCAGAGTGAAGCCATCGTAACAGCGACAAGGTGTGCCCAAATCGGGATGGTCCTAACCTCTAGTATTAAAACTTTAACATGTGTCAAAAATGACCTCAACGTGAATAAGGGCCAAGCAGGAACGAGGTCCAACTGTGGACACCCAGCAATGAGAAGCTAAATAACGTATAATGTCCAGCTTAAAGAAAGTGTGCACTGAGTGTGAGAACCTAAGGGAAAATGAACGGGAGTAGAAGTATCTTAGGTTTTGTCTGTTTAAGGGCCAATGTGAACATGCTCTTACACGTTGCATGTATACCAACGCATCCTCCAGGTCATTTCTCTCCGTTGGGTTAATGCAGTATGCAGCAGACTCCTGCATGCAAATCGAGACCGAAGATCGGCAGCTTATAAATTATAAGTGACCATACCCTTAAAAATAATCTGTCGGGAGGCTTTAACAATTAAACCTGGCGTTGTGGCTGTATAGTTCCCAATACAACAATACAATAAAAATGAGACCAGTCTTGTAGTAACGCTCAATAAAAATGAGACCACTCTTGTAGTAACGCTCAATAAAAATGAGACCACTCTTGTAGTAACGCTCAATGAACATGAGACCACTCTTGTAGTAACGCTCAATAAAATGGAGACCACTCTTGTAGTAACGCGCCATAAAAATGAGACCACTCTTGTAATAACGCTCAATAAAACTGAGACCACTCTTGTAGTAACGCTGAATACAATTGAGACCACTCTTGTAGTAACGCTCAATAAAAATGAGACCACTCTTGTTGTAATGCTCAATAAAATGGAGACCACTCTTGTAGTAACGCTCAATAAAACTGAGACCACTCTTGTAGTAACGCTCAATAAAAATGAGACCACTCTTGTAGTAACGCTGAATACAATTGAGACCACTCTTGTAATAACGATCAATAAAACTGAGACTACTCTTGTAGTAACGCTCAATAAAATTGAGACCACTCTTGTAGTAACGCTCAATAAAAATGAGACCACTCTTGTAGTAACGCGCCATAAAAATGAGACCACTCTTGTAGTAACGCTGCAACTACTGGTATGGCGGTGTAAGTGCATGTAGCTTCAGTACACAATTTCTCAGCACAGGCGCATCGCATTACTGGGACCAATCACAGAGTCAAAGTGGTCAGTTTTTGCTCTTGGTTTATTCTCATTTCACCCCTGAGTTTTCCTTTTTTTGTTTTTTTCAAAATCCACCATACAGTTCCAGAGATTTGGGCCTTTTTATTTAGTGTTTATTTACATGGTCTTCACTAAGAGGGCGGTCCTCACGGGATTCTGTAGGGGTGTGTCTTTAGGTTTATCTGCATAACTACCTTGTGAGCCACGCCCCTTGTAAAACATCATAACAATTAGAACTAAATAAAAATGCCTAAATGTCTGGAACTGTGTAGCAGATTTTGAAAAAAACAAAAAATGTAATACTCAAAGGAGCAGCGGGAATAAAATAAACACAAAACCTGGTCACTCTTGACCTCATGCCAGATCCCCTTTAAGACATATGTTATATAGATAAATCTAGATCATGTAATTTTGATGTGAAGTCAGGGGATGGAACATGAATCTGATCTAGTACAAACTTGTGTCCTACCTTCCACTGGAGTTCCGACACTGCCTCCAAGTCCAAGTATAGCCAGATTTTTCTTCCGTGGCTGGATCATCATGGCCAACTCTTTTCCACGTTCCCAGTGTGGGATTTTGACAGGCTCTAGTGACACATTCTGTAACTTGTCTTCTTGCAGGGCATTATACATGTACTTAATTGCATTTTTGAGATTATCAGAGCCACTGACTCTGTTCCCAATGGTGTCAACAAAGAGGGCCAACCTCTCGTAGGATCTGTTCTGGGCGCTGCCATAGACGGCAAGGTCGATAATGGATTTAGCGATATCTCTATAGTTGGCAACCTCCTTTTTTATCTGTTTTAACTTTCTTGGGCTGACCTTATGTTGATTGCCGATCTCTACACATATATACAGAATATAGAGCATAAGCCCACTAGTCAATACAGAAGGCTTCATCCTACTGCTTCCAATGACGGAACCCCTAGGGGAGAAGAAAAGCAGAATTGGCTAAATTAGTCTCCGAAAAAATAATGTTAGTTTAAGAAGTAATTACATTACTACACTGAATTCTAGGGGGTTTCCAGCTGTACAAAAACATTCTGGTAGCTGCTTATAGTAGTTCACATACAAACTTTTAACCCCCTTCCAACCTTGGCTAATTTTTCCTTTTCTTTATTTTTTTCCCTCCCCCTCTTCCAAGAGCCATAACTTTTTTTTTGTGCAACACACCCATGTAAAGGCTTCGTAGGATGAGCTGTAGTTTTGGATGACACCATTTATCTTAACATATCATGCACTGAAAAACACAATAAAAATTCCAAGTGGCGGTGAAGTTGTGGGGAAAAAAAAAAAACACAGTTCCGCTATTGTTTTTTTGGTTCAGAAATTTGAAAAAAATAAATACATAATTTGTTTTTGTCGCCATTGAGACTAGCAACTACAGTATTTTATTTTTCCTTTGTGGAGTTTGTTTCTTGCCTGGTGAGTTGATGTTTTCATTGATTCCATTTTGGGATACGTAAAACATTTTGAAAGCCTTTTATTGCATTTTTTTGGTAACCAGTGGTAGAAAAACGGGTAATTTTTTTGCATAATATTCTTTATCATACAGGTTAAATAATTTTATATTGTGATATATTGTACTTTTGCGGATGTGGTGATACAAAATTTTTTTTATTTCTTTACATTTAACTGGGAGAAAAAAAGATGTTTAATTTTTTTTTTTCAATTAATCTTATTAGAGGTTTTTTTATACCATAAAAGTATAGTATTGCAGTAAGTAGACAAAATGGTGATCCAGATAGCACAAAGCTGGCAGCTATAGGGACAAGGCCATCACCAAATCTACGTGCCACCCTTAGGCCTCTGTCAGTGATTAGTCGATTGCATGAATTAAAGGGGCTAATAGCAACAGCAGCTGTTATTAATGGTGGGTGCTGGCTGTAAATACGACCACCATATACCATGTGTGGAGCGAGTTCAGCCCCTGAAACCACTCAAAACACCCGACATGGATTTTGGGGAGGGGTAAAAATCCCCAACGACACACTGCCAATGATCATATATAACTCTGTAGCCATTACATGCCAATAACTGGTCACACTGTCATGAGCCGTTCACGCCATCAAGTATACATGGCCTAACAGAAGCAAAACATCACAAAATACAACTGGTATTTCTAACAATGTCTAAAAATTTGTCACATAAGACCTCCATGCTTTTCATGTTCTTGAAACAATTCCTCTTTTAAAAGGGCAACTAAACTTTCATTAATTAATTTATTTAATAATTTTGACCAGCATTGAAAGTTATGAAACTTTACAAATCACCCTATTAGGGGATTTGCCTTCATTCCTAAAAAAACAAAATTGCATGTACCGTAAGTGGCTTCCAAACGCCTGCTTTTCCCCGTTTATTAGCCTAGTTTCGGCTGCATGGATATCAGAATGCACTCACTTGGAGTACAGATGCTGGCAGTGACCGTAATAAAGTGATTTGTAAAGGTTCATAACTTTCCATGTCGGACAAAATGATTACAAAAAAATTAAAGTTACACTTTAAAGGGAACCTGTCACCTCCAAAATGGAAGGTGAGCTAAGCCTACTGGCATAAGGGGCTTATCTACAGCGTTCTGTAAGGCTGTAGTTAAGCCCCCGATGTATCCTGAAAGATGAGAAAAAGAGGTTAGATTATACTCACCCAGGGGCGGTCCTGCTGCGGTCCGGTCCGATGGGCGTCGCTGTCCGGTCTGGGGCCTCCCATCTTCATAGGATGACGTCCTCTTCTTGTCTTCATGCCGCGGCTCCGGTGCAGGCGTACTTTGTCTGCACTGTTGAGGGCAGAGCAAAGTACTGCAGTGCGCAGGCGCTGGGCCTCTCTGACCTTTCCTGGCGACTGCGCACTGCAGTACTTTGCTCTGCCCTCAACAGGGCAGACAAAGTACGCCTGTGCTGGAGCTGCGGCGTGAAGACAAGAAGAGGACGTGATCGTAAGAAGATGGGAGGCCCCGGACCGCGACGCCCATCGGATCGGACTGCCCGCGTGAGTATAATCTAACCTTTTTCTCATCTTTCAGGTTACATCGGGGGCTTATCTACAGCATTATAGAATGCTGTAGATAAGCCCCTGATGCTGGTGGGCTTAGCTCAACTTCCATTTTGGGGGTGACAGGTTCCCTTTAAGCTTTATGATTATAAATTAAAAGTAAATACTGCCTGTAAATTGTCTACTGTATGACTGCAATGATGTTCACAAGATAAGTGCCTCCAATTTAAACCATAAAGCGAGAACCTCTGTATTGTGTATAAGATGCTAAAATAAAGCTTGATTCCTGCTGTCTATTACATATATGGTATGTTCCACCCACGTATTCAGTACACAACCGTTTATTCTTCTATCCCTGAGTGACTCCTTCCTTATGAGGTTATTGGGTCCTGACTTGTTATGTCATCCAGCATTATTTGGTCTGGGAGTAAAATCATGAAAGAAGATACCAACACACAAACACACCCAGAGCCCCGTTTCACTGGTGACTATGTCAGCAGAGCTCCATCTTGACCCGTGTGTCCCTTACACAGTGATCACTACACTGCCCTACGTACGTAATATCTAGGGTCATCCCTCCAGTAGGAAATAACACAGCAGCTGAATATACAAGACAATAAATCAAACCTTCTTTTAGATTCCTCATTCAAGAACTTCTCATTTTAATAATATAACTATATTCAGAAGTAAATACAACTTTGTATTTCATCTCTGGGAAACAAGTTTATTCCTGACACCTTGGCTGCGACTGAAGACAAGATTCTGTGTTAAAAAGAAATTATTCACATCATTTTCTCCATATGTCAACA
Organism: Ranitomeya variabilis; assembly: GCF_051348905.1. Lineage (NCBI taxonomy): Eukaryota > Metazoa > Chordata > Amphibia > Anura > Dendrobatidae > Ranitomeya > Ranitomeya variabilis. Next base: position 510,792,331 of record NC_135237.1, read on the forward strand.
TTATGGATGGAAGACTGTATGCAATCTGTATGTTCAGCAACAGAGCCGACTATTCTTACTGCTGCAAATGCCTAATCCAACTCTATGTCTGTATTTTCAAAAATTGTGTGTGGATGCGAAAGCTAGGAAAATTTGACATAGCAATTTTTAAGGCATTTTTCTCTCCCTGTAAAGGTGGGGAAGATGTTGAACACCCTCTCTGAAGACATTTTATGTATTGTGTGACCTGTATATTATTGTGTCTGTTATCCTCATATAGGAGTCAGCTTTCTTGTGTTCAGGGTTGACAGGGTTAACTGTAAGGCTGGTCCATTGTTTGGGGAAGTGTAAGTGGGCACTAGGAGCTTAGTTCCTGTTTTTATAGCCAATTGTTCCACTTCAGAGAAGGAAGATACTCTCAGCAGTGACAGCAGTATGTACAAGGAAGTTCAAGTTAGAGTGGGGGCAGTTCTTCAGCAGCAGGCAAGTTGGAGTACCTAGTGAAAGACATTTTTAAGCACAAGTTTTAGTGTTTGCCAGACCTGGAGGTATTAGTGAAGGAATATGGTATCAACCAGGCTGGGACAAATCCGTGCGGTATAGAAGTCGGAAGAGCTCCCTAATATAGTCCAGTGTAGTACTGGGTACAGTGGGCCCAGCAAAATACATCTTCCTGGCCCTGTGCTGGCAAGATGTAGGTCCTTAGCTTAACCTGTTGTTCTTCAGCAATGTTCTTCACAAGTTACGTGCCGCTGTTCGTAACCAAAATGTTTGTGCCTCTGTAATGTAATGCAGATGATGAATTCAAGTGTTTTACCTACTACCTGTTGCAGTTGCAAGATCAGTAAACAAGAGTTTATTTTATTAATAAGGTGTAGCTCACTTTTCATGACAACAAAAGGCCACGACTTGCTCCATAATACGGCCGCACGCAGTCTGGGAGTGACAGCAATTGAGGCAATCACATGTGCACACACTCAAGTAGAATATACAGGTGACTGACAGCACTCACTCATTTGGGCGCTCGTTCCATATCCAGGGAACCCTCCTGGGTAAAACGTCAATCTCTATATAGAAGAACAGCGCTCCACCGGGTGTAGTAGTCCAGAAGAATCTTTATTTAGCCATATAGCATAAGCAACGTTTCGACCATATGCTGGTCTTTTTCAAGCATGCTTGAAAAAGACCAGCATATGGTCGAAACGTTGCTTATGCTATATGGCTAAATAAAGATTCTTCTGGACTACTACACCCGGTGGAGCGCTGTTCTTCTATATAGAGATGTGCACACACTCAGTGACCCCAGTATACGGTGTTTAAGATTCACGAATTACACCTTGGAAACCCGAGCCCTGACAACCCTAGTGAAATAAAAGAGACTGGTAAGAGAGAATTCTGCCGAACGAAGGTTCCTTGATATTTGTATGCCCGGCTTAACCCCTCCCCACCACCAATTTTCATTTGTTTTCCTTCCCGTATTCCAACTTTTTATTTTTCTGTTGGCATAGCCAGATCAGGCCTTATTTTTTTCGAGGGATGAAATGTAGTCTTGTAATTATGTCACTGATATCATTCATTTTACCATATAATTTAATAAAAACAGGAACAAAATGCCAAGTGCAATGAAATGGTGAAAAAATAGCAATTCTTCCATTATTTTTTGAGGTTTCTGTTTTTACGGCATTCAATGTATGGAAACAATGACCTGCCAACATGATTCTTCATCTCAATATGATAACATCGATACCAAACTTGCAAAAGATTTTTATATATTTTATTAGTGAAAACCAACAAGTATAACTCTAAAAAAAAGTTTGTTTTGTGTGGCTATTTTCTGAGAGCTGTACCTTTTTTTGTCAATGAACATGTATGAGGGCCTCTTCGGCGAAAATATATTTTCATTAATATCATTTTGGGGCACATAAGATAAGGATACATAACAGGTGAGTACTGTATAGCTTTTTCTTTTACCCTATTACAGTTTTTGCTATTTTTTTTTTTCATTTTTCTGTATCCTGGGCCACTTTTGGAATTTTTTTCTGAAATCCTGTTGCAGCTAAATTTTATTGGAAATTTAGGGTATGTTCAAATTACGTTTTTTTCCAATGATGAAAAACAATCGTAGCGAAAATCGCTTTATGAAATGCTGGGTTTTTTTTTTTTTGGCCCAAAGTATTTTTGTGACTGTCTTAGCATTTCTTGTAGCGTTTTGTTAATGTTTTTCTTGGGTGTTTTCTGTTAACCTTTTTTAAAATCCGTTAAGCAATAAATTAAATGCTAGCATTCTCTTTAAGGAAAATTGCTTACATGACTCTCATGGATTTTTTTTAGCCATCTTATTAATTTCTTTTGTAAATTATGGAGTGGATTCATAGCTGGAAATGAATTAAGAACGGTCAGGTCACTTGGTTTATCACTTGGAAACCTAAAGTGATAAAACAAAACCCTCAAAACTCTGAATATATGAACAGCAAGATGTTTAGCAATAAAATGAATACCGGTAGTCTTTCAATTTTTTTTCTAAGCGCTTTTTCTGATGTTTTACAGAACGGAACCCGCTCATAAGACGTCTAAAAAAAACATGGATCTGAATACTTAATATCTGGCCTGTAACACAAGCATTCTTGTACACCATGACTAGAAATATAAAATGTTTAGCTATATTATTCAGAGATCACACACACTTCCCTACCACCGGCCGAAAATCTGTCGTCTACATCTATAACCAGGAAACTCATTCTTTGTAAGTAAAGTCAGTGGAAAGATAATCTGCTGATCCGCACATATTCTCCCTGTTAGATAGTAATCAGACTATTAATCAGACTTAGTGAACGAAAACAACTGAACCAGATAGACAAACTGTAACAGGATGGTAACGAATGGCTGGAGTATTTAATCAGTCAGTTGGATACAAGCCGCCTGCCACATCAGCAGAGACTGGAAAACTGAAATAGCAAATGGTCTGGGTTGTATTACTCCGCCATCTATGATGTTGCACCGTGAAGATGGTCAAACACTCTGTAAGGTCGGGTTGACATCCGCGTTCGGGGATTTCATTTGTCTTTTCCGTTCCAGGATCAGACAAACAGAATTCAAGTTTGAAATAGATCAGATTTTCTTTCCGACAAAAGGAAAATGAACCCAGACGGACTCGGTACTAATCAAAGCAGCAGTTCTTGCTTTTGTTTGCATCAGTTGGGCAACGGAATCGTTTTGAACATGAATTCTGTTTGTTGGGTTCTAAAACAAAACAGACAAAAGGTTGTGTGAACCCAGCTGCATTCCCACATCCAAGAGAAATGGATTGATTTTTTTTCCTAGGGGTTATAATAGTTGCTTCCGTTTTTATTCTTTTCTAGATTTTTTTTCTCACTAAATAGATGTGCTTCTTTCTAAGCAAACGGACCCCTGGAAAGTTGGCTTTTAAGGAAGAATCAGATGGCCGTATAACTCGGACGGGGATCGCAATGTAATCCTTGGACTGGCCGGCGGCACTCCTGACCCGATCATGTCAGCTGCATAGATATACATGCTACAATGGTTGGGTCAGGAAAGCTGCCAGCCAGTCCGAGCTTTGCAATGCGATCCCTGTCGGAGTTATATGGCCATTTGACTCTCTTCCCTTATTCCAATTCATAACAGATGCGAATTGGAAGCATTCTGGAGTTTTATGTATCCCTGCTAATTTGTATGACCGCATCTGATCCACACACATAGAACAGAAAAGGATATACTCATAGTTTCATGGATCTCACTCTCGAATCATTGATTTTCATAGATGTGTGAATAGATGCTTTCAACTCTATTGGTCAATCTGGTGTCCGGTGACAGCACATGGGCATTTTACAAGGATGTATGGGTCCACATCAAGCTCAACCGATAGTCCTATTATGTTGATAAACAAAAAGCCAAAAACCCAATGCAGTAGATGCGAAGTGCCCCATGTTAAGGGAAAAAAGACTATTCGACTCTAAATATCAAATCAGAATAAATCTCTGGATCAATGTCCTAAATCCAGAAATCTAGTATATATAGTTCTGTGAACTTGCTTAGTGAATAAACATCACATGGCAAAGAGGTCCATAGTCCAACTGCTCTTACAATAAGGAATTCGGAGTCTCATGTCGCACGCTCTTAGGCTACGTTCACATTTGCGTTGTGCGCCGCAGCGTCGGCGACGCAACGCACACAAAAACGCAGCAAAACGCATGCATAACGCTGCGTTTTGCGACGCATGCGTCCTTTTTTTGGTTGATTTTGGACGCAGCAAAAATGCAACTTGCTGCGTCCTCTGCGCCCGGACGCGTGCGCCGCAGTGACGCATGCGTCGCAAAACGCAAGTGCAACGCATGTCCATGCGCCCCCATGTTAAATATAGGGGCGCATGACGCATGCGGCGACGCTGCGGCGCAGACCGCAAATGTGAACGTAGACTTACAATGAAGAATCACCGTCTGTGATTATCAATTATTAAAATTTGAATTCATTGTGCATTTAAATCAGGCAGTCATAGCACAAAAAACAGTAAAGTTTACGTCTGCATCATTTAGGAATGTCCTTTCATTTTGTTAAGATACTAGAAGCCTTAAATGTTTAACAGCAGGGGTTTTTTTAAAAAAAAAACAAAATTTAAAAAACCCTGCTTTTTAGGCTCCACTTTACTTCTGAAGAGACTTGAGGGGCCTATAAGTCAGTAAGTGTCAGCTTAGAGTTCAGATTTTGCGGAAAAGGTTTGCAGGTACCATGTCACATTTGCAGACTCTTTGAGTTGCCATAACAGCAACCATCCCACCCTCCACCCCAAAAAAAAAAAATGACTTAATTTTACAAAACCTGCATGGAATTAATCTAGGGGTGCAGTGAGCATTTTGACTTTGCAGGTGTTTCACAGAATTTTATACCATTAGGCCATGAAGATGTTGGTTTAGCTCTAGATTTTTCAGTTTTTTAAGGTGCAATTTGAGAAAATGGGCCCCACAATTTGTTACATAGCTTCTTTTGAAATTAGTAGTACCCCATTATCCAGTCAAAATCTACTTTTTGGGTGCATGGTAGGTCTAGGAAAGGAAATAATGTTTTTTGACTTTTAAAGTCCAGATTTTTCTGTAATAGTTTGCAGGTGCCTTGTGCAAAGACCCTCTAAAAACACGGTAGCCTCAAAAGTGACCTTATTTTGGAAATTACACCCCTCCGGGAATTCAACTACAGGTATAAAAACTATTTTGACACCGCAAGTGCTTTCTAGTAATAAGCATGCAGTAAAATTGCTATAAGAAATATTGTAATGCGTAAAATTGCAAATATGACATTGTAGTGCCCAATACATTGTGTCCAGCTTGTGCTTCTGGAGACAGACACCCTGTAAATTGTTATGGGTGTTCACCCTGCTACAGCAATGCCAAACACGTGGACGCTAACTGTAGTTTGAGCAGGAACTAAGAAGAGAATTTGGCTTTGCAAGCACGGATATTTTTTGGATGTCATGTCGCTTTTCCAGAGCTACCAATAAAATGGAAACCCCCTTATTTTCTATTAACAGATGATAGATTGGAGTGGGGGCTTTTTTGCAGGATGAGTTGACATTTTTATGATACCATTTTTCTTTACATTTTTTTATCAAGTTTTATTTCACCTTTTGTACAGACTTCAACAGAATTGCCATGTATTGCAGTGTATTAGACTGTCAGTTTTACACTAAAGAGGTTAAAGAGGGCGAGCACTCCCCCACACAATCAGCTAGATGCAGTGGTCCCTATTGATCACTCCTGGCATAGCTCTGAAGCCCATGCATCATCTACGCCATTTGCTTTCACAATATAGGACGTACCGCTACCTCCAATATCAGGGAGGGGTTGAATTGAGTCTTGAAGGATTAAATTTTCAAGTTGAAAATCTTTCCTGATATAAATTGTGTAATATGTTGAGAATTATAGGTGCACGTGCTCAACCCTCGCTTCATTCATTGCCAGGGGCTGCCAGAGAAAGCCAAGTACAGAGCTCTGCTATTTCCATCAGTCCAATTGACAACAAACAGCGAAGGCCAAGGATGCATAGCTCAACTCCATTCAAGAACCCTGCTCAAGGGGTTTCTGGAGCTGCGTTCAAAGCAATTGGACCCCCAGTGATTAACATGTTACTCAATATCATGAAGTAATTTGCGATTTTGAGAAAAATACCTTTAAAGTGAACCTGTCAGCAGGATCTCGCTGACAACAATGCATTTATCTGACTTTTTCTTTAATGTTTATGGGGCCTATAGGCATTGGGCACATTACTTAAAGTGAACCTGTCAGCAGGATTTTGCTAAGTAAACTACAGGCATTATCAGGTTGGTGCTGTTATACTGATTAAAATGATACCTGAGATGAAGAAATCCTTCTTGTGGTTCTTGTGTAATCAGTGTTAGAAGTTTTCAGTTAATGAGATGTCCGTGCTCCAGGACTGTAAGCAGAGTCTTATCTTCATGCTCTAAGCCAGAGAAACCAAGGAAAGATCTGCCCACAGGTCGCCCCGAAGGACAGTCTGTGTCTCTCTCTATGACGAGGAACATGTTTGTGCTTCGGGGTGGCCTTTCGGCAGATCTTTCCTTGGTTTCTCTGTTTTAGAGCAGGAAGATAAGACTCTGCCTACAGTCCTGCCCTGGAGCACAGGCATCTCATTAACTGAAAACTTCTAACACTGATGACACAAGAACCACAAGACGGATTTCTTTACCTTAGGTATCATTTTAATCAGTATAACAGCGCCAAGTTGATATTGCCTGTAGTTTACTTAGCAAAATCCTGCTGACAGGTTCACTTTAAGTAATGTGCCCAATGCCTATAGGCCCCATAAACATTAAAGAAAAAGTCAGATAAATGCATTGTTGTCAGCGAGATTGACTAACCATCTGAAGTGCATGAGAGGCATCTTGACTCAGTCCTGACAAACGATTTTGGGGAGAAGGATTGGCTTCTTGAATTTCATTGCCCAATCCTATAGCTCTCTACAAGGATAGGCGGCTGCCCGATACCAGCATCTTTCTGGAATATACATGAATGCTCAGCCGAGCCAAGCAAGTATGGTGGAGGAACAGCGGCAGAGAGGCAGAGCTGTACAGGGGAACAACTACTTCTATTATTTCAACCTATTTCAAGACGAACGGATGAGGGGGGCATTTGCACACGGCTTCTTTTTTATGGACTTCTCCAGCCCAGGAACCCACCTGAAAAAGGATAAAAGGAATGCACCATATGCTCTGCAATGTCAAAATGACCTGTTGTGCATATGTTCGGTTTTTTTTAGCTTGTTTAACGTGCTTCAAAAACTTCTTCAGGCCTCGAAAATCCATCAATCGTTTTTATCAAAATGTTCCCCTGCCCCCCAAAAAACAACTAAACAAACAAACAAAAAAACACAGTATAAAAAGAAGCACCAATCATTTTTTGGGGTGTCTTCCTCTTTTAACACTCAGCGGGTGTGCTGGTTTCTAAAAAAAACAGTATGTGAATAGACCCTTAGAGACAACAGTGGTGTCCATACTGTGTCATTCGGCTTTGTCAGAATAAGGCCCCTTTCACACATCAGTTTTTTGCCATCAGTCACAATCTATTGGCTTGACGGATCTGATCTGACTAGCTGATCTGGCTAATTGGATCCTAAAAAAAATCAGAGCAGGCTCGGTTTAAAAAAATCCGTCGCCGGATTCCGTCATTTCACATATCCGGCGCCCATAAGCTTCCATTCTAGCAAACGACGGATGGCGACGGATCCGTCGCTGTCCGTTTTTTGCGCCGGACACAAAAAACTTTACTATGTCCGTTGTCCCCGGCAGCCGGACAAACAATTTTCGACAGATCCGGCGAATGACGGATGAAACGTGAGGCCGTCCGTTGCAATCCGTCGCTAATACAAGTCAATGAGAAAAAAAATCAGTTTTTTTCAAAATTCGACGGATTGCGACTGATGGCAAAAAACTGACGTGTCAAAGGGGCCTAAGAATTGCACAGCAGCTAGAACAGCACGTAAACCTTTGCAGATCACTTACGGCTGTGTTTATAAGCAGGGACAAGGCATTACAAAGTGTCAGATATTTATTTCCATGATTGCACGAAGAAGGAATGAGAAAAATGGAGGCGTAAAGCGTGAAATTGGAGCGCAGATACATGGACCACATTTATGTGAATTCCTAAACCGTGAGGACACTGGATTATAGTTTATAAAGCTGGAAAGTGATTACAACCCAGGGTCTTATATAATGGGATATTGTCCATTTAATGGAGCACATTCTGTTAATATCACTTTACCTCGACAAGAATGTCGTCGTTGAGATTGCATTTTCTATCTGATACTATGGAGGTTTAAGGGGCTTAGAGACACAGACAAAAACACATGTATGTCACAGGAGGGGCCGACCGTGCAGTTTTCATTGCTTTAACTCCCTATTGGATTAGAAGTAAAAATAATACAGCACTAGATAGAAATTTTAGGGCTTGTTCAGACAAAATTATAATTAGTCCAGGCCACACACAGAGAACATGCATTTCCGTAGTAGTCAGTTTTTTGGCCGATTTTCAAGAAAACCGATGGTAAGTGTGGAAAAACATTGCAGCATGCACGACTTTGATCTGATTCTTGGACCCGAATTACGCGTGCAACGAATGACGGCTCCGGCAGCCGTCCACCCAATGCCGCACACGGAGCCAGTCACGTCCACAATTTACGGTCATAACTGGCCCGACTTGCAATACCACCATCTGATGGTCCTGGCCTTACTGAAGGGAGCTAGTAGTCTTACTATTGTGATGCGGCTGCAGTGCAGTGCAGCGCAACCTCCACCAGGGGGTGCTGGCGAGGGAAGAGAGACCTCACACTAACAGCGCAGCAACACTGAGCAGCCGCACAGGTGTCACAGGTAACAAAAGAGTGGTCAGACAGGCTGAGTCAGAACCTACCAGGAGTAGAAGTACCAGAGGCAGCAGCAATGCACGCAGTCAGAGACAAGCCAGAAGTCAGAGCCAAACAGGAGCGCGGTATCCTCTGAGCTACGCCCCCTTGCTAAAAACCAGAAAACTTAGCACTAGATACAAAGCAAAGGCCCATATCTCTGGAACCGTATGGATGATTTAAAGGGAGCCTGTCAGCAGGATTGCGCACAGTAACCTACACACAGGGTCAGGTCGGTGACACTATACTGATTAAAATGATACCTTGGTTGATGAAATCCATCATATTCATTATGCAAACTAGGGGGCAGGTCAGTGAGGAATCAGTGACCTGTCAGCAGTCTGCATTATGAATACCTAAGCAGAGCACCACAGAAAGACCCCCACAGGCCGCCCCGGGGCACGGGCATATCATTAACTAAAAACTGAAAATAAAGATTAAACAACAACCACAAGACGGATTTCATCAACCAAGGTATCATTTTAAATCAGTATATACTTGTGTATTGGGGAAGTATGGGGGTCCATAAGTATGTGTACTCTCAATTGAAGTCTACATTTCAGGAAAAAAGCAGCAGCGGTGCTAGGCTGTTTCTACAGCTCCTATAGACTTTAACCCCTTTCTGACATCGGACGTACTATCCCGTCGAGGTGGGGTGGGCCCCCATGACCACGGACGGGATAGTACGTCCAGCGCCATCAGCGGCGCTCACGGGGGGAGCGCGGCCGGGTGTCACGGACCGCTCCCGGCACATTAACCCCCGGCACACCGCGATCAAACATGATCGCGATATGCCGGCGGTGCAGGGAAGCATCGCGCAGGGAGAGGGCTCCCTGCGGGCTTCCCTGAGCCCCCCGCAGCAACGCGATGTGATCGCGTTGCTGCGAGGGTCTTACCTCCCTCCCTGCCTGCTCCAGACCCGGATCCAAGATGGCCGCGGATCCGGGTCCTGCAGGGAGGGAGGTGGCTTCACAGAAGCCTGCTCAGAGCAGGCACTGTGAAGCAGCCTGCACTTCTCTCAGATCGGTGATCTGTCAGAGTGCTATGCAAACTGGCAGATCACCGATCTGTATTGTCCCCCCCTGGGGCAAAGTAAAAAAGTTAAAAAAAAAATTTCCAAATGTGTAAAAAAAAATAAAAAAAATATTCCAAAATAATGAAAAAAAAAATATATATATTATTCCCATAAATACATTTCTTTATCTAAATAATAAAAAAAAAACAATAAAAGTACACATATTTAGTATCGCCGCGTCCGTAACGACCCGTCCTATAAAACTGGCCCACTAGTTAACCCCTTCAGTAAACACCGTAAGAAAAAAAAAAAAAACGAGCCAAAAAACAACGCTTTATTATCATACCGCTGAACAAAAAGTGGAATAACACGTGATCAAAAAGACAGATATAAATAACCATGGTACCGCTGAAAGCGTCATCTTGTCCCGCAAATAACAAGCCACCATACAGCATGATCAGCAAAAAAATAAAAAAGTTATAGTCCTGAGAATAAAGCGATGCAAAAATAATTATTTTTTCCATAAAATAGTTTTTATCGTATAAAAGCGCCAAAACATAAAAAAATAATATAAATGAGGTATCGCTGTAATCGTACTGACCCGAAGAATAAAACTGCTTTATCAATTTTACCAAACGCGGAACGGTATAAACGCCTCCCCCAAAAGAAATTCATGAATAGCTGGTTTTTGGTCATTCTGCCTCACAAAAATCGGAATAAAAAGCGATCAAAAAATGTGACGTGCCCAAAAATGTTACCAATAAAAACGTCAACTCGTCCCGCAAAAAACAAGACCTCACATGACTCTGTGGACCAAAATATGGAAAATTTATAGCTCTCAAAATGTGGTAACGCAAAAAATATTTTTTGCAATAAAAAGCGTCTTTCAGTGTGTGACGGCTGCCAATCATAAAAATCCGCTCAAAAACTCGCTATAAAAGTAAATCAAACCCCCCTTCATCACCCCCTTAGTTAGGGAAAAATAAAAAAAATGTATTTATTTCCATTTTCCCATTAGGGCTAGGGTTAGGGTTGGGGCTAGGGTTAGGGCTAGGGTTAGGGCTAGGTCTAGGGTTAGGTCTAGGGCTAGGGTTAGGGCTAGGGTTAGGGTTGGGGCTAGGGTTAGCGCTAGGGTTAGGGTTAGGGCTAAGGTTAGGGCTAGGTCTAGGGTTAGGGTTGGGGCTAGGGTTAGGGTTAGGGCTAGGGTTAGGGCAAGGGTTGGGGCTAGGGTTAAGGCTACAGTTAGGGTTGGGGCTAAAGTTAGGGTTAGGGCTAAAGTTACGGTTAGGGTTTAGATTACATTTACGGTTGGGAATAGGGTTGGGATTAGGGTTAGGGGTGTGTCAGGGTTAGAGGTGTGGTTAGGGTTACTGTTGGGATTAGGGTTAGGGGTGTGTTTGGATTAGGGTTTCAGTTATAATTGGGGGGTTTCCACTGTTTCGGCACATCAGGGGCTCTCCAAACGCGACATGGCGTCCGATCTCAATTCCAGCCAATTCTGCATTGAAAAAGTAAAACAGTGCTCCTTCCCTTCCGAGCTCTCCCGTGTGCCCAAACAGGGGTTTACCCCAACATATGGGGTATCAGCGTACTCAGGACAAATAGGACAACAACCTTTGGGGTCCAATTTCTCCTGTTACCCCTGGGAAAATACAAAACTGGGGGCTAAAAAATAATTTTTGTGGGAAAAAAAAAAGATTTTTTATTTTCACGGCTCTGCGTTATAAACTGTAGTGAAACACTTGGGGTTCAAAGTTCTTACAACACATCTAGATAAGTTGCTTGGGGGTCTAGTTTCCAAAATGGGGTCACTTGTGCGGGGCTTCTACTGTTTAGGTACATTAGGGGCACTGCAAACGCAATGTGACGCCTGCAGACCATTCCATCTAAGTCTGCATTCCAAATGGCGCTCCTTCCCTTCCGAGCCCTTCCATGCGTCCAAACGGTGGTTCCCCCCCACATATGGGGTATCAGCGCACTCAGGACAAATTGGACAACTTTTGGGGTCCAATTTCTCCTGTTACCCTTGGGAAAATACAAAACTGGGGGCTAAAAAATAATTTTTGTGGGAAAAAATTTTTGTTTTATTTTTACGGCTCTGCATTATAAACTTCTGTGAAGCCCTTGGTGGGTCAAAGCGCTCACCACACATCTAGATAAGTTCCTTAGGGGGTCTACTTTCCAAAATGGTGTCACTTGTGGGGGGTTTCTACTGTTTAGGTACATTAGGGGCTCTGCAAACGCAATGTGACACCTGCAGACCATTCCATCTAAGTCTGCATTCCAAATGACGCTCCTTCCTTTCCGAGCCCTCCCATGCGCCCAAACAGTGGTTCTCCCCACATATGGTGTATCATCGCACTCAGGACAACTTGGACAACAAATTTTGGGGTCCAATTTCTCCTGCTACAATCGGGAAAATACAAAACTGGGGGCTAAAAAAATAATTTTTGTGGGAAAAAATTTTTGTTTTATTTTTACGGCTCTGCATTATACACTTCTGTGAAGCCCTTGGTTGGTCAAAGCGCTCAAAACACATCTAGATAAGTTCCTTAGGGGGTCTACTTTCCAAAATGGTGTCACTTGTGGGGGGTTTCAATGTTTAGGCACATCAGTGGCTCTCCAAACGCAACATGGCGTCCCATCTCAATTCCTGTCAATTTTGCATTGAAAAGTCAAACGGCGCTCCTTCCCTTCCGAGGTCTCCCATGCGCCCAAACAGTGGTTTACCCCCACATATGGGGTATCAGCGTACTCAGGACAAATTGTACAACAACTTTTGGGGTCCAATTTCTTCTCTTACCCTTGGGAAAATAAAAAATTGGGGGTGAAAAGATAATTTTTGTGAAAAAATATGATTTTTTTATTTTTACGGTTCTGCATTATAAACTTCTGTGAAGCACTTGGTGGGTCAAAGTGCTCACCACACCTCTAGATAAGTTCCTTAGGGGGTCTACTTTCCAAAATGGTGTCACTTGTGGGGAGTTTCAATGTTTAGGCACATCAGGGGCTCCCCAAACGCAACATGGCGTCCCATCTCAATTCCAGTCAATTTTGAATTGAAAAGTCAAATGGCGCTCCTTCGCTTCCGAGCTCTGTCATGCGCCCAAACAGTGGTTTACCCCCACATATGGGGTATCGGCGTACTCAGGACAAATTGTACAACAACTTTTGGGGTCCATTTTCTCCTGTTACCCTTGGTAAAATAAAACAAATTGGAGCTGAAGTAAATTTTTTGTGAAAAAAAGTTAAATGTTCATTTTTATTTAAACATTCCAAAAATTCCTGTGAAATACCTGAAGGGTTAATAAACTTCTTGAATATGGTTTTGAGCACCTTGAGGGGTGCAGTTTTTAGAATGGTGTCACACTTGGGTATTTTCTATCATATAGAGCCCTCAAAATGACTTCAAATGAGATGTGGTCCCTAAAAAAAAATGGTGTTGCAAAAATGAGAAATTGCTGGTCAACTTTTAACCCTTATAACTCCCTAACAAAAAAAAATTTTGGTTCCAAAATTGTGCTGATGTAAAGTAGAAATGTGGGAAATGTTACTTATTAAGTATTTTGTGTGACATATCTCTGTGATTTAATTGCATAAAAATTCAAAGTTGGAAAATTGCGAAATTTTCAAAATTTTCGCCAAATTTCCATTTTTTTCACAAATAAACGCAGGTACTATCACAGAATTTTTACCACTATCATGAAGTACAATATGTCACGAGAAAACAATGTCAGAATCACTGGGATCCGTTGAAGCGTTCCAGAGTTATAACCTCATAAAGGGACAGTGGTCAGAATAGTAAAAATTGGCCCGGTCATTAACGTGCAAACCACCCTTGGGGGTGAAGGGGTTAATGGAGCGATGTCATATATCTACTTTGAACTACTCAAAGTCTGCTTCAGTCGCTACCATATTCACTGGTAATAGAATAGGCGTTATAGGCTGTATCGCTGGACAGTACAGACACCGTCCAGTCAGGGATTAGTCGGCCAGGTTAATGGGTGTGTGTGCAGTCCAGCAGGAGTAATCACCTCTCTGAGAAGCCAATGAGAAAGTACCACACCCTGTTTAAACTCTGAGCATACTGTTGAAGTTGCCAGATATTGTGTCTGAAAGCTGGTGTTTGGTTGTTCTCGATTCCTGTCATAGACTCAGTTTGTAACCTGAGGGTCACACAACCATTTTCTCTCCATCCGAGAAAAACAGTCCCGTATGCTAATCAGACTCAGAGTTTAATCAGAGTGGGATCTATTAATCAGACTCATAGACTCAAACGGGAAAGTTCCATCCGATTCTCAGAGGCAAATTGTTCATGCTGTGATTTTTTTCCTTGTACCCCGCAGTCCCCCCCCAAAAAAATTGGAGATCTGCACAGCTCCATAGAATATCATGGATACAAGTGCTATCCCTCAAAACCACAGATAGCACTCACCCGATTTTTACAGTTGTGTGCATAAGCCCCAAATCAAATTGTTAATTCATCTATCCCAAACTAGGCCTGTTTAACTTTGTTCCGACTGATTTCCTGGCAAATGACGCCGACTATACTTCTGAATTTGGCTTTCTTTCTGTGTTTTCACTCCAGTTACGGACCTTGTTAGCTAGACTTCTCTTGCCTTAGACTTGCTCTTTGAGCCAGAAGCCACTCTGTGGAAGCAACTCAGGGGACCCTTTTCTAAGTCCAAATTCTTGTATAAGGGCTAAAGGGGAAGGCTGCGATTTCTGCTGAAATCTGCTAGTGAGGGGCCAGTGCCAAATCTGAATGAGGTAGCTATTTTGATCTAACAGACTCTGAGGGTATGTTTCCACTGACAGACATAACAAAAGAGCAACATGGACACTTCTCTAGTGAATGAAGAAACCAGTGGCTGAAAATTGGCAGTGGACAGTAGACCTCATTCACCAGATAGGAAAATATACTTAAATGGGGTCAGTAAATAACAGGATTTTAAGGCATATCTTGTGAATATACACTGCTCAAAAAATAAAGGGAACACTTAAACAACAGAATATAACTCCAAGTAAATCAAACTTCTGTGAAATCAAACTGTCCACTTAGGAAGCAACACTGATTGACAATCAATTTCACATGCTGTTGTGCAAATGAGATAGACAACAGATGGAAATTATTGGCAATTATCAAGACACTCAATAAAGGAGTGGTTCTGCAGGTGGGGACCGCAGACAACATCTCAGTACCAATGCTTTCTGGCTGATGTTTTGGTCACTTTTGAATGTTGGTTGTGCTTTCACACTCGAGGTAGCATGAGATGGACTCTATAACCCACACAAGTGGCTCAGGTAGTGCAGCTCATCCAGGATGGCACATCAATGCGAGCTGTGGCAAGAAGGTTTGCTGTGTCTGTCAGCATAGTGTCCAGAGGCTGGAGGCGCTACCAGGAGACAGGTCAGTACACCAGGAGATGTGGAGGGGGCCGTAGGAGGGCAACAACCCAGCTACCTCCACCTTTGTGCAAGGAGGAACAGGAGGAGCTCTGCCAGAGTCCTGCAAAATGACCTCCAGCAGGCCACAAATGTGCATGTGTCTGCACAAACGGTTAGAAACCGACTCCATGAGGATGGTCTAAGTGCCGACATCCACAGATGAGGGTTGTGCTCTGAGACCAACACCATGCAGGACACTTGGCATTTGCCACAGAACACCAGGATTCACCACTGGCGCCCTGTGCTATTCACAGATGAAAGCAGGTTCACATTGAGCACATGTGACAGATGTGACAGTCTGGAGATGCCGTGGAGAGCGATCTGCTGCCTGCGACATCTTTCAGCATGACTGTTTGGCAGTGGGACAGTAATGGTGTGGGGTGGTATTTCTTTGGAGGGCCGCACAGCCCTACATGTGCTCGCCAGAGGTAGCATGACTTCCATTAGGTACCGAGATGAAATCCTCAGACCTCTTGTGAGACCATATGCTGGTGCGGTTGGCCCTGTGTTCCTCCTAATGCGTGACAATGCCAGACCTCATGTGGCTGGAGTGTGTCAGCAGTTCCTGCAAGATGAAGGCATTAAAACTATGGACTGGCCCGCCCGTTCCCCAGACCTGAATCCGATTGAGCACATCTGGGACATCATGTCTCGCTCCATCCACCAATGTCACATTGCACCACAGACTGTCCAGGAGTTGGCGGATGCTTTAGTCCAGGACTGGGAGGAGATCCCTCAGGAGGCCATACAGGTACGTGGAGGCCACACACAATACTGAGCATCTTTTCCTTGTCATAAGGCATTTCCATTGAAGTTGGATCTGCCTGTAATTTGATTTTGCACTTTGATTTTGAGCATCATTCCAAATCCAGACGTCCATGGGATATTCATTTTGATTTACATTGATAATTGTTATGTTTTATTGTTCTGAACACATTCCACTATGCAATAAATAAAAATTTGCAACTGGAATATTTCATTCAGAGATATCTAGGATGTGGTATTTTAGTGTTCCCTTTAGTTTTTTGAGCAGTGTATAAGCCTAAAATGTAAATACCCCTTTTAAGCTACATTTCTATGCAGTGGCTTATATTTAATGACGATTTTTTTTTTTTTTATATCAGAGTAAATTATCTTTAATATGGAAAATTTAGAAGCTTTTCTGATAAGTGAAAGGACATTACCTCAAATATCCGGAAGATTATTCATTTAAATAAGACGAACGCCACTAATAACGTTGGACTCTAAAATGTTCCATTTAGCGTTTAGATTTCCCCGGATATGGAGGATGACATTAGCGCACATTTAGTGATGTGACACCGCAGGGAGAAGCTTGCATTTCTGGAGGATCAGGGGATCACAGTATTATGTCCACACACTTGAAGCTTGTCTTAGAGTGCATGTTATTATATTCCATTATTTCCCATATAATGTAATAAAAGTGACATTGAAGCTTGGAAATTGCGTTATTTCAAACACGACCTTCATTTACTATAAGCAGCACGCTAGAGGACGGCAAATTGCTTCCTTCTTCTAGACGCATAATGTTCACTGCCATCCTGATACTTATCACTATGGGCAAAGCCAACAGAAAAATAGCAACAATTACAAAATAAAGCCAAATATACTTGTCATTACTGAGTAACAGAATAGCATCGCAAATAGAAAAAGAGCCAGACGGACTCCATGATGATGATTTATATACTGTGGCTACAAATAAATGCTCTATGACATCTCAAAATTACCCGCGGCAGCCGAGTGATAGCAGTTCCTGAGCTGAACAGCATGGCGCCATCAACTGTGTAGTGGCCCCTGATGATCTACAGTTATTCAGAGCCAGATCTGCAGTACCCTGCTGTGGCAACTACACATCTGACAGAACTGTGCTGTTCCACTCCGCAACAGCCAACATCCAGCCACCATAACTGCTGATCGATGGGGGCACCAGATGGCAGACCACCACCGATCTGAGATTGAGTTCCTACCCTCAGGAAAATAGTGAAGCGACCCTTTAATTTAGTAGGAAAAATAGTGTTGCAGTGCGCAAATGGAGATTCTGGTCGGGCTTTATAGCCGGCTCTGCAAATGGTCAACACTAAATTGCAGGAATTAGAGGCAAGGCTTATACCACTGTTTTTACTGACTTTTCGTGCTACTTCCAATAGGCGGCACTAGATTCCATTTTCTCTTCCTCTATGAAGCTGCTATTTCCATATTTTATTTCCCAGGGGATGCATTACATGGCGTACAAATTCCAAACCCCAGTTTGGCAGTCTCTTCAGATTGAACCTTTACTTCTTAGTGTTGGCAGATATGCAACAGATACAGACTTATTTGTGTGCAGGAGGAGTTTACAGTTTTCTGACAGTAGATGGCGATGTTGTTACTGTTATATGTTTAGTTGAATGTAATGCATATACTTGTTGTACTTTGGTTCCACTTTCTTCCTGTTATGCTATATTAAGAAGCAGATGCATGTACCTCATGTTCTGTGAAGATAAAAGTTAAATTACTCCATATAATCTACTCTCAAAAATTTCTTCTGCGACCAAACTATGCAACGCTTAGACCCCCATCGACGGCTTCTTACCCAACTAAGGTCTCTTACTTTGCACTGTTGAGAAACAAAATCACTGAAACAGGGGTATGCAAATTGAGACTTTGCTTTGGCTGTGTATCCTAAGTCATGTGGCAAGGATCCTTATATGAAATCTGTCAGCAGGTTATTGATATGTAATCTAAAAGCAGCGTGATGTAGGCACGGAGACCCTGATACCAGCGATGTGTCACTTACTAGGTTGTGTTTTGAGGTTTCAATACAATCAGTGTTTTATCACCAGGAGATTATCACTACAGGACTATGTGTCCAACCACACCCCCACCACTGATTAGCAGCTTTCCGTCAATATACAATGTACACAGAAAGTAGCCAATCAGTGGTGTGGGCGGGGTTATACACAGCTCAGCATTCAGAGTTGCACCCAGTAAATTAAGTGATACGTCGCTGGAACCAGGGTCTCTGTCCCTACATCATGCTGCTGTTGAATTACGTAGCAAAAAAATCTGCTGACATACAGTGGGTACGGAAAGTATTCAGACCTCTTAAAATTTTTTACTCTTTGTTTCATTGCAGCCATTTGGTAAATTCAAAAAAGTTCTTTTTTTCACATTAATGTACACTCTGCACCCCATCTTGTCTGAACTTGTCCGCATTCATGTTTCCTTCAATGGCAACCAGTCGTCCTGTCCCTGCAGCTGAAAAACACTCCCATAGCAAGCAGCTGCCACCATGTTTCACTTTTGGGATTGTATTGGGCAGGTGATGAGCAGTGCCTGGTTTTCTCCACACATACAGCTTAGAGTTATCACCAAAAAGGTCTATCTTCGTCTCATCAGACCAGAGAATCTTACTTCTCATAGTCTGGGAGTCCTTCATGTCCTTTTTAGCAAACTCTATGCGGGTTTTCATATGTCTTGCACTGAGGAGAGGCTTCCATTGGACCACTCTGCCATAAAGGCCCGACTGATGTAGGACAGCAGTGATAGATGACTTTGTGGAACTTTCTCCCATCTCCCTACTGCATCTCTGGAGCTCAGACACAGTGATCTTGAGGTTCTTCTTTACCTCTCTTACCAAGGCTCTTCTCCCACGATTGCTCAGTTTGGCTGGATGGCCAGGACTAGGAAGACTTCTGGTAGTCCCAAACTTCTTCCACTTAAGGATTATGGAGGCCACTGTGCTCTTAGGAACCTTGAGTACTGCAGAAATTCTGTTGTAACCTTGGCCAGATCTGTGCCTTGCCACAATTCTGTCTCTGAGCTCCTTGGCCAGTTCCTTTGACCTCATGATTCTCGTTTGGTCTGACATGCCCTGTGAGCTGTGAGGTCTTATATAGTCCTATCAGTTTAATTAAACACAGCTGGACTCCAATGAAGGAATAGAACCATCTCAGGGCTGTCCCACACATCCAGATAATTCCGGTACTGGAATAAATCGGTACCGGAGTTATCCGTGTCCGTGTGCCTGGGAACTCACGTAGGCCATACGTGCGGCACACGTGTGCCGCGCGTATGGCGAGTGGGTACCACACGGAGCATGTGGTACCCACGCGTCTGGTACCCTGCATCGCGCTGAAGCCGCGATTCATATGTTCCCTGCAGCAGCGTTTGCTGCAGAGAAAATATGAAGAATAGTGTTTAAAATAAAGATCTATCTGTCCGCAGGCCCCCCACCCCCTGTGCGCCCCCCCCCCCCCCGCTGTTCAGAAAATACTTACCCGCCTCCCTCGCTGCTTCCTGGTCTGGCCGCGGCTTCTAGTGTATGCGGTCACGTGGGGCCGATCATTTACAGTCATGAATATGTGGCTCCACCTCCCATAGGGGCGGAGCCGACTATTCATGATTGTAAATGATCGGCCCCACGTGACCGCATACAGTAGGAGGCGCGGGGCAGAGAGGAAGGAGTGACAGCCAACGTGGGAGCGGGTGAGTATTTTCAGGACAGCGGGGGGGCGCACAGGGGGTGGGGGGGCGGCGGACACATAGATCTTTATTTTAAACACTATTATTCATATTTTCTCTGCAGCAAACGCTGCTGCAGGGAACATATGAATCGCGGCTTCAGCACCATGTGGGGGGGACAGCGCTTACTGTAGCGCTGTCTCCTGAATGCACACGGACCCCAGACGGAGAATGTCCGTGTGAGGTCCGTGTTTTACACGGACCCATTGACTCTATTGGGTCCGTGTAATACGTGCGCTCCCACGAACACTGACATGTCTCCGTGTTTGGCACACGGAGACACGGTCCGCAAAAAATCAATGACATCTGAACAGATGCATTGATTTTTATGGGTCTACGTGTGTCAGTGTCTCCGGTACGTGAGGAAACTGTCACCTCACGTACCGGAGCCACTGACGTGTGAAACCGGCCTCAAGGAGGATCACAAGGAAATGGACAGCATGTGACTTAAATATGAGTGTCTGAGCAAAGGGTCTAAATACTTATGACCATGTGATATTTCAGTTTTTCTTTTTTTATTAAATTCGCAAAAAATACTACATTTCTGTTTTTTTCAGTTAAGATGGGGTGCAGAGTATATATTAATGTGAAAAAAATGAACTTTTTTGAATTTACCAAATGGCTGCAATGAAACAAAGTGAAAAATTTAAAGGGGTCTGAATACTTTCCGAACCCACTGTATTCCTTTTAGAGGCTTGCTTCTACTATTAGGTAGCAATATAGACCCTGTTTTCTTCCTATGTGAAGAGGTGAGTTTCATATTCTTCTCATCAGATATCACTGATGAAGTATGTGATGGAGACAAAGCAGATGTCAGCAGACCACTTTTTAATCAGTTTTATACAGCTATGAAACCCAAATTTCTCATTATTAAGTTGTTATACGGAGGGGGGAAGTAGTATCCACTAATGTTCCGTTAGATAGCCAGTGCGTTTCGCAGTCATACTGCATTGTCAAGAGAACCAGCAGAAAACACAGAAAAGTGGATAAAGATTTTTTAAGAATATTAAAAGCTAGAAACAATGACACAAAGCATTGCACAAATGTCCTATGCAGTAAACTGGTGTTAGTCGTAATTCTCAGCATGTAGCCGGCATCACTTAGTGTAATCCCTCCATTACTAAGCATCGCTCCCATATGAGCTGTTTGTTTTATTGTTTCCCACCGAAACTGGGTTAGTGTCCTTACGTGGGAATCCAGCAGCTGTCAACCTTTGAGTCTGTGCTGGTAAGATATGAATTCGGAGCGAAGACTACAATTCCAAAATGTAATGTCAAATGGAACAAATGCAAATACAAGCCGCTAAACTTTACTGGCAACAAGAGCGGCTGCTGCTGCGGAGAAGGAGATAAAAGTCTGCATGCCCAGAATTCCCCAAAAGCACAGGGGGTTCTGGAACTGCAGAGAGGGGGTTCTGGGAAAACAACACTCTTGGCATGAAAGTCATAAGACGACGTCTACTGTTCGGGCCGAAGGAGGAGGGTTCAACTTTGAGTCACAGTCACATTTGTTTCTCTGATTCACTGGCTTCTGTAGAGCAAAATGACTTCTAGTTATTACTGGCACTGTGTAATCATACAGCAGGAAATTACTTGTTAATGAGTAATGAAAAGAGCCATGTCTAGATATGGGGAGCGTATATCAGACGTAAGCAGCCTCCAGCCCCCAGACATGGTGGGACTGCAGCTCATCGGTCTGCTCCGGCTATCAGAAAGCAATATTGTAAAACAAACTTTCTAAAGTATACAGGAAAAAGAACGAATGAATGGATGGATGGATGGATAGATATAGAGTAGATAGAATGATAGATAATCGTTATGTTTTTTAAACGGACTACAGGATGGTAGTGGGCAGTTCGTTTCATTCCCAGCCCGAGTTTTCCATGTGGCCCAAGGCCACAGATTCCACTTAAAATCCCTGCAGTAAAGGGTTTGATTGTGTCAGGTTCAGTGTCAGTTTGGAGGAGTACAGAGCAGAAAGCTCTGCAGAGCTCCACCTGTGTGAGGCAACACAGGCAAGAGGAGCCAAACAGCCAAGGCAGCTGGAAGGCCTGGCACACACAGCGTACACATCGGTGCAGTCACCCACGGCAACTGGTCTCAGGAGGTGGACTGGTGTGTATATTGGCTGCAAACTTGAGGATATAGTTCCCGGCTGTGATCTGGAGGATATTGTGTACTGTGTAGTGCTGTGAGTTGAACATTAACACAGCGGTGCAGTCGCCCACAGCAGATCATGAAGGTGGACTGGCGTGTTTATTGGCTGCAATCCAGAGGATATTGTGTGCTGTGTTTTGTGAGTTGAACATTAAAGAGACTTTGTACACGGCGGTGCAGTCGCCCACAGCAACCGGTCTTGGAGGTGGACTGGCATGTTTATTGGCTGCAATCTAGAGGATATGGTTGCTGGCTGCGATCGTTTGCTGTGTTTTTGTGAGTTGAACATTAAAGAGACTTTTGTTTTGAACTTTGTTGGGTCACTGCCTCATCACTGCACTACAATAGATAGATGATAGATAGATAGATAGATCCATCAGAGGCAAAAGAGTGATCAAACAATTGTGAGACTTAGAAAACCAGGGGTGGATTCTACAGAGAGACCTTTACAGCTTCAATTCTTCTCACAAGGTTAAAAGGAACCAGTCCTATCCCAAAACGCTAGTAACTTGTAGATATGAGGTTAATCTGCAGGTTAATAGCATTCTGAAGCTGTGCTGCCGCAGCACTGAAAGCCCCGCTGCCTGGAAGAAATTAAATTTATTCCCTCCGACAGCCTGTGGCTTTCAGTCATAGAGGCGTGGCTTCAGTCACCACTCGATATACGGAGAGCGGCGGCTGTACCGGCACCCCGGTATTGGTTGACAACTGGCTCAGCAATGCATCAGCATAAAGCCGGCTGTCAATCAGTGTCAGGGTCCCATTACAGCCGCTGCTCAGTGTATACCTAGTGGTGACTGAAGCTGTGCTGGTGCCGCCCCTGTGACTGAAAACCCAAGGCTGCTTAGTGGAATAAAGTTGATTTCCTCCTTGTAGCCGGGCTTCTAGTGCAGTGTCTGTGTGGCTTTAGAGCGCTATTAACCTGCAGAAATTGAGTATTAGCCTGCAGAAATTAAGTTAATTTGCCAGTTAAGTTTTTTACACGACAGAATCCCTTTAAATTCAGAACATTTAGTAATCTTCTGAAACTCGTATGCCATTTATTCTGAATTTTATCTATGTGAATACTAACAAAGCAGAGGTCAGCAAATACCAACAAAGCAACTTCTTTAACTGTGGTACTATGTTCGACTTACCCCTGTGCTATGACATCACTGTGTGCATTATACTTGCATGGTGACATCATTTTTTCAATTCATCCTTGCTCTGTAACTTTGCTATGAGAATTATCTTAATGTTGTGACATAACTGTATGAATTACTGCAGAGCAATGAGCTCTGTGACATCACTGTGTGCACAATACCTAAACCTAAAACATCATTGAGTGAGGCTAAGTTCACATATCAAAAATGGTGCAATGCTCAGATGGGAAATACGCAGCCTGGCTTCAGCTAATTGCCTCATTTATGCCAATGAAGCAGTGAGTTCAGGTCAGGAGACCCGGTGTTTGGGCTGGATGTTCAGATCCAGCCATTGTGTCATATTATCATGCTTATTATTTTTGTGCTATGACATTACTGTGTGCATAACACCGAAGCTTAAGGCCACATTAGAAAAAAGTAGTACGAACCCGCCAAAGTCAACGTGATCTGCTGATCATCTGATGCGTATAAGGATCTCCAGATTGTCCCCTGACATATTAAGAAGAAGGACACAAAGAGCAGACGGTTGAGCTTCAATCACCTGATGTTTGACAGATGATTCTAGCATTGGCGCCCTCATATGGAGTCAGTAAAGATAACTGTTATATGTAATGTGTACGGCCAGCTTTAGTTACTTGTCCTTCTAAGGCCACAATCACATGTTCAGTATTTGCTCAGTATTTTACATCAGTATATGTAAAGGTACCGTCACACTAAACGATATCGCTAGCGATCCGTGACGTTGCAGCGTCCTGGCTAGCGATATCGTTTAGTTTGACAGGCAGCAGCGATCAGGATCCTGCTGTGATATCGCTGGTCGTTGAACAAAGTTCAGAACTTTATTTGGTCGTCAGACCGGCGTGTATCGTCGTGTTTGACACCAAAAGCAACGATACCAGCGATGTTTTACACTGGTAACCAGGGTAAACATCGGGTTACTAAGCGCAGGGCTGCGCTTAGTAACCCGATGTTTACCCTGGTTACCAGTGTAAAATGTAAAAAAAACAAACTACATACTTACCTTCGCGTCCCCCGGCGTCCGCTTCCCACACTGACTGAGCGCCGTAAAGTGAAAGTGAAAGTACAGCACAGCGGTGACGTCACCGCTCTGCTGTTAGGGCCGGCGCTCAGTCAGTGCAGGAAGCGGACGCCGGGGGACGCGAATGTAAGTATGTACTGTTTGTTTTTTTTACATTTTACGCTGGTAACCAGGGTAAACATCGGGTTACTAAGCGCGGCCCTGCGCTTAGTAACCCGATGTTTACCCTGGTTACCCGGGGACCTCGGCATCGTTGGTCGCTGGAGAGCGGTCTGTGTGACAGCTCTCCAGCGATCAAACAGCGACGCTGCAGCGATCAGCATCGTTGTCGCTATCGCTGCAGCGTCGCTTAATGTGAAGGTACCTTAAGGCCACGGTCACATGTTCAGTATTCGGTCAGAATTTTACCTCAGTATTTGTAAGTCAAAATCAGGAGTGGAACAATCAGAGGAAAAGTATAATAGAAACATATGCACCACTTCTGTATGGATCACCCACTCCTGGTTTTGGCTTACAAATACTGATATAAAATACTGACCAAATACTGAACGTGGCCTTACTGTGACATTACCTCTGTGCTGTAACATCACTGTTTGCAGTATTCTTAAAGGGGTTGTTACCTTTCAGGTAATGGTGTCACTGTGCAGAGAGAATGAACACAATAATGTCACCTATAAATTACAATTAACTCCATGAAGGTTTGGCTTAAAAGGGTTGTTCCCAATCAGTTAATGTTCAGCCCCAGCTGCAATTTTTTTTTAAATAAACTGTCCTGTACTCACCATTCCAAGTTCCCCCGGTCTCTGCTGTTGCTCCTGGCGTCTGGTATTGGCTGCGGTGCAGACGTCACATTGACAGGGCAGCAGCAAATCACTGAGCTCAGTTGCTTCCGCTCAGGAGAAGCAGTCAATGTCAGACATCAGGAGCAGCGATAGAGACTTGCCGATGGAGACTTGCCGGTGGAGACTTGCCAGTGGAGACAGCGGGTAGAGGAAAGTTTGCTATTTATAGATAAAGAACTTCAGCCAGAACTGAACATTATCTGAGATGGAACAACCCTTTTAAGCCAAACCTTAATTGAGTTGTCATTTCTAGGTGACATTACTGTGTGAATTTCCTCTGCACGATGACGTCAATTTGGTTATTATTAGTGATGAGTGAGCATGCTGGGATAAGGCGTTATTCGATCATGCTCGGGTGCTAACAGAGAGACTTCGGCGTGCTCGAATAATATGTTCGAGTCCCTGCGGCTGCATGTCTCGCGGTTGTTAGGGTATGTTTCCACGGTAAGTAAACGCTGCTTGTTTGACGCTGCAGCGTCAAACAAGCAGCGTCCAGATGTTCCAGCATAGTGGAGGGGATTTTATGAAATCCCGTCTCCACTATGCGTGGAAACCCGCACGCGGCGGCCCTGCGACTCCGGACATGCTGCGCGTCTTTTCAGATCGCAGCATGTCCGTACACCTTGCGGGGACGCAGCGTCCCCGCAAGGCATATCACAGGGCCCTATGGCGAGGGGTGCGATGATCCCGGATGTGTACTGTACACATCCGGCACCATCGCGTCCCAGGAAGGGGGCGGGGCTTAGCGCCGAGCGGCTTCGCCGCTGCGGCGATACCGCCGCCCCTCCGGACCGTGGAGCCATACCCTTAGACAGCTGCAACACATGCAGGGATTGTCTAACAGGGAATTTCTGCATGTGTTGGGGCTGTCGAACAGCGCCGAGACATGCAGGGACTCAAATATATTATTCGAGGGGCGTGGCTATGTAGCCGAAGAAGCAGGAAGCACCTAAGGAGAGCTCCAATTATCCTGAACTAACTTTGCCATAAAATAATGAACGTGGCTGAACGAATTTAAACTAAACCGGAGCCCCATACACTAGAGAGTCCTGTGGACCTCCCGGGAGACCGCTGCGGAGATTCGTGGAGCCGGGAGCCGCGGGAGCTGAAGCGGTCAGGAGGCCCCCCGCGTGTAACGGCGGCCATTTCTGGAGCGCGCACCAGGAGACACAGAACACTGCGCTACTTCCAGCTGGAGCCCGGACCCTCTGTCACCTTGGAAGCAGCGGTGACCGACCTCGCTGGTGAGAGCAGCGAGATACCTGCACGCGGGAGCGAGGAGGGCATACGGAGCGCGGTGCTGCTCCTTGCCGGAGCTGGGTCCCTCTCATTCCGGAGGAGGCGGCGGTGGACGGTACCGGTGGGTGCGGTACCTACATACAGGAGCTGTGGGGATTGACGCTCCGGACGACTGCGGCGATAATCTGAAGCGGCGGGAGCTGTGGAGACAGAGACGCCAGGAGAGTCCACGTGCAGCGGCGGCCGTCTTCGGCGCGCACGCTCCGGAACACAAGACGTGGCGCCATTATTTTCTGCTGGGACCAGACTTTCCTCCAGCTGGAGCCGACGGAGGCAGGATCGCAGTGGTGAGAACGTGGGCCGGTACGCAGAGACTGGGAGACCTGAGGGGGATGACGGTACTCACGAGGAGCAGTGGTCATTAATATAGCGCGCTCCCTAACAGCAAAGGGAGCGGTGCCTTTCAAACCTGCGGTGCTGTTTTGGGGATAACTAAACATTCAAAATTAGAGGGGTGGTGCGGTGTGCGCCCTGAAATATTGGGCCCTGTGCCCCCCCTGTCATACAGCCGCCTCATTGACAGCAACATAACATTGGGAATTAACCCCTTCTCCGCTGCTCCCCCTCTGTCCATAAACGGAGTGCCTGCCCAGCCATATTGGACCTAAGTAATCACCCAGACAACCACCCTGTGATTCTCATTATTTGTCGAGCTCGCGGAGACTTAGAGCGCAATCCAGCACTATATATATATATAGGATCTGGGGTCGGAGTTCGATCCATCTAACACCATAAAATTAGAGCACAGCTTATCTACAATTACTTTTGAGGTTGCTTTGTGGGATCCCCCTTACGTATACCCGCCATGCAGCATTCTAAAGGAGCGACAGCGGCTGAAAAGCTTAAAAAATATGCTAAAGATGACTCCCATGATAATGTACGCAACCTTAGAAACAACCCTACATCATCTCAGCGCAGGGGTCGCCCCTCTGATGGTACTGGGGAGGGGGAGGAGGAAGAAATGACTCTTAAACAGGCATCGGAGCAGTTAATGCAGGCTATATCCCTCACTAGATCATCTCTTACGGAGAAAATAGAGGATGTGCATTCTGAGGTGGGCCGCCTGCGACATGACATGCAAACTATGAGGGGACGTATTTCTGAGGTTGAAACAAGGGTGTCCCACATAGAAGACACTATCACTCCTATGGAGGCTAAACTGGCTAAAGCTACTGGATCCGTAAATGCCTGGAAGCAAAAGGCAGATGATTTGGAAAATAGGCTACGCCGCAACAATATCCGAATTATAGGTCTTCCGGAGCGGTCAGAGGGTCAGCGACCTGAACAGTTCTTAGAGGAATGGCTTAAATCTTCATTGGGGGATGAATTCTCCTCAACATTTTCGGTAGAGAGGGCCCATAGGGTACCGATGAGGTCTTTGCCTCCCGGGGCCCCGCCGCGACCTCTCCTGGCACGCCTCCTTAATTGCAGAGACAGGGATGCCATCCTCCGCTTGGCGCGGCAGAAGGGCCTCATCAAATTCGATAATGCCACCATATCAATCTTTCCAGATTTTTCCATGGAACTTCAAAAGCAACGGACACGATTTATGGATGTTAAGAAACAACTCAGGGATAAGAACATCGTCTATTCTATGCTCTATCCAGCTCGGCTCCGTGTCGACCACAATGGCTCTTCCTTATTCTTCACGGACCCAGCGGAGGCGATTGAGTGGATGCGGTCTCACGGGGGTCCGAATGTGGAAGATTCCTAACCTGGACTCCTTGATTAAAGGCAACATACCTAGAGCTTTCCGTAGGGGTGTGAAAAAAGTCACCAATACCGGACACTGTATCCAGTGAGGGTATCCCCTTTTCAATCTGACTGTGGGAGAATGGAAATACTCTCCCCTACTGTTCAAGTTTTTTTGTTTCTTTTGGTTTTATGTACCAGTTTTGATTGTTTACTAAGTAAGACTGCCGCTGATACTAACTCTTTGCCCTGCATGATACTGCTGGAATGCACCCGAATAATAATGTTATGCATTAACTCTTCCTTCAAAAGTAAACATGGGGACTGAAATTATATGTATGACATGGAATATACGAGGTATCAAAGCCCCTAGAAAGAAAATTAAGGTATTTTCTCAGATAAAAAGGTGCCATCCCCACATTGTAGCATTAATAGAAACACATTTAACAAGAGATACGGCTAGATGTCTGCAAAAGCCATGGGTACAATGGGCCTTGCATGCCTTCCACACCAGTTATTCCAGAGGGGTCTCTTTACTGATACACAAGGAGGTCAGATGGGAGGCCAAGGAGGCGAGACGTGATCCCGAGGGTCGCTTTGTCTTTGTGCATGCATTCATCAACTCGCGAGAGTATGTGTTGTTATGTATCTATAATCCCCCCCCTGCCAACATGTCAATTCTTCGTATGGCTTTAGGCTTCTCCTTAAAATACCCGGAAGCCAACGTTATCTGCATGGGAGACTTTAACCTAGTTATGAATCAATCCATGGATAGATTGAGATTAGATGACGTAGCATCAGGAGACACTTTACCTCAACCCCCCTCTCAATTGGCACTGTTTATGGATGGCAGTGGTTGGCTAGATTTGTGGAGAATGGGTCACCCAGAGGTCAGAGGGTACACCTGTCACTCATCTACTAGACAGTCACTATCTCGAATAGACTATATATTTGGGTCGAGTGGATTGGCATTATGGGTGGATAGTATTGAACATGGTAGTCGGGGGATCTCAGATCACAGCCCAATTATTCTTAAACTCAAATTTGGACAATCCAATAATAATAGTAAGTCCTGGAAATTGAACCCCTTCTGGTTAAAATTAATAGACGCTAGCGATAGGACGATTGATCAGCTGAATAGTTTCATTCTAACACACTCGGAACTCCAAAACCTCGGTTTATTTTGGGACACCCTGAAGGCATACTTGAGGGGATGTCTGTCCTCTACTATCTCCTATATTAAGAGGGTAACGGCGAAAGAGGATGAGGAGATGGAACAAAGATTAAAAGACTCAGAAGCCACTTACATAGCCAACCAGTCCAGCAGTAATAGGATCGAATGGCTCACTTCCCAGAGACTATATACCCAACACGCAGATGTTAAGTCAAAGCGAAAATTATTTTTCACTCGCCAAGCCTATTTTGAGCTGGGGAATCAGGCCAGTACACTTTTGGCCTTCTTGGTACGCCAACACAATGCCTCCAACACAATATTGCAGATCCGGGTGTCTGATGGCTCTTTAGTATCCTCTACTGATGGAATACTTCAAGGCTTCTATGACTATTATACCTCGTTATATAAATCTAGTAGTGGTTTTGATACAGATGAATGCTTAGATTATTTATCGGATGTAACATTCCCCTCACTGAGCCCACCCCAGCGAGCCCTTATGGAAGCTGAATTTACCCTGGAAGAGGTAGAACAAGCTATAACAGATATGGCAACTGGAAAGGCCCCGGGACCTGATGGGTTTCCCATTGAGTTCTATAGGAAATACCGTGACAAACTGGCACCTATACTGCTAAAGGTACTTAAGGGAATATGGGAGGGGGAATCTGTACCTGAAACGTTTTATGATGCTAATATTGTAGTACTCAGGAAGGAGGGGAAGGATCCTCTGGATTGTGGATCATATAGACCAATCTCTTTGGTGAACGTAGATTATAAAATTTTCACTAAAATCCTAGCCACTAGATTAAATAAGATTATATTGGATCTCATACACCCGGATCAAACCGGTTTTATGCCTGGGAAAAATACTTCTATCAACATCAGACGGGTACAGTCGGTCATACAATATAGTTCTCTGGAACCAGACAACAAGTGGGCATTGGCTTCGATAGACGCAGCCAAGGCTTTTGACTCCCTTGAATGGCCCTTCTTGGTTGCATGTTTACGGAAATATGGGTTTGGGAACAAATTTTTAAGAGGGATAGGTACATTATATGCGAAACCTAGGGCACGAATGGTGGTGAATGGCTCAAT
Source organism: Ranitomeya variabilis (assembly GCF_051348905.1). Lineage (NCBI taxonomy): Eukaryota > Metazoa > Chordata > Amphibia > Anura > Dendrobatidae > Ranitomeya > Ranitomeya variabilis. Next base: position 510,822,655 of record NC_135237.1, read on the forward strand.
GTCTGCACCGTTTTCTTTGCACAGAGGAACTCGACAGGGGTGCCCTCTCTCCCCAGCTTTATTTGCCTTGGCGATAGAGGCCTTGGCAATACGAATGAGGTCTTCTGTAGATATTAAAGGGATACATATCGCTGATAAGGTGGACGTCATCGGTCTATATGCTGATGATATGGTGGTGTTTATGGATCAAACGGAGGACACATTACCAAAAGTAATAACGATGATAGACAGATTCAGTAAATTTTCTGGCCTTTATATAAATTGGGAAAAATCTGCTCTGATGCCTCTCTCCCATACTTCAATGTCCTGCCTTGAAACCCTCTCACCGCTACCCATTGTCTCCAAGTTTAAATATCTAGGAATACATATGTCCCAGAGTAGTCACCTAGACTTGCATCTTAATATATTTCCGTTACTGGATGTGGTTAAATCCAAATTTGCTACCTGGGACAAACTACCACTATCTGTGGCTGGACGCATTAATCTCATAAAGATGATATTGCTTCCAAAGCTGAGCTACTGTTTTCAGCACAGTGCGGTTATAATACCTAAATTTTTTTTTACAACCCTAAATTCCCTCACTACATCCTTCATATGGGGAAAGACTAGGCCTAAACTTAAGTTATCCACCCTGCAAAGACCCAAACAAGGGGGTGGGGCGGCCCTGCCAGACTTCTATCTATATTACCTTGCTGGTCAGGCTAAAATGTTGAATATGTGGATGCCCGGGAAAACTCTTCCTAACTCTGAAAACCATATTCTGTACTCAGCCAAAATTGATTGTCCACTGGGATTTTTGGAGATGGAGAGAACTACTGCTCCTCATTTACTTCCTTTGCTCCGGCTAGCACGATCAATATGGAGGCAAATTAAAAGGGTAACGGGATTTGCTGATATAGCAGCTGAAATGCCATTGTGGAATAATAGTTATTTTCCGGTATTACTAGGTCATCCGTCCACTGAATTCTGGATATCGTATGGTGTCCTTACAGTAAGAAATCTACATAATCAGGGGATTTTTGTTTCCTTCGAGCAGTTACAAAATACCTACAATATACCAAAATCTCAGTTTTTCCATTACTTGCAACTAAGGTCAGCCTTCCAGTCACATATGCGGAATGTGGGTACAGGCCGAGCTATCTCAGATTTACCATTAATAGGTATCCTTAATTCGCAGGGTCTCCAGGGACTTATCTCCTCTCTGTATACCTATCTGTTATCCATGGGTGAGGGATCTACCATAGATTCAATTAAGGGGAAATGGAGACAACTTCTCCCAGACACACTGGGAGAGGAATGGGACGAAATCTTGGAATCCCCAACTAAAGTCTCCCCATCAGTTAATAATAGGATGACCCAACTATACATCATGTATCAATCCTATTTGACCCCGATTCGTCTTTTTAAAATGGGTCGTCTACACTCATCAGACTGCTTGAGATGCCATTCTAGCAACGCAGATTTTATCCACATGATATGGAAGTGTCCTATTGTCTTCCAATATTGGAATGAGGTAACGACATTATTGACATCACTGGTGTCGATCCCTGTCCCACTTGAACCTCTGGTATGTTTATTTGGAGTATGGGAGGCAGAGACTTGGGATCGTCATACGGGAATTTTTCTGAGGGAGACGCTGTTTTTGGCACGAAAGGTGTTGGCTCTGCGATGGATGGGTGGTTCTTGTCCAACTCTTAGAGCATGGGTAGACTTGGTAAATTCCATTATTCCGTATGAGCGGACATTGTACCAGAATAGAGGTAATCCAGCTAAATTTGAAAAGATTTGGGGAAGATGGAACTCCTCCTGCCATACTGTTTAGTTTAAAATAACTTAACAAATATACAAGGAAAGGGTGTAAGATTGCGGCCATTATCTACTCACAGGGCAGAATCTATCTAGAACTCTCCTTTAAGCGGCAGCATGTTAGTTTTAGAGGTTTTATTAGAAGTTAATGTAGTTAAAGTTTGAATAGGATATGAACAAATGATTGACATGCATTGCTTGTAACCTTTACAATATTCCAGACATGGCTATGTGTGGTAATTCTATGCATCTAATGGATAATAATGAATACAAACAAATGTATGTATGATTCATGCTGTAATCAATAAACAAATTTAAAAAAATATATATATTATTCGAGCACGCCTAAGTCACTCTTTTAGCATCCGAGCATGATCAGATAACACTTTTTCCGAGCACGTTCACTCATCACTAGTTATTATCCCTAAACAAATGGAACCAAAGAAGCGTGAATCATGTTAACGTTTTTTACTCTGATGTAGATAAATAAATTGTACTGTAATTTTACACACAAACCTACCTGACCCCAACCCTCCCCAGGCAGAATGCAGGTACCTGTATACTTAGCAGGGACTCCACAGGGGGATACCGCCGGCTCACATGGCCGTAGCCTATTCATTTCTCTCTCTTTGATGTATTTCACCTACTGCACCTTTATCTCCGAGCTGCTCGACCTCCGACTACAGCCGCTCTTCCAGCTCCCTAGAACTTCTGCACGTTTTCTCTAGGGTCATTTTTGTATTTTACAAAGCACATAAGACAAAAGAACCTAGGACTAATTAATGTTAGCAAATATCAGCAGCTACTTGTTACATTAATTAGAATTATACATAGAACAATTCTGCCGTTGGATCCTCAGCTTCCTACGATTTCAGTTTCCTTCGTGTCTAATGTTACCGGTCAGCGATGGGCTCTGTCTGCAAGGACTGGCATTTACATCCAACCCACAAATCAAGAAATCTGACATTTTTATCAAAACCAAATATTTTATACAGCACATTTTACTACATTTACAACACCGATATGTAATAAAGGACTGAACTCGCAGTTTTTACCATTCTACTATGTAATTTAGTAAAATCTTCTGCCTTCTCCTCCCTCTTAATCATCAAAAATGTCCAAAACCACACCGATCAGATTAAAAAAAAAAACCACAACAGTCCATGGTCTTTTTACAAAATCTCATCCACACTAAATTGAACTACGTTGCAGAGTTAAAATCTGCAGAATGTCAATTTACCCTTTCTCTGATTATTTCTCACTGTACAATGCAAAGAGTTAAACCTGCAAAAAATCAGCAGCATTTCTGCAACAAAAAAATCTGTAACAAGAACTTGGGTAAATTGGTGCAGATTTTTTTTTTGCTGTGGAAAACTTGTGTATCAGTCCTGTGTGGATGTATCACAAGAGAAAATCAACCTCTCCTGGCCGCAGACTAACTTCCTCTCCAATTACCACTAGTTTTGCTTTTTCTGCACATTTCAGATGAAGATGTATACAATGATTACAGACGCTTACCGACCACTATGTAGATCACCCGAGCTCTGCCGTTGTGTAATTAACTTGCTGGTTCAACATGCGAGAAACTATATATATACGGGTGGATGGGGGGTCAGATGAGTAGTGGTCACTTCTTCTTGGACACTTGTCTGCCCATGTACCCACTTGAGTAAGCACAAAAGTACAACCAGAATCCTTGAAGAAAAGAAAAACCCGTTCTACAGGTCACATGACTTTATACAAGTGCTGTTGAAAAAAGCAGCTTGCTAATGTAAGTGACATCAAGGAGTAACTTAAAGGGAATCTGTTGGAAAATGTTTGCTATTTAATCAGAGAGTAGCATAATGTAGTGGAAAAAGCCTGATTCCAGGCATGTGTCGCTTATCAGGCTTTCCACTGTAGTTTCAATACAATCAGTGTTTTATCAGCAGGATATTATTATGGCAGGACTAGGGGTTACATGTAAACAGTCCTGCTAATCTGTGAAACCCCACCCCCACCACTGATTGGCAGCTTGCTGACAGTGTATACTGGAAGTTGCCAATCAGGGGTGTGGGCGGAGTTATTCCCAGTTCAGCATTCTGATCACTGCTACATTTACAGTAGAGAAAACAGGGATTCTATCAAAACTGCACCAAGCAGCCCAGTAAGTGACACGTCACTGAAAACAGGGTCTCTGACCCGACGCTATGATGCTATCATTCCCGAAAAAGAGCAGTATATGAATGGCGCATTGATAGCGCAACTTCACGCTGAGCGCTGCGGCAATCAGGTGCCAGCTGTATGTGAGAGCCGAGACCCTGCAGCAATGCCCACAATCAGTGCAAGCAACGATCATGCGCGATTAACCCTTCTGATACTGCTGTCAATCGTGACAGCGACATTGAGGAGCATCATGCAGGGAGGGGTTTCTCTGTGTGCTTCCATCAGAACAACACGATGGTCTGATGGACTCCATGGAGACCTCTGGGCGGAAGATAGCTGCAAGGTCCTTCAGGGTCCTACAGGGAAGGTGGCCTGTCAGTGCCTGCTCAGAGCGAGACCTGACACACCTGCTTCCCTGCCGGTCAGATACCGATCTGATGCTCTGCAGTACAGAAGCATTGCAGAGTATCAGATCAGCGTTCTGTTACTGTGCAGTGATGTCCCACCCTGGGCCAATCTAAAAAGTAAAAAAAAAAGTTATTAAAAAGTGTAAAAATGTTTTTACAAATTCCCCCCAAAAAGAAAAAGAAACAAATATTATTACAATAAATACATTTATTTACAAACAAAAAGTACACATATTTTGCATCGCCGAGTCCGTAACGACCCTCTCTATAAAACTATCCCACTTGTTAACCCCTTCAGTGAACAACATAAAAAAGACACAAAAAACAATGCTTTATCATCATACCGCCGAATGAAAAGTGCAATAACACGCGATCAAAACGACAAATGTAAATAAAAATGGTACCTCTAAAAACGTCATTTGTCCTGCAAACAAAGCTGCCATACAACTCCATCAGCAGAAAAATAGTTTTTACTATGTAAAAGCGCCAAAACATAACAAATATATATAAATGGGGTATCGCTGTAATCGTACTGACCCGAAGAATTTTACCACAAGCATAATGGTATTAAAAAAAAAAACATTTTCTGAATTGCAGGTTTGTGTTTATTTTACCTCCCAAAAAATCGGAATAGAAAGCGATCAAAACATGTCATGTGCCTAAAAATGGTACCAATAAAAACGTCAACTCTTCCGCAAAAAAAACAAGACCTCTCATGACTCTGTCAGACGAAATATGGAAAAATTATAGCTCTCTAAATATGGGGATGCGACTTTTAGTGTGTGACAGCAGCCAAACATAGAAACCCCAAATAAATCTGGTATCGCTGTAATCGCACCGAACCGAAGAATAAAGTCGTCTAATCACGTATACTGCACAAGGAACAGCGTAAGATATAAATAAAACCAATTCTTCTTCTGCTGTTGATTTTTTCATTCTGCCTCCCAAAGATCACAGTAAGGCTTGGCGCACATTTATCCTGCGCTCTGCGCTGAGCGCTTACCGTGTGAATCTCTGAAATGCGTGATTCAGTCCGAATCTTTGGCAGAAGATTCCCTACAATGACTGTGGACGCCGTCTGACCTGTGATCTGGTGATGTCCGTCTTTAAAGGATTGTATAAAAGTGCCATTGGCCACAGTTTTGCGCACTTCTGAAAAGAATGACAATGCTGAACAGAGGCCAGATGGAGTCCAGAGTAACTCTGCTGCCTCATTATAGTAAATAGATCCCCCGGGGTTTTCATTTGAATCATGTCACTCAGAGATTTAAATGGAAACCCCAAAGTAAGTGCTCAGCGCAGAGCGCCGGATAACTGTGATCCCGAATGTCATGTAAAATGTTCCCAATAAAAGCTTCAGCTCAATCCCCAAAAAAAGCAAGTCCCCACTCAGGTCCATCATCTGTTGTCGGAAATATAGGGGGCTTCCACATTACTGGTGGCAAAAAGGCTCTGGAAAGAAAAAGAAATTCAGCAAATTCTCTGCTCCCAAATCCAAATGCCCCCCTCCCTTCCGAGCCCCAGTGTGTCTAAACAACATTCAGCGTCCACATGTTTGTCATTTCTGTAGTGATGAGAGCCCGCCTAATTTACGGCTGCGTATCTCCAGAACCACAGGCTGGGCATAATGTACTGGTCACTAAAACGTATTGATCACTACAACATACTGGTCACTGCAATCGCAGTTTGCAATTTTCACTCAGCAACATCCACTGCTGGTTGTTTTTGGAAAATACCCATGGAGTCAAAATCATCATTACATCTGTAAATAAATTCCCAAAGGGGTATAGTTTCCAAAATAGGGTCACTTGAGGGGGGATTCTGCTTTTCTAGCACTTAGGGGCTCTGTATATGGACTCTAGGAAAATCTGTGCTCCAGGAGGCAAATAGCGCTCCATCCCTCCTGAGTTTCGCCATATAACTAAGCAGTACTGTACAGCCACATATGGGGTATTTCTACATTCAGCAGAAGTGGGACATATTCTGGTGCCATTTTTACCCATTTCCCAGTATGGAAATAGAAAATCTGGGGCTACCAGATAATTTTGGTGGTAAAAATGTAACGTACCAGCAGTTATTTTTTACTCACTGCCCAATGGTAAAAAAATTCTGTGATACACCTGTGGTGTCAATAATAATAATAATCTTTATTTTTATTTTTTTTTATTTTTATATAGCGCTAATATATTCCGCAGCGCTTTACAGTTTGCATACATTATCATCGCTGTCCCAAATGGAGCTCACAATCTAAATTCCCTATCAGTATGTCTTTGGAATGTGGAAGGAAACCGGAGAACCGGGAGGAAACCCACAGAAACACGGGGAGAACATACAAACTCCTTGCAGATGTTGTCCTTGGTGCTAACCACTGAGCCACCGTGCTGCCCAATATAATCACTGCACCCCTAGATGAATTCATTGAGAGGTTTAGGTTGCAAAATGGGGTCACTTATGGGGGGGGTTTGTTGTTCTGCTGTTGTGGCACGGCAGAGGCACTGCCAATGTGACACGGGCTTCATAGCAAAATGGCTGAATACATACCAATTTTTCATTATTTGATCTCATAAATTTAATTTATACCTTTATTTTTCTCACTTCACCATCTTAGACTATTTAGTGCTGATGCATCACACACAAATCGGATTACGAAAATATGTAAACACAGGTTGTAGGTAACAAGCCAAGGAGGGTGAATACTTTCGCAAGCATTGTATGTGTTGTACAAACATATTCAACGTGTATGATGTAAATCGATTGATGAAATCCCCATCAAGTATTTTGAATCCTGTTTTCAAACAGTGACCCCCATTCATGGTATCCCTGATATATGGCCCAGTTACTGAGACACCTTCAATCTATGTGGGAATAAAGCCCCCCAAATCCATTAGACTAATGTCGGTCATAACCACCGATATCAACACGTCCAGCCGACACTCTAATGTGTAGATCAGAGGTGTCAAACTGCATTCCTCGAGGGCCGCCAACAGGTCATGTTTTCATGATTTCCTTAGCATTCCACAAGGTGCTGGAATCATTCTGTGCAGGTGATTAAATTATCACCTGTGCAATACAAGGAAATCCTGAAAACATGACCTGTTGGCGGCCCTCGAGGAATGCAGTTTGACACCTCTGGTGTAGATTGTACGTCCGATTTCAGATGGCTGATCATATTGTTCTCTCGGAGATAAACCGCCGGCAAAGAGGTCTGTCAGTGGCTTTCTCATAGAGGATACAAGGAAGCTCGGACAAATGAACGCTCCTGTGTGTATGGAAGAGATGGCCAAGATGGCTGACGGCCAAAGCATCATTCGGTTGACAGCCATCTAATTTGTATGGGGGAGGGTCAAGACATCGAACAATAAGAAATATATATACGATTACTCTCTGCCATGGAGCGAAAAAGTACAACTTTGAATTTCCAGCTTTGGCTAATGGTTGCACTTTTCCGCTGAAATAAGGACAGCGGTAAATGAATATATCAACCCCTTCACTTAGGATCAATATCAGACGGATATTTAAAGCTTCATATTAGAACATTTTCAATGTCACTATGACTACAAAGCTCCCAGCTACTGTCTGTCATTATGTCAGTGCTCCGGGACCACACATGTCTGACGTGGACAGATCACTACAGGTTTAAAGGGACACGATCAGGTTCAGAAAGTGTTAATGTTGCTATCAATTCTAGAGGGTAATATTGCAAGAAGCACCCAGATCTCTTACAACACTCTCCTCCGCCATCAGCATATTGCTTACAAGAATTTAGCCATTGGGTAAGAAGCCGCTTCCACTGTGGAGATGTAAAGGGAAGCGGGTGATCGGTATCTGACTTGTCGAGGCATCTTGCAATAGAGAGAAAAGTTCCCCTATCAGAGATCAAAATTCCCCGTTCTAGAGATCAGTGTGGGTCCTAGCGGTGGTACAGCCACCGATCAGCAATTTATCCTGTGGCTTATTTTTACCGAACAATTCCTTTATGGAAGCAGTCTAATTGTCCACAACCTCTACTGTATGGAGAAATCTACGATAGTGCATGCTGGATTTCAACATGACTGATCCTTTGTACAGCCTCTTATAAACTCTCTCTTTGGAAGTAACAATAGGTGTGTGAAGCTTAAAGGGAACCTGGTGGAGTCAGGAACATTGACCTTAACTGTGGCAAGTGAGGCCTGCAGTTCTTTAGATGTTCTTGTAGGGTCTTTTGTGACCTCTTGGATGAGTCGTCGCTGAACTTTTAGGGTAATTTTGGTTGGCTGGCCACTCCTGAGAGGTTCATCACTGTTCCATGTTTTCACCATTTGTGTATAATGGCTTTCACTGTGGTTTGCAGGTGTCCCAAGGCTTGACAAATGGCTTTATAACCTTTCCCAGACCGATAGATCTCAATTACTTTGTTTCTCATTTGTCCCAAAATTTCTTCATGTCTAGCTATTGAGGATCTTTTGGTCTACTTCACATTGCCAGGCAGGTGCTACTTAAGTGATTTCTTGATTGAGAACTGATTGTGCCAGTAATCATAAATACCCCTTTAAGCTAAAACCTGCTGAAACTTTCCAGCCTTGCACTTTTATGCTGTTTCTACATATCAGTTTCCTAAAATTTCAGCCTATATTCCATTTTGGGTTTGAATATATTTTCTATGTAGATTTTCAAGCTCCAGTAAAAATGCAGATGGGATCTTAAACCAAATGACTAAATTGACAATAGACTAAAAGGAGCTGTGAGGACGGCACAGAATCTCATCTGCCAAATTGTTCTTGAAATTTTTGTCTGAATGTATTTTTTCCCATGAATAGACGATTATGATTATTGCACCAGCTGATTGTAATAAGCCCTCATTAGCTGCAAACCACAACTTCTCTCACATGAAAATAGCAGCATTCAGACTCTCATTAGGAGTCCTGGAAAACGGGGCTCAGGGAAATGAGAGCAATGTGATGTTTGTCCATCAAAGACCCTGTGATCATCAGTCATGAGATCCTGATGTTACAGTCTGATGCAATCACATAACCCATCACATCGTCAATGTGGTGGCAACCGTCACTAAATGCTGAGACTTTTGTACCAGGCTACTTGAAAAATACAAGGTTAATATTGTTCAAGACTTAGATATTAATGACCTATTCTTAGGGTTAGTGCACACAACCAAATTTTTTTGGACGAGTGCTACCCAGCGGTTTTCAAGGATAGCACTCGTATATATGATGTTCTATGGAGCTGTCCCTAGGAAAAATTCAAACATGTCCAATCTTAATCCAAGTGTTGGATGAAAATTGGAAATGCAAGTCTATAGGTCCGTGAAAAAAATCAGACCGTACTCAGATGAGATCTGAGTACGATCCGATTTTCATGGACTGACCGAAAGGAGAAACTTTTTTTCTCGCCACTTCCTAGAAAATCTGATGACACTGATCAGAATAATTGGATCGTTTTTCACAGATGTGGAGACATCTGCAGTGTGAACCTACCCCTAGTACAAATCATCTACATCAGATCAGTGGGGTCCGACAGGTGACACCTCCACCTATCAGCTGTTTACAGCTTCTTTATAGTGGCCATTTGATAGTAATGCAGGTCTGATAGGAGAGCAGCAGCAGACAGGCAGGAGAGCAGGAGCAGACAGACAGGAGAGCAGGAGCGGACAGACAGGAGCAGGAGCGGACAGACAGGAGAGCAGGAGCGGACAGACAGGAGAACAGGAGCGGACAGACAGGAGAACAGGAGCGGACAGACAGGAGAACAGGAGCGGACAGACAGGAGAGCAGGAGCAGACAGACAGGAGAGTAGGAGCGGACAGACAGGAGAGCAGGAGCGGACAGACAGGAGGGCAGGAGCGGACAGACAGGAGAGCAGAAGCGGACAGACAGGAGAGCAGGAGCGGACAGACAGGAGAGCAGGAGCGGACAGACAGGAGAGCAGGAGAAGACAGACAGGAGAAGGAGCGGACAGACAGGAGAGCAGGAGTAGACAGACAGGAGAGCAGGAGCAGACAGACAGGAGCAGGAGCGGACAGACAGGAGAGCAGGAGCGGACAGACAGGAGAGTAGGAGTGGACGGATAAAGCCCCACTTTCTGTACTTTATCTCTGCTGCTAGAGACAGATTATACTGGACAACATGGAGTGAACAGCAAGTTATAAGGGAAAGAGACACCTAGACATTTCCGGCTGCTTCTCAGGGTTAAGACAATGTACCCTTTAACCCCTTCATGACCTTGGGATTTTCCGTTTTTCCGTGCTCGTTTTTCGCTCCCCTCCTTCCCAGAGTCATAACATTTTTATTTTTCTGTCAATATGGCCATGTGAGGGCTTATTTTTTGCGGGACGAGTTGTATTTTTCCAACAACGTTATTAGTTTTACCATGTCGTGTACTAGAAAATGGGAAAAAAATTCCAAGTGCGGTGAAATTGCAAAAAAAGTGCAATCCCATGAGTGTTTTTTGTTTGGCTTTTTTGCTAGCTTCACTAAATGCTAAAACTGACCTGCCATTATGGTTCTCCAGGTCATTACGAGTTCATAGACACCAAACATGTCTAGGTTATTTTTTATCTAAGGCTACGTTCACATTAGCGTTGTGCGGCGCAGCGTCGGGCGCAGCTGCGGCGACGCATGCGTCATGCGCCCCTATATTTAACATGGGGAGCGCATGGACATGTGTTGCCTTGCGTTTTGTGACGCATGCGTCATTTTGGCGCAACTGTCAGGGCGCAGAGGACGCTGCATGATGCAGTTTTTTCTGCACCAAAAATCATGCAAAAAATGAACGCATGCGTCACAAAACGCTGCGTTGTGCCTGCGTTTTGCATGCGTTGTGCGTTGCGTCGCCGACGATGCGCCGCACAATGCAAATGTGAACGTAGCCTTAGTGGTGAAAAAAAATTCCAAACTTTGCTAAAAAAAAAAAAGAAGCGCCATTTTTCGATACTCTTGAGTCTCCTTTTTTCGTGATCTGGGGTCAGGTGAGGGCTTATTTTTTGCGTGCTGAGCTGACGTTTTTAGTGATACCATTTCGGTGCAGATACGTTCTTTTGATCGCCCGTTATTGCATTTTAATGGAATGTTGCGGCGACCAAAAAAACTTAATTTTGGCGTTTTGAATTTTTTTCTCGCTACGCCGTTTAGCGATCAGGTTAATCCTTTTTTTTATTGATAGATCGGGCGATTCTGAAGGCGGCGATAACAAATATGTGTATATTTGATTTTATTTTTAAATTGTTTTATTTTGGGGCGAAAGGAGGGTGATTTAAACTTTTATATTTTTTTTAATTATTCAATATATTTTTAAACATTTTTTTTAACTTTTGCCATGCTTCAATAGCCTCCATGGGAGGCTAGAAGCTGGCATAGCCTCATCGGCTCTGCTACATAGCAGCAATCATCAGATCGCTCCTATGTAGCTTAATTACAGGCTTGCTATGAGCGCCGACCACAGGGTGGCGCTCACAGCAGGCCGGCATCAGTAACCATAGAGGTCTCAAGGATCTCTATGGTTACTATCCTGACGCATCGCTGACCCCCGATCATGTGATGGGGGTCAGCGATGCACTCATTTCCGGCCGTGCGGCCAGATGCGGTATTTAAATGCTGCTGTCAGCGTTTGACAGTGGCATTTAACTAGTTAATACCGGCGCTATTGCGGGCACATGTCAGCTGTTCAAAACAGCTGACATGTCCCGGCTTTGATGTGGGCTCACCGCCGAAGCCCACATCAAAGCGGGGGAGCTGACCTCGGACGTACTATCCCGTCTGAGGTCAGAAAGGGGTTAAATGGTGATTGACAGATAGTTTATGTCTCACATAAAATCAAGATATCTGAAAGCACATAGGCCATCTAACTACAAGCAAGGTATTAAGAGGTCCAAACCTCCAAAACAAATATAAAGCACAACGGTTAAAGAAACTTTGGAAAAATGATGGGACAAATCAAGGTGTAGGCATAAATTCATAAAAAATAAAGGTATGCAGATCCAACAATTAAGCTAAAGAAAGATCACAAGTTTACAAGATTCCCCAGTGCCCATATTTCGCCATCACAGCATCAGGTAAAATACTACTAACAATGGCATGTCAGCCAACATTGACAAGAAAAAAACAAAAACACAGTTCCAGGTTACCAGGGAGGATTTTCCTTGTGAAACAAGACGCATGAGCACAATCTCCTAGGCCTCAGTTATTCGTCTGTGTATTTCGACTAGCATTGCCGATTTAGATCCGACGCTTGGATCAAAATCGAACATGTCTCCGACATTTTCCGTGAACAACCCCATAAACTATGACAGGTACGAGTGCTACCCATGAAAACTACCTATAACCCTCATACAATAAACTAGGATGAATGAGCCCTGATCCATACGATAGGGTGTCAGTATCAGATAGATGGAGGTCCGACATCCCTACTAATCAGCTGTTATTAGCTCCGGTGGTGGCCAGATGTAAACATTTAATGGGGCTGCCCTTATATCAGTATAATCAGTATATTGTTTAGATGCAGCTGCTGGAGGTGATAACATCTCATCCGTGCAGGTTCAGGATGCCCGAGTCCCACCAATAAAATATCGATGAGCTATCCTGATGATAGGCCATCAATATTATATGCCCGGACAACCCCTTAAAGGTGAGTTCACGTATAGCAGAAATCTCTGCAACTAAACTGGTTTGTTGTGGTTGCAAGCACATTGATCAGTCCCTGTAATTTCTGCAACAAATCTGCAGCTTCCGACAGAGACACCATCAGAATATCTCTGGGAAGTTATGGCTGGGATATTCACAGTTTATGACCTCCTTCACACTTATAGCTTAGGTCAGTGCTCCCCAACACCAGTCCTCAAGAGCCACCAACAGGTGACGTATTCAGGATTTCCTTAGTATTGCCCAGGTGATGAAATTCTTGCCTTTCCAGGTAATGCAATTATCACCTGGGCAATACTAAGGGAATCCTGAAAACATGTCCTGTTGGTGGCTCTTGAGGACCGGAGTTGGGGAACACTGGCTTAGGTTATGTTCACATCTGCACTAAACATTTCTGATTTTCTGTTCCATCATAGCAGTAAGGCCATGTTCCCAAGAGGCACAAATGCCATATTTCTTCCATTACATTTTTTGTGCAAAAAATCTGCTGTGATTAAAGAGGTTGTCCACTACCAAATCAGACACTGATGACCTATCCTGAGGTAAAATTTCCCACCGCACTCGCGCTGACGTCACATAGGTGAAGTGAGCTAATTGGCTGTGAACTCGCAGGACCTGTCTGACAGCACCGCGAGCAGGAGAACTTTGTCACGCTCTGGGTGCCATCAGACAGGTAGGAGTTCACAGGGAGACACTGGGCACTCGCTGCTCAGTGTCTCTGCTGGATGGCAGGCTGTATGGTCTAATCATGCAACGATGCAGCCTGCCATCTAGATGCAGCAGAGCTGAACCCGTCGTGGGACAAATGGATTATCTTCTCTGTGGAAAGGTGAGGAATATTGTAGTTTGTTTTTTAACGCTTTTGCAGATGACAATGGCGTTGGGGGAATGGGCGAGGTAGTAAGTATGGTTTAATTAGAATTTATTAAAATGAGTCTGGGTCATTCTTTCAATTAAAGGGAACCTGTCACCTGAATTTGGCGGGACCGGTTTTGGGTCATATGGGCGGGGTTTTCGGGTGTTTGATTCACCCTTTCCTTACCCACTGGCTGCAATATTGGATTGAAGTTCATTCTCTGTCCTCCAGAGTACACACCAGTGCAAGGCAATATTGCGTGTACTACGGAGGACAGAGAATGGCTGATAACACCCTTAATGGATTAGTCCATATACATCTATATTTATTTTGTTTTGTTTATTTTTTAGGTTGCTTTTTACATTTTGTTTATTTTTTCTGGATTATGCCGGTATATATTATGAGCATGTGACTATGTTAGTACTAGACTCTCTGTGGACTGGTATTCCTGTGTACGTGCCTCCTGCTAGTTTTTACAGCGCTTCCTATGTGTCGCCTTTTTTGTATCTCCTTCCTTACACTTGATTTAATTATCATCAATAAAGTATATTTTTGGTATAATACTCTGTTTGACCGTTTATCATGTTTTTTCCGTGTTACTATTATGTATTTGATGATAGGTCTTTTTTTACTAGTGGTACAGATTTCTGAAATATTAAGTGTTACCATGGTAGTTGGCTATATAAGTTGTTATTTGATAACAGAGTACAGTAGAGCACACAGAACTGCACAGCAGATAAGGCTCTGTTCACACCCATGTTGGAGCCCTTGCTTGCAGCACCCGTCGCAGATTTTGCTCAAAACACCGGACAAAATTATTAAAACCCCAACTGACCCCTATTATAGTCAATGGGGTCTGTCTGTCGCTGTTGGCGTTTGTCATTTCGTAATGCCATGATAATTTTGCTATTACCCCTCTAATTTAAACAAAAAAGTAACAATGACCGAAAATCCAGAAATCTCCTTCCCCCGATGCTCCGGCCCCCCGACACCCTGCTCTGCACTGGTATTGGATGTCAGCATGTGCCAGTCACCTGATCCTTGCAGCCAATCACGTGGTGTCTTAGCGGTGCATGCATGTGACTGTTTGCAGCGGTCAGGCGACTGATGGACGGATGCCAGAGCATCAGGAATTGATGTCATACGTAATGCTCAATTCTTTAACTGTCTCAACTTTTGGCCAAATTAAAAAAAAAAGTCCTAGAAAATCCCTTAAATCAAACCCCCATTAGATTAGATTATGCAAATGTAAGTGAAAGTAAATCACATCTACACCTTTACGCCAGAAATGTAAGATATTAACAGTTCACCACAAGTTCCAGAATGCCCTGAGCTCCCACACCAGATCTTTATACCCAATAACCCCCCATTAGTACGTGACCACCCCAAAAACTTACCAAGAACCAGTCAAGTGTCCCTCTGCCACAAGAGGCCGCACTGACGGTAACTTCCGCGTCTCCAGCACCGGCCCTGCTACTGCTCACTCACTGCATCAGTTTTGGACTCCAATAAAATGGCCGTCACCCGAGCTGTACGTCCTACAGTCCAGGACATTCCCGTGCTCCAGTTATCTACCATTTATTTCCCTTTAATTTCACAACACGTTTCGTTTACTTCCTGAACCGGCCGTCCTAAGTGCCAGAAAGGGGGGAAGGGTTTATCCAGACCAGTGTTACCCTAATGACAACATGACGTGCGTGGTAATAGCGGCTTACACGTCACACGCAGGAGACTGTGCTGTTTCTGAATGTGACGATACTAGGAGGTAAAGGTTTTCAAATTACACCCTGAATCTCTTTTCTTTAAACACCCCTATTATAAAGTGGTACGGTCCTGAGGGACAACGTTCAAAACACACATTTCTGATACTAGTCAGTAGTAAAGTGAGGAAGGAGCAGCAGCTCTCCAGAGACGCTGGTCACATCACATACACACTGCTCCACTAACATGGCCGCCATCCCCCCTACTACTAACAGTCAGCCACACACAGTGATCAGCATCATGTCACTCAGATCTTCCCAATAGTCGCTGGCGACATCAGAAATGCCACCATATTGCTTCATACGTGCCCATTCTTCATCTGTCCAGGAGAAAAGTCCTTGTAAATTTACCTCACAACTTTTAAACATAGGATAGAAGGACACAGTTTTAAGTATCGCACCCATGAGCAAATTCTATCAGTCAGTACCCTAACCTCACCCGGTCCAGTGTATGCGCCCAACCTAAAGTATTCTAGTAAAGCCTATGAGTGTTTTCGCACAGTATGTGACCACTGTCATGTTCCCAACACTCGCCCCCACCCCTACATTATAATGTCCAGACAGGACCCACATACTGTCATGTAGTCCCCCCAGCCCAGAATAATAGGCCCTACAGCTCCTACCACACTGTACAATGACGTAACAGCTGTACTCCCCACACAGCATGATGCCCCCACGGTGCCTTCCACACAGTATGATGTCCCCATTTAACACCCCAGGGTCCTGGTTGTTACAGCAGCATTGCTTTCCTCACGGGGAGCGTGATGTCACGCTTGGAAGCGAGGGAAGATCTTTTATCAGGTAAACACAACCATGCAACATGTTCACACTCTAGGCCAGAAGGGGGAGCTCTGATCCAGCTTATGGGTGGCTCCCCTAGATATATATTCTGGTCTGGAGGGAAAGTAGTCAGGTTGTGAGAGGACAGTGAAGCAGAAAGATGTGCTAAGAAGGAGCTCCCTGTCAGAGGGGGCTAGACAGAGATTGCCAGAGGGGAGCTTGTCGAGGAACATCAGCTTAGCCGTAATTGGTAAGAGAGGAGTGCAGCTGAGCAGACACGGGAGTCTGAGGATTGAGGGGCCGTGCAGCCACGAGGGTGCTGCAGCTCCTGGACAGAGATAACACAGAAAGAAGACCAGCTTGTAGTGAGCGTGGAGGAGAGCGAAGCACAGGAGAGTGAGAACTGGGGAGAATAGCTGCTAATGAGCTACCTCCCTGCAGAGCGCAGATACCGGTAGCCGGAAGACAGGTTGTGTCGACTCCAATAAGCACAGCAGAAACCGGCAGGACAGCTGGACTACACGTCACCTGTCTGCCCTAACACCTGGAGACACAATGGCGCATAGAGCCCAGGTCGTGATAGAGACCCTGTAAAAAGGCTCGAGTCACCTGTCATACGGGTAAGGCTTCTTTCACATTTCCGTCGGTACAGGGCGGTCACGAAGCGTCGGTGCGACGTACCGACGGAAGTGTGTGCTTTCACATTTCCGTCAGACTGCAGGGTGAGAAAAGATCGTGAGAGCGATATTTCCTGCTGGGCATGCGCAGTCTGAAACACTGGATGCGACGTACAGAAAAACGTTCCCTTGAACGTTTTTCTGTGACAGTCCGCCAAAACCCGACGCAACCAGTGCACGACGGGCGCAACGTGTGGCCATACGTCGCGATCCGTCGGCAATACAAGTCTATGGGAAAAAAGCGTATCCTGCGGGCAAATTTGCAGGATGCGTTTTTTTCCCAAAATGACGCATTGTGACGGATTCAAGAAAACAGAAATGTGAAAGTAGCCTTAGTGTCCTACCCTTTAAGGAGGACAGAGAGAGAACAGTGAGGACCTGGACAGAAGCCACAGACAACAAGGGACTACACCACAGCGCTAGTAGGAAGGCTTCTACCTCCACCTGGTAGAGGGGACTCTGAACTTGCTTCCAAGCTGGCCGGACCCTGCCTGTACCTGTGATTTGGTGCCCTGGACTGTGGCTTTCTGAAGTCTTCAGTAAACCAGGTAAAAAGACTGCAAACCTGTGTCCTCCGTGTCTTAGGCTACTTTCACACTAGCGTCGGGCTCGGTCCGTCGCAGTGTGTCGGGCCGAGGTCACCGACGCTAGCGTTGTCTCCGCCGCACAACGGGGGCAGCGGATGCATTTTTCCAGCGCATCCGCTGCCCCATTGTGAGGTGCGGGGAGGTGGGGACGGAGTTCCGGCCGCGCATGCGCGGTCGGAAAAAGCGGACCGTCGGGAGCAAACAACGTTACATGTAACGTTTTTTGGTCCCGACGGTCCGCCATAACATGGCGAAACCGTTGCACGACGGTTGCGACGTGTGGCAATGCGTCGCTAATGTTAGTCAATGCAGAAAATACGCATCCTGCAAGCACTTTTGCAGGATGCGTTTTTTCGGCAAAACGACGCATTGCGACGTATTGCAGTTAACGCTAGTGTGAAAGTAGCCTTACTGCACCATTCACCATCTTCAGCTATACATCGGGAGCCCTGGGGACCCAGCTTCACCTGTGGGAAGCCATACCATCTCAGCTGCCGTAACACCACCCCAGAGGACCCCTTTAAGCAGCATCGGTCACCTCTGACCGAGAACCACAGGTGGCGTCACAAACAAACTTTATTCTCAAAACCCCTTTAAAGACTTTACCCTCTTACATGGGCGCCCAGGGCTACGGACTGGGTCGCACTGCAGTCACACATCCCTTTTAGGGTATGTGCACACGTTGCGGATCCGCAGCATTTTTTGAGGTGCAGAAACGCTGCAGATCCGCAATTGATTTACAGTACAATGTAAATCAATGAGAAAAAAAAAATGCTGTGCACACTTTGCGGAAAATCCGCTGCGGAAAAGCTGCGGTTTAAAAGAAGTAGCATGTCACTTCTTTTTTGTGAGTCTGCAGCGTTTTTGTACCCATTCCATTATAGAAAACCGCAGGGGTAAAAAACGCAGCAAATCCGCAAGAAAACCGCAGAAAAAAACGCGGAACCGCACAAAAAACCGCAGGTGCGTTTTCTGCCAGGAGAGACAGAATCCGCACCAGAAATTCCTAAGCCTAATCCGCAACGTGTGCACATAGCCTTAACCCTCCGTAAGGGGCAACTGATCTGACAGGCGCAGCTCACTTAGTTTCATTTCTCTATTTTCAGTGGTTTGTCTGGGAAACACCCTCCTCTCAGTACCTTCCTAACTTTAAAGGCTGTGTGAAACCTGAGAAGCATCTTGTGCTGCAGAGCTGCAGGAGATCAGATATCCGTGTTTTGGCTTCTCCGGCTCATTGCCCCTGAATGCGTCACACCTTTGACTTTTAGTATTTGCTGTTTTTATTCATCCCAATAGTTTTTTTAGCTTGTTTTATGAATAGCTAGTGCTAAATTTGTGGATTTGTCATAGAAGGTTTTGTTATAAATAAGAGTGTGCTTCTCAGGCACATTGCGCCCTAACACATATTCTCTCTCTTGCTTCATTTTCTTCTGAAATGGCGAGGAGAATATTTGACTTGTCCAATGCCCTTCATGTTGAGCAAGTGCAAAATATACTGTTTGATGATGAGATAGACCCCTTACAGCTAGAAGATTTAGGGGAAGAAAGTGACAATGATTCAGAAGATGATGTGGAAGAATGTCCAGATGTGTCTGATACAGATCAAGATGGAGAGAGTGAGGAGGATGCTCAAGAGATAGAAACATATTATTTTTTTGGTTAATAAACATTTTTTTTCAACCTGATTATGTGTATTCTCATTTATTACATTCCTATTAAGGTAACTGATTTTTAAAAAAGGAAAATATAGCCAATTTTCTATCCTGTGCCAGACAGGCGCAATGCCCCTAAACTCGTTATGAAACATATTGCCCTTGACGGCGGGTTAAGTACCGGACCCGGTACCGAGTGCCCCGCTGCCCTGGCAGGCGTTCCACCCACAGCTCCCTAAATACAGTATGATGTGCCCCATAGCTCTTTATACACAGTGTCATGTCCCCCACAGCCCACTATATACAGTTTGGCAGCGTCCACAGCCCTCTATGCGGTCCCCCACAGCCACTTAAATGCAATATGATGACCCCCATAGCACTATATACAGTATAACATCCCCAATAGCTGTCCATAAACAGTATGATGTCCCCCATAGCCCGTGTGATTCAGTGACTGATGTCACAGGTAGGGGTCGCTGTGTGTTCTCCCCAGGATGCGCACGGAGGCGTATTAAGGCCCTGGGGGTGCATTGCAGTCACAGGCGTAACTGTGGTTACAATGCAGACTAAAGTGAATATAGGTTTTGGACATTCTGGTTGTCCAAGGCAGATTTAGGGAAAACCTGCTCTGGGCTTTTGTGTTTTGTAACAGACTGCAGGATGGTAGTCGTGCAGTCCGTTTCATTTCGGGCCGGGTTTTCCATGTGCCTGAAGGCCACAAGTGGCTAGGTAAAAACCTTGCAGTATAGGGTTTGGGTGTTTCAGGGTCAGAGTCAGTCTGGTGTATGCTAGAGGGCAAAGCAGTCAGCTCTGCAGAGCTGCTGTGTGAGGAAACACAGGCAACTTGAGCCAAGCAGCCAGGGGAGCTGAGACACCTGGCACCCACAGCATGCACAGCGGTGCAGTCGCCCACGGTAACTGGTAAGAGGCGGACTGGCATGTTTAGTGACTGTAAACTAGAGGATATGGTTTCCGGCTGCGATCTGGAGGATATCGTGTACAGAGTAATGCTGTGAGTAGAACATTAACACGGTGATGCAGTCACCCACGGTAACAGGTCTCAAGAGGAGGACTGGTGGGTTTAGTGACTGTAAACTGAAGTATATCATGTACTGTGTAAAGCTGTGAGTAGCATATTAACACAGCGGTGCAGTCGCCCACAGTAACTGGTCAGAGGTGCACTGGTTGGCGTGTTTAGTGACTGTAATCCAGAGGATATCGTGTACTGTGTTTTGCTGAGTTGAACATTAACCCCTTCACCCCCAAGGGTGGTTTGCACGTTAATGACCGGGCCAATTTTTACAATTCTGACCACTGTCCCTTTATGAGGTTATAACTCTGGAACGCTTCAACGGATCCTGGTGATTCTGACATTGTTTTCTCGGGACATATTGTACTTCATAATAGTGGTAAAATTTCTTTGATATTACCTGCGTTTATTTGTGAAAAAAATGGAAATTTGGTGAAAATTTTGAAAATTTCGCAATTTTCCAAATTTGAATTTTTATGCAATTAAATCACAGTGATATGTCACACAAAATACTTAATAAGTAACATTTCCCACATGTCTACTTTACATCAGCATCATTTTGGAACCAACATTTTTTTGGGTTAGGGAGTTATAAGGGTTAAAAGTTGACCAGCAATTTCTCATTTTTACAACACCATTTTTTTTTAGGGACCACATCTCATTTGAAGTCATTTTGAGGGGTCTATATGATAGAAAATACCCAAGTGTGACACCATTCTAAAAACTGCACCCCTCAAGGTGCTCAAAACCACATTCAAAAAGTTTATTAACCCTTCAGGTGTTTCACAGGAATTTTTGGAATGTTTAAATAAAAATGAACATTTAACTTTTTTTCACACAAAATTTAATTCAGCTCCAATTTGTTTTATTTTACCAAGGGTAACAGGAGAAAATGGACCCCAAAAGATGTTATACAATTTGTCCTCAGTACGCCGATATTCCATATGTGGGGGTAAACCACTGTTTGGGCGCATGACAGAGCTCGGAAGCGAAGGAGCGCCATTTGACTTTTCAATGCAAAATTGACTGGAATTGAGATGGGACGCCATGTTGCGTTTGGAGAGCCACTGATGTGCCTAAACATTGAAATCCCCCACAAGTGACACCATTTTGGAAAGTAGACCCCCCTAAGGAACTTATCTAGAGGTGTGGTGAGCACTTTGACCCACCAAGTGCTTCACAGAAGTTTATAATGCAGAACCGTAAAAATAAAAAATCATATTTTTTCACAAAAATGATCTTTTCGCCCCCAATTTTTTATTTTCCCAAGGGTAAGAGAAGAAATTGGACCCCAAAAGTTGTTGTACAATTTGTCCTGAGTACGCTGATACCCCATATGTGGGGGTAAACCACTGTTTGGGCGCATGGGAGAGCTCGGAAGGGAAGGAGCGCCGTTTGACTTTTCACTGCAAAATTGACAGGAATTGAGATGGGACGCCATGTTGCGTTTGGAGAGCCACTGATGTGCCTAAACATTGAAACCCCCCCACAAGTGACACCATTTTGGAAAGTAGACCCCCTAAGGAACTTATCTAGAGGTGTGGTGAGCACTTTGACCCACCAAGTGCTTCACAGAAGTTTATAATGCAGAGCCGTAAAAATAAAACAAAAATTTTTTCCCACAAAAATTATATTTTAGCCCACAGTTTTGTATTTAGATGGATTGGTCTGCAGGCGTCACATTGCGTTTGCAGAGCCCCTAATGTACCTAAACAGTAGAAACCCCCCACAAGTGACCCAATATTGGAAACTAGACCCCCCAAGGAACTTATCTAGTTGTGTTGTGAGAACTTTGAACCCCCAAGTGTTTCACTACAGTTTATAACGCAGAGCCGTGAAAATAAAAAATATTTTTTTTTCCACAAAATTTATTTTTTAGCCCCAGTTTTGTATTTTCCCAAGGGTAACAGGAGAAATTGGACCCCAAAAGTTGTTCTCCAATGTGTTCCGAGTACGCTGATACCCCATATGTTGGGGTAAACCCCTGTTTGGGCGCACGGGAGAGCTTGGAAGGGAAGGAGCACTGTTTTACTTTTTCAACGCAGAATTGGCTGGAATTGAAATGGGACGCCATGTCACGTTTGGAGAGCCCCTGATGTGCCTAAACAGTGGAAACCCCCCAATTATAACTGAAACCCTAATCCACACACACCCCTAACCCTAATCCCAACGGTAACCCTAACCACACCTCTAACCCAGACACACCCCTAACCCTAATCCCAACCCTATTCCCAACCGTAAATGTAATCCAAACCCTAACTTTAGCCCCAACCCTAACCCTAACTTTAGCCCCAACCCTAAATGTAGCCCTAACCCTAGCCCTAACCCTAGCCCTAGCCCTAACCCTAGCCCTAGCCCTAACCCTAGCCCTAACCCTAACCCTAGCCCTAACCCTAATGGGAAAATGGAAATAAATACATTTTTTAAATTTTTTTAATTTTTCCCTAACTAAGGCTACGTTCACATTAGCGTTCTGCGCCGCAGCATCGGGCGCCGCAGCGTCGCCGCATGCGTCATGCGCCCCTATATTTAACATGGGGGCGCATGGACATGCGTTGCACTTGCGTTTTGCGACGCATGCGTCACTGCGGCGCACGCGTCATGGCGCAGAGGACGCAGCAAGTTGCATTTTTTGTGCGTACAAAATCAAGCAAAAAAAGGACGCATGCGTCGCAAAACGCAGCGTTGTGCATGCGGTGTTCCTGCGTTGTGCATTGCGTCGCCGACGCTGCGGTGCACAACGCAAATGTGAACGTAGCCTAAGCGGGTGATGAAGGGGGGTTTGATTTACTTTTATAGCGGGTTATTTAGCGGATTTTTATGATTGGCAGCCGTCACACACTGAAAGACGCTTTTTATTGCAAAAAATATTTTTTGCGTTACCACATTTTGAGAGCTATAATTTTTCCATATTTGAGTCCACAGAGTCATGTGAGGTCTTGTTTTTTGCGGGACGAGTTGACGTTTTTATTGGTAACATGGTCGGGCACGGGAGATTTTTTGATCGCTTTTTATTCCGATTTTTGTGAGGCAGAATGACCAAAAACCAGCTATTCATTAATTTCTTTTGGGGAAGGCGTTTATACCGTTCCGCGTTTGGTAAAATTGATAAAGCAGTTTTATTCTTCGGGTCAGTACGATTACAGCGATATCTCATTTACATAATTTTTTTATGTTTTGGCGCTTTTATATAATAAAAGCTATTTTATAGAAAAAATAATTATTTTGGCATCGCTTTATTCTGAGGACTATAACTTTTTTATTTTTTCGCTGATGATGGTGTATGGCGCCTCGTTTTTTGCGGGACAAGATGACGTTTTCAGTGGTACCATGGTTATTTATATCTGTCTTTTTGATCGCGTGTTATTCCACTTTTTGATTGACGGTATGAGAATAAAGCGTTGTTTTTTGCCTCGTTTTTTTTTTTTTTTTTTTACGGTGTTCACTGAAGGGGTTAACTAGTTATGTAGTTTTATAGGTGGGGTCGTTACGGACACGGCGATACTAAATATGTGTACTTTTATTGTTTGATTTTTTTTTTTTATTTAGATAAAGAAATGTATTTATGGGAATAATTTTTTTTTTTTTTATTTATTTAGGAATTTTTTTTTTTTTTTTTTTTTTTTTTTACACATGTGGACATTTTTTTTTTACTTTTTTACTTTGTCCCAGGGGGGGACATCACAGATCGGTGATTTGACAGTGTGCACAGCACTCTGTCATATCACCGATCTCACTGACAGGGCTGCAGGCTTACCAGCGTCTGCACTGAGCAGACACTCGGTAAGCCACCTCCTTCCCTGCAGGACCCGGATGCCGCGGCCATCTTGGATCCGGGACCTGCAGCGAGGAAGGAGGTAGGAGACCCTCGGAGCAACGCGATCACATCGCGTTGCTCCGGGGGTCTCAGGGAAGCACGCAGGGAGCCCCCTCCCTGCGCGATGCTTCCCTATACCGCCGGTACACCGCGATCATGTTTGATCGCGGTGTGCCGGGGGTTAATGTGCCGGGGGCGGTCCGTGACCGCTCCTGGCACATAGTGCCGGATGTCAGCTGCGATAGTCAGCTGACACCCGGCCGCGATCGGCCGCGCTCCCCCCGTGAGCGCGGCCGATCGTGCTGGACTTACTATTCCGTCCTTGGGAAGTAGGGCCCACCCCACATGGACGGAATAGTACGTCCAATGACAGAAAGGGGTTAAAGAGACATTTTGCTTTGATCTTTGCTGGGTCACTGCCTCATCACTGCATAAGTGTGCTGCCGCTGCACTACACCCCCTATAAACAGTATAATGGCTCTCTTAAACACCTAATTGCAGTATGATGGCCCCCACAGCTCACACACAGTATTATGTCCCCAATGCTAGCCACATGCAGTATAATGTCCCAGCAGCCCCCACACACAGTATGATGTCCACTAGTGATGAGCGAACGTGCTCACCACTACTCGGTACTCGCCTGAGTATCACTGTGATCGGTGTACTCGGATAGCAGCGAGTATTTCCGGGATTATTCGTTGGGAGCTCGGGTCTCCGCCCTGCAATTCTGGCACCAATGACAATGCAGGGATTGTCTACCATGCACTGTAATGCCGCAGACATCTTTGTTATGGTATTAAGCTACGTTCACATTTGCGTTGTGCGCCACAGCGTCGGCGCCGCAACGCACAACGCAAACAAAAACGCAGCAAAACGCATGCACAACGCTGCGTTTTGCGCCGCATGCGTCCTTTTTTTCATTGATTTTGGACGCAGCAAAAATGCAACTTGCTGCATCCTCTGCGCCCGGACGTGGGCGCCGCAGTGATGCATGCGGCGCAAAACGCAAGTGCAACGCATGTCCATGCGCCCCCATGTTAAATATAGGGGCGCATGAGGCATGCGGCGACGCTGCGGCGCAGACCGCAAATGTGAACGTAGCCTTACAATGATTGGCTGGCTGCACAGCGTCATAAGGTCTATAAGAGACCTGGCACCGCCCTGCTCGCCGCATACTGCTCCGGACTTAGTGTAGGGAGAGCTGCTGCTGAGATAGGGTCAGAATCGTCCTTTTAATAGTAAGTGTAGGTCTGCAACTGTTCAGTCCACAACTCCTGAGAAACCAACAGTCCTTTTTAGGGCTAATTCGGGGGTCCAGTGATTGCAGCGCTAGGTAGGCAGGGAGTCTATGTGCACATATCTGTGGCAATTTTTTTTTCACATTATACCTGTTCCTTTTATTCTAAAGCAATCCATAGCCTCCTTATTTCTACATTTATTTGCTTGGTCACGCTGCAGACTACAGCCAGGTCATGCTAATCGAAGAGCATGGAAAACTAATTTTTTTTTTTTGTCCCAGGCATCATATGTGAGTGCGCCCCAAAAATTTTTTGTGTGTGTCATAGCCAACTTGTTGACACAATTTAGTTGTGCCAAAAAAAATCAAGGCCACATTTAGCTCAGTCTGTTATGTCAGGCTGAGGCCTTGTGTATCTGTGGTGGAGAAATCGTAGCTTTGCAGGCATACGTACCATAGTTCTGTGTGCTAGCCTTGTTCTACTTTTTTGTTTGTTTGTTTCAAAAATTCAACAAAAACCCAAAAAATATTTCATACAGTCTGTTATGTCAGGCTGAGGCCTGTTGTATCTGTGGGGGAAAAATCGTAGCTTCGCAGACATAAGTTGCATTGTTCTGTCTGCTATCCTTGTTCCACACATTTGTTTTTATCAAAAAATCACCAAAAGTACAAAAAAAATGTATACAGTCTGTTATGTCAGGCTGAGGCCTGTTGTACCTGTGGTGGAAAAATCATAGCTTCGCAGACATACGTAGCATAGTTCTTTGTGCTAGCCTTGTTCTACTCTTTTTTTTTTTCAAAAATTCACAAAAACACAAAAAAGATTTTTATACAGTCTGTTATGTCAGGCTGAGGCCTGGTGTATCTGTGGTGGAAAAATCATAGTCTCGCAAGCATACGTAGCATAGTTCTGTGTGCTAGCTTTGTTCTACTCTTTTTTTTTTTTTTTTCAAAATTTCACAGACAACAGAACAAATAATTATACAGTCTGTTATCTGTGTCTGTGGCCTGTAGTATCTATAGTGGAAAAATCATAGCTTTGAAGGCATACTGATTAGATATAATTTTTCCTCCAAATAAATACATTTGTGTTGAGCTTTTGAAACAGTTCAGTAGTCCATTTAAAATGGGCAAGGCAAGGGACGGGGAAGTGGACGTGATTCTGATGGTGCATGCAGAGGACGAGGCTGTGGCCAAGCTGAAAGTGGGCCACAACAAAGACCCACAGCTTCTCGCTCGACCTTCCTGTCCCAGTTTCTATGGGATCACAGCACACCACTATTGAAGCCAGAGCAGTGTGAAATGGTTGTTGGTTGGATAGCGGATAATGCTTCCAGTCACTTAGCCACCACCACCACCATGTCTTCCACATGGTCAAGTCTGAGTAGCCGTGGGTGTGGACCGGATATTCCTCACCCTGATCCTCCTTCCTCCCACAATGCCGAGTGCCCTGAGACAACAGATCACACACTTAAACACTCTGAAGAGCTGTTCAGTTTTCCCTTTCAAGATTCCGGATGGTCAACTTGAAGTGGGTCCAGATAAGGTCGCATGTAGCGATGCCCAAAGCTTTGACCAGCCACGGTCACACGAAGGCGATGGTGGGAAAGTGTCACAAGAGGTGGACGATGATGAGACTCAATTGCCAGAAAGTCAGGAGGATGAGCAGGGTTTGGATGTGGAAGACAAGGTGGTGGATGACATAGTGACTGACCCAACCTGGCAGGAAGACATGCTGAGCAAGGACAGCAGCACACATGGGGAAGGAGGTAAACCACCACAACAGGCAGGAAGAAGCAGTGTGGTGGCCACAGACAGAAGGTTTGCATCCGTTCCCCGTAACACCAACATGAGGGAAGTTGCCATTCCAACTGTTAGATCTTTCTGAGTCTGGTTATTTTTTAAAGACTCTGCCGATAACCCCAATCAGGCCATTTGCAGCATCTGCCATGCCCGCATCAGCAGGGTTAGCAAAACTACCAGCCTGACCACCACCAGCATGATCAGGCACATGGCAGCAAAGCACCCTATTTTGTGGCCCAAACCCCAGGCTCCTGGAACACTGCAGGTGACACCACTGCTTCTTCCGCTGTTTTGAGTAGAAGCCATTCCCCAGTCCACCGTGCATGTGAAGATGCCTCTAGCCCTGCACCTGTTGTTGCCCACAGTCAAGCAGCACCATCATCAAGCCCATCCACGTCCTTGACCCAGCACAGCCTTCAGTTGTCTGTACCCCAGTCATTGGAACGCAAGCGGAAATACCCAGCCAACACCCCACAGGCTGCAGTACTAAATTCTAACATCTCTTCTGCTTGCGCTCGAAATGTTGCCTTTTAGGCTCGTTGAGACGGAAGCTTTCTGCAACCTGATGGCGGCGGTCGTCCCAAGGTACTCGGTCCCCAGTCGCCACTATTTCTCTAGGTGTGCCATCCCCGCATTACACCAGCATGTGTCCCACAACATTCCCCGTTCCCTCAACAATGCTGTTACTGGGAAAGTCCACCTAACCACAGACACATGGACAAGTGCTTGTGGGCAGGGACATTACATCTCACTGACGGCACACTGGGTTAACATAGTGGAAGCCGGGACCCAGTTGGACCTTGGGATGGAACACATCCTCCCCACGCTGAGGATTGTGGGCCCTACGTCAATCAGGGCTGCCCCCACAGTCTACAGCTCCTGCACCTCCTCCTCCTCTTCAGCCTCCATCTCTGAAATCAACACATCAGAAGCTGAAAGCACTGCAGCACTGCCTCAGCCAAGTGGCAACAGGCTGTGCTGAAGCTAATCTGCATAGGTGACAAACCGCACAATGCAGAAGAGTTGTGGACAGCGCTGAAAGAGCAGTCAGATATTTGGATGACACCGCTGAACCTACAGCCAGGTATGGTCATGTGTGACAATGGACAGAACCTGGTGGTGGCTCTGAGGCAAGGTGAGCTCACACACGTACCTTGCCTGGCCCATGTGCTTAACCTCATGGTTCAATGTTTTCTGAAAAGCTACCCGGATCTGCCAAATCTGCTAGTTAAAGTATGCCATCTGTCTGCCCATTTTAGAAAGTCAGCTACAGCTTCAGCCGCCCTTGCCGTGCTTCATCAGCGTTTGCAGCTTCCGGCTTTCCGACTGGTGTGTGATGTCCCTATGCATTGGAACTCTACACTGCATATGTTGGAAAGGATTTGTGAGCAGAAGAGGGCAGGTGTTGACTACCAGCAGCAACAAGGCCGTTGATATTCAGTTCAGACTCCACACATAAGACCTCAGGAGTGGACATGGATATCAGACATATGTACCATCCTCCTAAACTTTGAGGACTGCGCAAGATGGTGAGCGGCGATGACGCCATAATTAGCGTCACCATCCCGCTTCTCTGCATTCTGAAAAACTCTCTGCTCACAAAGAGGATGCATTGCAGGCAGAGCATGAGGACATGGAGCAAGGAACCATACAGGGGGATTACACTCAGCCCAGACTCATGTATTCCCAACATGGATTGGTAGGCAATGAGGAGAGGAGGAAGAGGAGGAGCTACTTTCATGTGCTATAGACGGTACTACAAGCACAGCTGTCATACTGTCTGTTCAGCGGGGATGGCCTGAGGACAGGGAGGAGGAGGATGAGAAGGAGGAGGACAGCATCGTTAGTCATCCTGTTAGTGAGGACACCTGGCATGCATGGCTGACTTTATGTTGCGCTGCGTTTCACGTGACCCTCGCATTATAAAAATTTTTGGTGACACTCATTACTGGTTGGTGACACTTCTAGACTCACGCTATAAGTAGAACTTTTAATCTCTTCTGCCAGAGGCAGAGAGGTGTGCTAAAATGTTGCAGTACCAGAGGCCCCTTGTACCCTAATTACTTAGAAAATTCCCATGTGAGAACGCTGGCAGCAGACCTCAGAGTTTGTTGTACAACCAAGGAGTCCAAGCGAGAGAGACAGAAGTACAATCCAGCTCAGGCAGGGGAACAGTGGCCAAGTCCTGGGACAGTTTTCTCAGACTCTCCCATCGTGCCGGAACAGAGGCAAGGGGTGATGTCACAAGAAGTGGAATGTTTGGGAAGATGCTGAGGGAGTACCTTGCAGATCGTACAAATGTCCTCCGTGATTCCTCTGTGCCTTTTAATTATTGGGTATCCAAGCTGGACATGTGGCATGAGCTGGCTCTCTACACCTTGGAGGTCCTGGCCTGCCCTGCTGCTAGCGTTCTGTCAGAGCGGGTTTTTATTGCTGCTGGTGGAATTATAACAGATAAGCGCATCCGCCTGTCAACTGAAAATGCGGACAGGCTGACTCATAAAAATTAACAAGGGCTGGATTGGGCAAGATTTCTGTACACCACCAAGTGAAAACAACGAAACATAACCTCTAATACATTGTCTTTTTTGTGGAGGTGTATTGTCATGCACCTTTCCCCAACCACACATGGGTATCTGCTTCCTGATTTTGTCTGGTGTTATCATCCTCCTTATCCTCATCCTCATCATCCACAACCAGTGCAACACCAGGGTGAACGTATTCCGCGATGCAAAAGTCACTACATTTTTGTGCAAGGGTGTTTTTCTGATGCCCGTTACTAATTAGAAACCAAAATAAACTCCCCCAGGGGGATCTGTCATCAAAATGAGATGTATGTATATTTTTTCCATTTATTCTGATATATTCCAGTTTTTATATCTTGGCACTCTCCTTTTATGACCCAGTGTATACCTCTACAGTATGAAAATATTGAAATACTATTATATTTTTTTTTATATATCCCTGTCTCTTAACTGTTGCAAGGGACAAACATATTTTGTTGGGCACAATCTGGCATCATATATATGAACCTGTGTTCGCCCCTCCCTTTTGTTATTTACTTTCATCGGTGGATTCACATCCTTTATTTTTTTTTTTAATTTCAGTATGATTTAGCTTTATGTCTCGTCATTAGTGTTGAGCATTCCGATGCTGCAAGTATCGGGTATCGGCCGATACTTGCTGTATCGGAATTCCGATACCGGGATTCCGATACTCTTGTGGTATCGGGTATCGGGTATCGGAACAACATTAATGTTAAAATGTGTAAAATAGAGAATTAAAATAAAAAATATCGCTATACTCACCTGTCCGACGCAGCCGGGACCTCAGCGCAGGAACCGGCAGCGTTGTTTGTTTAAAATTCCCGCTTTTACATGGTTACGCGAAGTCCCGGCTTGTGATTGGTCAGGGCGGCCATGTTGCCGGGCCGCGGACCAATCACAGCAAGCCGTGACGAAAATACGTCACGGCTTGCTGTGATTGGTCCGCGTCCCGGCAACATGGCCGCCATTAACCAATCACAAGCCGTGACGTCACGGGAGGCTGGAAACGCGCTCATTTTAAAAAGGGCGCGTGTCCAGCCTCCCGTGACGTCACGGCTTGTGATTGGTTGCGTCGCGGTCAACCAATCACAAGCCGGGAGGCTGGACACGCGCCCATTTCAAAATGAGCGCGTCCAGCCTCCCGGCTTGTGATTGGTTGATCGCGGCGCAACCAATCACAAGCCGTGACGTCACGGGAGGCTGGACACGCGCCCATTTCAAAATGAGCGCGTCCAGCCTCCCGGCTTGTGATTGGTTGATCGCGGCGCAACCAATCACAAGCCGTGACGTCACGGGAGGCTGGACACGCGCCCATTTTAAAATGAGCGCGTGTCCAGCCTCCCGTGACGTCCCGGCTTGTGATTGGTCAGGGCGGCCATATTGCCGGGACGCGGACCAATCACAGCAAGCCGTGACGTAATTTCGTCACGGCTTGCTGTGATTGGTCCGCGTCCCGGCAACATGGCCGACCTGACCAATCACAAGCCGGGAATTCACGTAACCAAGTAATAGCGCGATTTTTAAACAAACAACGCTGCCGGTTCCCTCGCTGAAGTCCCGGCTGCGTCGGACAGGTGAGTATAGCGATATTTTTTATTTTAATTCTTTCTTTTACACATTTATATGGTTCCCAGGGCCTGAAGGAGAGTTTCCTCTCCTTCAGACCCTGGGAACCATCAGGAATACCGTCCGATACATGAGTCCCATTGACTTGCATTGGGATCGGGTATCGGTATCGGATTGGATTCCGATACTGTGACGGTATCGGCCGATACTTTCCGATACCGATACTTTCAAGTATCGGACGGTATCGCTCAACACTACTCGTCATTCTCCACCACTAGATTACCAGGCTTAACGTCTTCTGTGCCGCTACAGGCAGTCCAATTTTTGGCAAGGGTGTCTATGATGCCCATAGTATATTTTTTAAAAATGTATCCCCCTTGGGGAAATGTTTGTCAGCCCATGCACTGCCTGTATGGGTATTACAAGTCTAGGAGACACACTCCTTTACATTGGGCCTAGTTTTTAATGAGGCCTTCCTCCACCTCTCATCATTTTCCACCACTAGAAGGGTTCACGTGTTCCGTGCTGCTACAGACAGTCAATTTTTTGGCAAGGGTGTCTATGATCCCCATTAAATATTTTAAAAAATGTACCCCCCATGGGGAAATATTTGTCAGCCCATGCACTTAGTGTATGGGCATTACGAGTCTAGGAGACCTGCTCCATTGTAATGGGACAGTTTTTTTATGAGGCCCTCCTCCATGTTTCTTCCAAGGGGGATTGGGGTGCGTACAAATTTGGGTCAAGGCGGCCCTTACATTCAATGCATAAGGAAACAGTATGGCAGGACCAACTGAAGAATGCAAAGTGGGTTTTCCTGTAGCCATCCAGTACCTGGGTTCAAAGGCTTATTGGGGTTCATATGACTGGGTAGCAGGGCAGGCCTTGCACTTAATACATAAGAAAACAGTGTGGCAGGACCAACTGAAGAATGTGAAGTGGGTTTTCCTGTGGCCATCCAGTACCTGTATTCAAAGGATTCTTGGGGTGCATATGACTTGATAGCAGGGCAGGCCTTGCATTCAATGCAACGTTTTTTCAGGAAGCCCTCTTGTACCTCTCGTGAAAGGGGTATTGCGGTGCGTCGTAAGTGCAGCGCCCCAGAGTCCTGGTCGTTGCAGTACTGTTGCTCCGCCACTATGGGGGGCTATGGTACGTCTGATGGCACTGAAGGGATTCATCTGACCAGGTATCACATACACCAATACATTTCACAGTCTGGCCTCCAGGGGGAGCTAAGGGTACTATTCATTAGGCCACTCCTCACAATCTGGTAAAACTGGGGGTTAGGCAGGAAGTTAGAGAGAAAGCTGACTGGGTTGGAACCAGGCAACACCTTGTGGCAGAGGGTGTTGTGGGGGAAGATTCGGTAGGGTCCCTGTCAGGGGTGGGATCCTGACAGAGGCCTGGCAACTAGGAAGAACGTTACGGGACCGTGCCTGCACGACATTGCGGCGGTGCCCCAAGAAAGGATAAGAAGCGAGATCTATTGTGCTGAGTGAGAAACGAGATCAAAGCAAGAAGGAGAAATTCCAGTAGGAGTCGTGCTGTAAGACCGAGGCAACATCCTAATGAGGCGCAATTTACCGGTGGCCGGAACGCCAAGGAAGTATAGAACTCCAAGCCATACTTCAAACCAACGGCAGGACAGTCAGTTACAGGCGGGCTGTCTCACTTACATCACCTACGAAGACATAGAGGGCACACTAGGAGAGGGGCGACTCTAGGGTCCCGGAAGAGCTCCGAGCCTACCCGTCATACGGGTGCATCCTAACCAGACCATCAGGGAGGGACGGAGGAGAAGAACATCATCCGAACGAGTTGTGAGGGAACACGAGAAACAGACACAACAGTTGTGGGGTACTATCCCGTAAGCCCAGCAGGGGAGGACCACAACACACAAGCGCTAGCAGGTAGACACTGATTTCCACCTGCAAAGGGAATTCTGGAGGTGCCATTGGACCGGCCGGACTTGCGCAGCCCGGTTAACCGTATTCCGGATTGAGGACTTTGAGATCTTCAGTAAAGAGGTAAAGAGACTGCACCCCTGTGTCCTAGTGATTGATTGCGACCGGCACTTCACCGCACCATAACATCATCCCATACCCCCACCTTCATTGTACGCCCCTCAGCAGGGTCACGGGCCGGGTCTAGCCACCGTGACAACCCCAGAACAGAGACTCAGAGGCCCGGTACCGGGTACCCCTCGGCCCTGCGGCAGTGGGGGCGCTACATAATTCTTGGCAGCCCAGCCACTCACTGCGTAGGCAATAACAGCATAGGAGACCCACTGTTTAATAATGGCCCTTTAAGAATATTAATGCTGCCTGATGCCCCTCTAAAAGTAGGCTTTGTGACTTTAAGAGTCCCTCTTTCATAAATGAAACAAGATGTGTCTCCCTATGTGTCACACACCACATAGCCAGCTAGGGTTGTTAAATGTTACAATGACATTTCCCAGTGAATGCATTTGTATTGGTTGAAAGCAATGTTAAAGTTGAAAAACGCTGTGTGTGAATGGAGCGCCCCCACTGCCGCAGGGCCGAGGGGCACCCGGTACCGGGCCTCTGTGTCTCGGTTCTGGGGTTGTCACGGTGGCTAGGCCCGGTCCGTGACCCTGCTGAGGGGCGTCCAGTGAAAGTTGAGGATGTGATGATGTTGTGGTGTGGTGCAGGTCGTGGTGAATAACGAGGACACCAGGTTGCATTCTCTTTACCTCTTTACTGAAGGTCTCGAGGTATCCAATCCAGAGCACTGTTAACCGGGCTGTCTGAAACCGGCCGGTCCGAAGGCACATCAGAAGTCCCCTTAACAGGTGGGAATCAGCGTCTACCTTCTAGTGCCTGTGTGTTGTAGTCCTTCCCTGCTGAGCACCCCGGGATAGTCCTCACAACTGATTCTGTCTGTCTCTGATGTTCGTTCTCTCCGTCCCCCAGATGATATGGTTAGGACGCACCCGTATGACGGGGTATGCCTGGAGTTCCTCCGGGACCCTAGAGTTGCCCCTCTCCCACAGCTGCCTCCGTTGTCTGCTTAGGTGATTTGGGTGAGACAGCCAACCTATAATTGGCTATCCTGCCGTGGTTTGCAGTAATGCTTAGAGTCTCTTACTTACTTGGAGTTCCGGCCACCGACTGTTTGCGCCTCAGAAGGATGTTGCCTCGATCTTACAGCACGACTCCTTCTGGTCCTATCGCCTCTTTGCTGTATTCCCGTTTTCTCACTTTTTGGCCTTTCTTAGGAATCTGTCAGGATCCCATCCCTGACAGGTCCTCTCTCTAGCTCTTCCCAGTTACCTCTCCCTGTCTTTCTGTCCAACCACCAGTTTTACCAGAGTGTGAGGAGTGGCCTACTAGATAGAACCACTCCCCCTGGTGGCCGGAGTGTGAAGTGTAGTGTGTGTGTTACCTGGTCAGGTGAACTCCTTTAGTGCAATCAGACGTAACATCACTCCCCTTAGTGGCAGAGAGACGTTACTGCAACGACCAGGACTCTGGGGCGCTGCATGAACATAGCCCAAGTGGTGGAGGAATATTTTGGTCTGGGGTAAATTATTTTGCCTTATATACAAGTCATTAGCCTGGAAAGGATGTACCTTAACTAGTGTTGAGCGATACCTTCCGATATGCAAAGGTATCGGTATCGGATTGGATCGGCCGATATCCAAAAAATATCGGATATCGCCGATACCGATACCCGATACCAATGCATATCAATGGGACACAAAATATCGGAATAGTTCCCAGGGTCTGAAGGAGAGGAAACTCTCCTTCAGGCCCTGGGATCCATATTCATGTACAAAATAAAGAATAAAAATAAAAAATATTGATATACTCACCCCTCCGACGGCCCCGGCTCTCACCGGTCCAAGCGTCTGCCTCCTTTCCTAAGAATGCAGAGTGAAGGACCTTCGATGACGTCGCGGCTTGTGATTGGTCGCGTGACCGCTCATGTGACCGCTCACGCGACCAATCACAAGCCGCGACGTCATGGAAGGTCCTTCACTGCCTGCATTCTTAGGAACGGAGGCTGCCAGTTACACCGCTAAGGTCCAGGGTCCGACCAGAGGGGTGAGTATATCAATATTTTTTATTTTTATTATTTATTTTTTACATGAATATGGATCCCAGGGCCTGAAGGAGAGTCTCCTCTCCTCCAGACCCTGGGAACCATACGCACCGCACACTTCCGATTTCCGATATCGCAAAAATATCTGAACTCGGTATCGGAATTCCGATACAGCAAATATCGGCCGATACCCGATATTTGCAGCATCGGAATGCTCAACACTAACCTTAACATATTTCCCAGCAAAATCCATTTTGGTTACGTTATTGTATGTTTGTTGGGGCACCTGTAAAAATGGCAACTCTGACAACATTGCTTACAGCTGTGACCTAGGAGTCAGAAATGCTTCCGGGGCGATCCCCATGATGTCCCTGTGTCATTTGAGCAGTGTTTCCATAATGTTCTGACGTTTTAGACCTTAAAAGGACCCCCGGAGGGGATCGCGGGAAAAATACTCGGGTTTCCCATAGACTTACATTGGGCTCGTTGTTCTGGCCAAGTACCCGAGTATTCCAATTTGCTCGACCCGAGCAATGAGCACCCAAGCATTTTAGTGCTCGCTCATCACTAATGTCCACACATCTCCCCCCTACAGTATGATGGCCCCCATACATTCTTATATACAGAATGATGTCTCCATAGCTCCCTATCTATAATATGATGGCCCCCATAACTCTGTACATACAATATGATGCCCCAACAGTCTCACACACTTGCTTGTTACATCCCTGCTAACTATTCATGGGACTAGTGTATGCATGTCCTGCCTTGAGGCTTTACCTAGACAAAATGGTCAACCAAAGACGTGTTGGCTGCTTGCCACGCCATTATATTCAACTGTAGCTGTGTCCTGATGACATAACCCCGACCTTTAGGACTGTCCTCCTGGATCCAGGAAGGTTGGAAGGTATGATATAGGCAGTCGCCCTCCATATCTTTCCATACAGCCCTGAATGTACATTTGGCCACCACTTAATGCTCCGAAATTTGATTTCTGGTAGGGTTTAGTAATGTTGGGTTGATTTCACACATGCAGTGGGGAAAAAAAGTGTTTGGTACGCTGCCGATTTTGCAAGTTTTCCTACCTATAAATAATGGAGAGACTGTAATTTTTATCGTAGGTACACTTCAACTGTGCGAGACAGAATCTAAGAATAAAAACCAGAAAATCACATTCATTATGTGAAAATCATACAATGTGATTTTCTGCATTTCATTTAATATTCTCTCTCTCGCAGATGAAGTGTACCTACAATAAAAATTACAGACCTCTCTATCCAGAAAAATTATTTCTACATAATTAATTTACATTTTATTGCATGAAATAAGTTTTTGATACAATAGAATTTAATATTTGGTACAGAAACTTTTGTTTGCAATTACAGAGGTCAGATATTTCTTGTAGCTCTTGACCAAGTTTGCACACACTGCAGCAGGGATTTTAGCCCACTGCTCCTTACAAATCTTCCACAGATCATTCAGGTTTCGGGGCTGTCGCTGGATAACATTGAATTTCAGCTCCCTTTATAGATTTTCTATTGGGTTCAGGTCTGGAGACTGGTTAGGCCACTCTAGGACCTTGAAATGCTTCTTACGGAGCCTCTCCTTAGGGTACCTTCACACTAAATGACTTACCAACGATCACGACTAGCGATACGACCTGGCCGTGATCGTTGGCAAGTCGTTGTGTGGTCGCTGGGGAGCTGTCACACAGACAGCTCTCTCCAGAGACCAACGATCAGGGGAACGACTTCGGCATCGTTGAAACTGTCTTCAACGATGCCGAAGTCCCCCTGCAGCACCCGGGTAACCAGGGTAAACATCGGGTTACTAAGTGCAGGGCCGCGCTTAGTAACCCGATATTTACCCTGGTTACCAATTCACGCGCCGCTGCCGAGAGCTTCCCTGCACTGACTGTGTCAGCGCCAGCATTAACAGCGGTGACGTCACCGCTGTGCTCTGCTTTACGGCCGGTGCTGACACAGTCAGTGCAGGGAAGCTCTCGGCAGCAGCGCGGCATTAGCAGCGCTCCTGCCGAAAGCAGTTTTAACCCTGTGGACGCCGGGGGACGTGACAGACATCAGAATGTGAGTATGTACTGTTTTTTTTTTTTTAACTTTTACAATGGTAACCAGGGTAAATATCGGGTTACTAAGCGCGGCCCTGCGCTTAGTAACCCGATATTTATCCTGGTTACAAGTGAACACGTTGCTGGATCGGCGTCACACACGCCGATCCAGCGATGACAGCAGGCCATCAGCGACTAAATAAAGTTCTGGACTTCTAGCTCCGACCAGCGATATCACAGCGGGATCCAGATCGCTGCTGCGTGTCAAACACAACGAGATCGCTATCCAGGACGCTGCAACGTCACGGATCGTTGTCGTTCTCGTTGTAAAGTTGCTGAGTGTGAAGGTACCTTTAGATGCCCCGTCTGTGTGTTTCAGGGCATTGTCATGCTGAAAGACCCAGCAACGACTCATCTTCAATGCTCTTACTAAGGAAAGGAAGTTGTTGGCCAAAATCTTGCGATACATGACCCCATTCATCCTCTCTTCAATATGGTGCAGACATCCTGTCCTTTGCAGAAAATCACCCCCAAAGTATGATGTCTCCCCAACATGCCTTCAGGTTGAGATGGTGTTCTTGGGGTTTTACTAATCTTTCTTCCTCCAAACACAGCGAGTGGAGTTGATACCAAAAAGCTATATTTTTATCTGATCTGACCGCATGACCTTCTCCCATGCCTCCTCTTGATCATCCAGATGGTCATTGGTGAACTTCACATGGGTCTGGACATGTGCTGGCATGAGCAGGAGGACCTTGCTTGCCCTACATGACAGCGTAGTGTGTTACTAACGGTCATGTTTGAGACTTTAGTCCCAGCTCAGAATCATCCTTACCCCATGAGGTGAGATATTGCATGGAGCTCCAGACTGAGGAAAATTGACGGTCACCTTATGTCTCTTCTACTTTCTAATAATTGTGCCAACAGTTGTTGCCTTCTCACAAAGCTGCTTGCCTATTGTCCTGTAGCCCTTCTTAGCCTTGTGCAGGTCTACAATTTTGTCCCTGGTGTCCTAGACAGCTCTTTGGTCTTGGCCATGGTGGAGAGGTTGGAGTGCATTTGATTGTGTGTGTGGACTGGTGTTTTTTTTATACAGGTAACGAGTTCAAGCAGGTGCAATTAATATAGCTAATGAGTGCAGAGTATGAGGGCTTCTTAAAGAAAAACTAACAGGTCTGTGAGAGCCAGAATTCTTGCTGGTTGGTCGGTGATCAAATACTTATTTCATGCAATAAAATGCAATTTTATTATGTAAAACTCATACGATTTGATCTTCTGGTTTTTATTTTTAGATTCTGTCTCTCTTAGTTGAAGTGTACGTACGATAACAATTACAGACCTCTCCATTCTTTGTAGGTGGAAAAACGTCCAAATCGACAGTGTATCAAATACTTATTTTCTCCACGGTATGGAAAGGAAATGTTCACACAACTATTTTCTCACACACATTTTTCATGCACAAAATGTTTTGTTTTGTTGTTTGCTATCAGAAATTCACATAGCCATTTTCCACAGCCGCAGTCTTCGCTTCAATGAGTGTGGATGTGGGCAGTAGCCCCATAAATGGCACCTTGTGTGCACCAACATATCTGTTAACATTGAATGTATGAGTATTGAACTGTATTACTGCCAAAGAGAATACTGAGTGCTCAAATTGGCAAATTCAAGTGTGCCCACCAGCCATGACAAGGCGATCTTTGTTGATGGAAACCTACTTAATCAGAATTGGGCAATTTGTGCATTAAAGGGGTTGTCCAGTCCAAACCGATAACCAATGCAGACTTATGAATCCCCCCCAGCGCACGCACTGGGGGGGACTCGCTGGTTATTGAGCAAGGACCGGAGGTATGAGTTATACATACTCCCGGCCAGTGGGCACAGCCTCGCTCCATACACCAGTATGCACCAGTCTCTTCTGTATTTCGGATCGGCCTATTCAAGTCTATAGGTGCGCAAAAATTATCGGAACCCATTCAGATCAACCATATTTTTATGGGGACATTGGAATTCTTTTGCAGAAAAAGCTGTACATGTTCTTGTAAATTTTAATAACTTCTAATGTATAACAACAGATGCCATACGGATGTAAAAAAAAAATTTCTGGATGACAGTTGGATCCTTTTTTTATGTTTTCGCTTTTAGATGATCATAGTTGCCTTTTTTGCAACCATATTACCAAAGCTACATCCCCTCCTGACTGTGGTTTATTTTAGTAAAATAAAAAAACTGAAAAAAACTGCTGCAGATCTACTCCTATTCATACGAATAAAGGCAGGTGTGCAGTACCTGACTGCGGCCACTATGCAGATGACGGCGCTGTGCTGTTCTGCACTACAACTGATCACATCTGTCTGGCCAGGAAACAGCTGATCGGCGGGGATTCCCGGGACACCCCCATACTGATGACCTATCCTAATGATAGGCCGTCACTCAATATTAAAGCACCGGACAACCCCTTTACCGAATTAAAGAGAACCTGTCATGTTAAGCATGGTGTGCAAACTGCCAGCAGAATGGTACAGGACAGGAGGAGGTAAGAATTGAATTTATGGAGAATGATTCATGACTTGTATTTCTTGCTAACACTGGGCGTTCTTACTGATTTACAACCTGCACTTTGAGAGTCAGTCAATGTATAGGACCGCCCACTGGACTCCTAATCACAAAAGTAGCAATGCTGAAATTATGCTGAATCTTTCCTTAGAAAACTATATATTAATCTGTTCAGCTCATCCTTCTCTACAACAATAATGGTTGTAGGGGGACGTACAACGTACAAGTTCCCCTACAACCATTATTCAAGTTAAATATTACACACACGCACAATATATTATTATGTACGTCATATAATACATGCAACTAATAACAATTAATAATGATCATATTGGATGATAATATATGTATATAATATATACTGATTCTAAGATTTAATATTACCATATAAAATAGAAATACTTGAAAATTGAATCATAAAGAAATTGAGTTATTTTGCCCAGAAACCATGTGGCTCCAGACACCGAAAACTGAGCTCTACATAAACATAAGAAAATCTTGGAAGAATGTCTTTATTGATTGCCTCAGCTGGAGATAAGACTTTTCCCGTGTACAGAATTGCCGGCTGTGATGGTAGATATGTCCCGTGCCCCCCACTGATCCCGTGCACTCAGCGACAGACCGCTCCGTGTATGTTGTTCGCTGTACTCTCGCTGATTACATTAGCCCCTGTTTATGGCTTCAAGCATAGGCTTTCACCTAATCGCCACTTTCCCGGCAAGGCCGGCAGCATGGTTTGTTTCATTGGATAAATCCAATTCATTTGACCCTGCGTCTGGCGCTGATTTGATTTAGCATGGACAATGGGCATTACATTAACGTCCATCAATGTGGTATTTCTACAATGTCACGAGTCTTACAGATAATCTAATATGAGGATAATACAGATAAATGTAAAGGGCGGGGGGTTTATAACTATATTATGGGTCAATTCTTTCCCAATATATTTATATTTTGTTGTAGTAAATTATAGAAAGAACCTAATGTCTTCTTTAGGAACATTTTCCAGCACCCAGGGGAACATTCTGTAGTCTATAATGCAATCTATTTGGATCTACTACCTTTCAGGTGTCTTATCCCCTTTCCATAATATCACATACATGTACAGTTGTTTAGGATCACCTGGTGAGGTGGATCCTCTAAGCCTTAGGTCAGGGTGTGAAACCGGACCCGGGGCTTTGGTGCAGGAAGACACGTGGGAAACGAGGACTTGGCATGTTCAGAAATCTCAGGATCAAGTAGAACCCCGCAGGGATGGAATCAAGTAAAGTACAGTATGCATGGAAGGCGGAGCACACCAAACAGAAGCCTAGAGTCTCAACCCTAAGACACAGCTGTGTGTCCTAATGGGTCTGAAAAGGAATTAGGGAGGTGACATCACTGAGCCATGCCGGACAACCTGCAAAACCCGACGTGGAGCACAGCAGAGAGCAGTGGACCATGGTGGAGGAAGTAGAGCCAGGTATACCCAGTGTGGTAAGGGGCCAATTCCCGTAGACCAATGTCCATGTATGTGATGGTGAAAATGACATCTTTTGTGTCCATGGTGGTCAATCACTGGTAAGATGACTAACTGACAGTCCCCCTCCAGTGTTAATGGTTGCAATCAAAGAAACGCCAATACTGGCGGGTTAATCATTTCCATATTGCTAACGATTCGGGTTCCGATTCTTCCAAAGAGAGGGGGCTCCCTTTTTCACACCTTGGCATTGCTTTCATCAGGACTGAAGTGTTTAAGCTGTAGGCACATGAAGTGTATTTGTTGCACATTTTCCACAAGTTTTAGCAAGCAGGAAACCCACAGTGGAATACATACAGTTTCCACAACATGGAGAAGATTTTTTTGAATCTCCTCTAAACATGCAGAAAGATTTCACATGGAAGTTATCATGCTGTGCAGATTAAAATCCTCAGCACGTCCAATCTTTTGTGCTAATTTCATTACCGATTTCACTCTTTGTAATTTAAAGGGATATTCACAAGATAGGATAGCGGACAACCCCCCAGCGATCCCTAGGATGGGGCTCTGGAATCCATGAACCAAGTTCTGCAGAGTCCCGTCTGCAATGGAGTGCATGCTCGACCACCGCTTTTTTTGTCTATGGCACTGCTGGAAATAAAGGATTGCTGTGCTCGACTTCCTCCAGCAGTCCCATAGAGAATGGATGAAAATATGCACCAACATTACATTAAGACATTGTTCAGCAAAACCTGGTTACTGTTTTCCAAAGAAGCCCCGGTCTCTGGATTACTAGCAAGTCAGACCCTCAAGAATCAGTAAGTCATCCGCAATCTTAATGTCTTGGGAATCATCCTTTAATTATGCAGGAATTACACACTACAGGGTGGGCCATTTATACGGATACACCTAAATAAAATGGGAATGGTTGGTGATATCAACTTCCTGTTTGTGGCACATTAGTATATGGGAGGGGGAAACTTTTCAAGATGGGTGGTGACCATGGGGGCCATTTTGGAGTCAGACATTTTGAATCCAACTTTCTTTTTTCCAATGGGAAGAGGGTCATGTGACACATCAAACTTATTGAGAATGTCACAAGAAAAACAATGGTGTGTTGGTTTTAACATAACTTTATTCTTTCATGAGTTATTTACAAGTTTATGACCACTTATAAAATGTGTTCAAAGTGCTGCCCATTGTGTTGGATTGTCAATGCAGCCCTCTTCTTCCACGCTTGACACACTGATAGCAACACCGCAGAAGAAATGCTAGCACAGGCTTCCAGTATCTGTTGTTTCAGATGCTGCACATCTCGTATCTTCACAGCATAGACTATTGCCTTCAGATGACCAAAGATAAAAGTCTAAGGGGGTCAGATGGGGAGACCTTGGTGGCCATTCAAGTGGCCCACGATGGCCATCATGATGATGTGTTGCCCTCTTTATGTACTGAAGATGGCACGTTCCCTGAGTTCTTCTAGCAAGATGGTGCACCACCATATTATGGGTGTCAGGTCCTAGCATTCCTACATGCACAGTTTCCTGGAAAGTGGATTGGTCATCGTGGGCCAGTTGAAACCACCATCCTCTGCACTGATGCACTTCTGAGCCAGCTTTCAGTCAGTGTGCCAGGACATGTTTACAGCTGTTACTCTCAGTGTTGTGAGTGATGACTCAAGTCTCTCTGGCGCTCCTGTATGACTGAAAGCCGGCGGCTCCCAGGAGGAATAAAGTTAATTTTCTCCCAGGTGGTGCACTTTCAGTACAGTGGCCAGGAACTTTCATAACACTATTAACCTGCAGATTAACCCTATATCTGTAGGGTAATATCATTATCCAATCTGACATGTTCCCTTTAAGTTGATGGACTTTTACACCACATATTCTGCAGCTTTACAATTAGAGAGATAATACACATGTAAAATGTCAAGAAATCAAACCCAATGAACGAACAATGAGCCAAATGAACTGAAATGGCAGCTTATTTTATGGAATAATTATTAGCGCTTATATTTGACAGGATCCGATGGTTCTATTTCTAACGCACCTTCTACAGCAACTGGACAAAGTTATTCCAAACAAAGCCGTAGGATGCGGCACAATTTCCTGCCTGAAAGAAGGAGCTGGAGTCTAAGTGATGTGTCAAGCCATAATATATAGCTATATTGTGTCTTCAAAGAAGAAAAATGTGAACGGCGTATGTGTATTGTTCAGTCTAACGTGTTGTGACAAGTACCTGAAAACCACCCGAACATTATTCTGCCTGATGACATAAAGCTCATATTCCAGTACAGTTTGTAGAACACAATGGCCATTTGTATCTTGGGACATATGATACCACAAGTGACTGTGCAATAATTCATTTCTCCTGTGGTCATGCAACACAGAACAAGGGTCAATCTTTCAATTATAATTTTTCTCTATCATTCCTGGTTGCAGT
Source organism: Ranitomeya variabilis (assembly GCF_051348905.1). Classification (NCBI taxonomy): domain Eukaryota; kingdom Metazoa; phylum Chordata; class Amphibia; order Anura; family Dendrobatidae; genus Ranitomeya; species Ranitomeya variabilis. The sequence goes on from NC_135237.1 coordinate 510,866,541, forward strand.
GTTACCATTAGTCCCTATAACAAAAATAGAGCAGATTTACTTACTGTTTGTGCTTCTCAATCTCATAAACTTTCCTATTCAGCGAGGCTCCCGTTTATTGGAATAACAATCAATGTACTGTTTTTTTTCCATTTCCCAATGCAAAAGGGAAAAACAATGCATGTTAATGGCTTAAAATTGCCTCAATACTAAAGTCAATGTAATGATCCAGTCTGGGGTTTGTTTCTGATTATTCTCTCTGGTATGGTCAAGCGGGGGTTAATCTTCCTTGCCTCGTTTTAGGATCTATCTGGCTATTTCAATCTGCTGTTACCTGCAAGCAGTGTCAGTTATAGTTCCTGTCTCTGGCTTGAGCAGCTGACCCTTTATACCCTGATTTGCCTATTTACCTAGGTCCCGTTTCTGTGTTCCCCTGTGACTTCGCTCGTTGTACTCGCTCTCAGTGTTGTGACCCCTTGATATTTGACTTGGCTGTCCTCTGTCCTGTTTGACTGTCTTGTGTCTCTGGTTTTCCTGCTCCCGATCGGCTCTGACTTTTTGGCTTGTTTCTGACCACGTGTATTACTGTCACCTCTGGTACTTCGTTCCCTCTGTGTTGCTGACCCGTCTTTTTCTGACTACTCTTTCGCCATCTAGTGGCTTCTGCCTGCTGCTCTGTGATTTCACTGTGAGTGTACCTGTTTTCCTTCAACCACACCCCCTGGTGGAGGTTGTGTGCTACTGCATTGCAGCAGGCATTACAGTCGAGTTCAGATGAGCATATGAAAATCCGTTTTTCTTCCAGATAAAGAGTGATTTGACATCCATATTGTCATCTGGATGCCATCAGTTTATCAACCGTATGTTCGTTTTTGTGTGCCAATAATTTAAAATATATTTGCCCACATAAAGTTTCCTGTTATTAATTTTGACAGAGCTGTAAAAAATGGATGTCAAGTACATGGTGTCCATATGGCATCCATCATCTAAGTTAATTAGGCGAGTCTTATCCAAAAACCAGATCAAGCTAGTGCACGCTGCAAATATGTTACACGGATCTTTGGTGTGAACACTGACCAGACACTGTTGAAAGATCTTTCTCCAGATCTTTGAACATTCCTGGAAATTTGAAAGCAAATGCATGAATTGTGTGTGCAGCTATAAAACATATTGGAAATCACTTTATAGGGAATATGCAGGTTTTGGTTGTGTGATGTGACAACAGCATGGTGTAAGGACAGAGACTTGATTCCAGTGATGTGTCACTTAGTTTGCTGGTTGCAGCAATTGTGATATAATCGCAGTTTTCTCTACTGCAGATGTAGCTGTTCTCTGAATGCTGAACCCGGTATAACCCCAACCACCCCACTGATTAGCTGCTTTCTCTGTACACTGTACATTAACAGAAAGCTGCTAATCAGTGGTGGGGGACGGGTTTGGACCAGGATGCACAAGACACCTAGTCCTGATAATCTCCTGTTGACAAAACACATTCTAGTAAGTTACACATCACTGGAATCGGGGTCTGTGGTTCTACATCATAGTGCTCTCAGATTACCGTGCATAGCAAAAACCTGCTGATAGATTCCCTTTAAAGGGAGTCCGACATCACAAAATGACTGTTTGACTGTTCAAACCAAGCACTCTACTTGTTATACATCTATCTCTACACTCCTCAGTCTCCTGTGACATCAGAGCTGTCCATCAAGGATGGAGATAGATGAAAAGTGAGTAGTTGGGAAGGCGCACTGAAGTGTTCGGCCACACCAAGGGTGCACCAAGTACCTATGCTTGGTTTGAGCAGTCATTTTGGGCTGACAGACTCCCTTTAATTATATGATTTTTTAGCTTTTGCCCTCATCGGTATGGATGTAGCAACAGACACCCTGTGAGCTACTGGCACCATATTACAAGATGTTACCAGCTACATAGAACAAGTCGTGTAGTGTGGAACTCCTGAATAATAAACTGAATCACTTCTCAAGTCCAAGCAGCTTGATTTTCATGGCTTAATCCTTTTCGTGCTGGCTGCATTTACGATATTTCCTGAAAAATCAGCGATAAGCATCTATAATAGCTGCTTGCCAGCTCCAGCGTCTGGAAATATTAGAGGATGAATTTTGTTCTGCGCACTTCTCTGCCTATTGGTAAGAGAAAATCTCTTATCTCCGGCACACTTCAATTCATATCATCTGAAAGCCACTTTAAGTAAGTCATTTTATAGTGCTGATATCATGCAGAGTGGACTTCAATCAGATGAGCAACAAAATGAAGGTCAAATGGTAATATACCCATAGAGAGGAAAGGGAATTTTGTCCTGTGGTTCTTTAATAGGTTCCGAGCAAATCAAAAACGGTTCTGTGCAATGACAATTTGTAACTTCTGCCTGACTGATGTCAGTGATTGTACAGCCTGTCTGATGTTACTACACTGGAAATGCAGGAATGGAAACCTGCGTTATCCTTCTGTATCTCCGAATTTACATAATAAGTGCGATCATTCTATTTGGTGATCCTATCACTTCATTATATAGTCTCTCGAAGGAATCATTGGTAGGTACTGGTGTTTGGTGCAGCACTGTATTCTCCTCCATTAGCAATCCCCTAATGATAAAATGTTCCATCTCACCTGCTGATGTGGATCTTCTAACCCTTAGTTTGGATGGGCAGCTCTAATGTGGCGCTGGTGCAGCAGTGGGCCCAAGTTGGAACAACCATGGCAGTAGTGGTAGAGCTGGAACATCAGCAACGAGAGAGTATCTGAGCTGGAATCCACGATGATGCGGAGTAGGCACTATGATGTAGCAGGATTGACAAAGTGATGTGGAACTGATGTAGTAGAGCTGAGTTTGCCATAGTGGATTTATATAACAGAGCCGTATCCACAAAATGACAGAGCTGAGGCCCAGAGATGGTTCCCAGCAGAGGCGGACATATCATTGGTGCAACCTGTGCAGCCCCACAGGGGCCCAAGTAGTAACGAGGCCCATTTATACCTCCTACGCAGGTGAAAATTTGGCATTTCTAGCAGCTCTTGGGCTGGAAAGGCCAATATATTGTCCTTGCACAGGGGCCCTTTTCTGTCCGTGTTAGCCAGTGGTTCCCAGCACAGTGTAGTGTCAGAATTCCAACCAGCTGTAGGTTGGGACGGGGAACAGAGTGGCAGATGTCCCCCGAGCTGGTTCCCTAGTAACTGTTTAAAACCACCAGGCCATGGGTCATTTAGTAGGATTTACATTTACATCACCAGGGAAACAGGTCAATTTTCCCTTTATGACTCATTAATCGCTGCAAAAGTGCCTGGCAAGGGGGTCAATGGAACAGCTGGGTCAGGAGTTGAAGAGGGGAATGATTTCTGCAGGGAAAAGAGACTTCCTGTTTCTACATAGCGCAGAGAAAAGAGAATCATTTATTGGGTAGAAAGGCAAAATCAGCAATTGTAAGTGCATAGTGCTATATACAGTTGTGCTCAAATGTTTACATACCCTGGCAGAATTTTTGCTTTCTTGGCCTGTTTTCAGAGAATATGAATGATAACACCAAAACTTTTTCTCCACTCATGGTTAGCGGTTGGGTGAAGCCATTTATTATCAAACTGCTGTCTTTTCTCTTTTTAAATCATAATAACAACCCAAAACATTCAAATGACCCTGATCAA